>NW_008795041.1:5707137-5727866 GCF_000699145.1 Aptenodytes forsteri | reverse complement strand
GCTGCCCAGGGAAGTGGTTGAGTCCCCATCCCTGGAGGTATTTAAAAGACATGTAGATGAGGCGCTTAGGGACATGGTTTAGTGGGCATGGTGGTATTGGGTTGACGGTTGGACTCAATGATCTTGGAGGGCTTTTCCAACCTTAATGATTCTATAAATAGAAATTTAGAAACATTGCTTTTTTTTGTTCCTGTTTTAAATCCTATAGTCTCCTGATGTTAAAAAAAAAAATATTGCACGTCCTTGCAGCCTTAGGTCTGCCAGTATATGTATGTTACCATACTTTCTACTAAAACATACTCCCTGTAGTTGTGAAGTATTTGGATATATGCTTCAACAGAACAGATGGCAAAGAACTTTGACTGTTAATCAGCAGCAGAATAAACGGAATAAGGGAAATCTTGTTGCTAAATGCAATAAGATACAGTTTTGGACTGAGATAACTGGGCTGAGGGAAATGCTTTAAGATGTAAACAATTTCACTGTACTGAGACAGGTAAGGGCTGCAGGGTTTAGGACAATCCATCTAATGAATCTTCCCTTATGAGAAAAAGATCAAAGAAGAAAGATAAGAGTAGAGCTGTGGTCATTTTCAGGCTCCACGATCTGAACACAGACTTTTTTTTAACATTTATGACATTCTGTCTCAGATGAGGGATTGTGTGTGACCTCTAAGCAGTCAACTGCTAAAGCAGCAATAGGATTAACATTTCATAAAAACACTCATGATCCTCTATCTCAGTGCAGAAATATGAAGGTGTGGGACTGTGATTCAAGATGAGTGGATCACAGACTACCAGCGCAATGCACCAGTCTAATCATCAGTATCACAGAGATAGTGAAGACATAAACTATGTGGACAGATGAAGGTGGCCGGCACCTTTATAATAGGTGAGACTGATGCAGCAAAGTTGCTGATACAGGCTACCAGCTTTTCTCCATCTTCTTTGTTGCTGCCTCCTCCGGCCGGTGCTCCTGGGGGAGATGCTGACACAGACGTTCTTCCTTTGGGCTGTGGCTGCAGATGCATGGCCCAGCTCCTCCTGCTGCCTCCCAGATGGGAGGACGGAGTAGGTGAAGGGAAGGAAGAGGAGAGCTGCTACTGCTGCACCGGCTGTCAGGAGAACCGTGAGGGCTGTCGGGAAGTTGAGAGCTGGGCTGAGAGGCTCCCACTGAAAAGAAATGCCGGTGAGGGGGAAGTATGGTGACAGAGCACAAAAAAATGAATTTTACCTGGCATTTACTGTTCCTACAGGCAAATGAGGAGAAACAGCAATCTGCGGATACACTATTAATTTTGCATTGTCTTCTCGCAACAGCTCCAATATTTTTCCAGCTACAGTGGTAGTTAGATACGTAGAAATGGAAAACACCTGCTATTTTTCAGATCAGAGGACCCAGACTAAGACATTTTTTCTCAAAGAGAACAGTTTATGTTTTCATGTGAATCAAATAGTTTAGGTCTTCTACACATGTTGTACTCTTTTCTCCACTTATGGAAACATTGTCCTCCTTTTACTTCATATGAAGTATTGTGATTCAGTTGTTTTTCTTCTGAGTGAGAATTATTTTTATCCTTTACACCAAGCATACAACATTATGCCTCAATCACCTCACAAATTCATAGTAGCAGCAGCTCCACACCATCACAAACATCAAGGAAATGCTGCTATGTTTCGTATCTTAACATTAAAGTTTAGAAAAAAATGAAAAACAAAGCAAAAGGAACAAATGATGACAAAAATCGCTGTCATACAAAAAATCCCACCCAAAATACATCATGACTTGCAAATAAAGAAAACATTGTTTGACAAAAATGGTTGATGTTGCAAATATTTTCACTGTGGATGGGTGTTAGAAACAGGAGTATTAAGAAACCCTGAATTTTGCTCTTGAGCTTAATGTTTCTTGTGACTTTTTAGAATCCCTCCTTTTTAAATGGTCTCTAAGAGAATGCATAAAACCAGGTCCCTACAGCCCTCAGATTTACTAAGACAGTTTATTTTTTTATAACTGTTTGTTCTCCAGGAAGGCTTTATGATCTGACATTTCTCCATGAACAAAAAGTTAATTTCTATTGTCAATAATATTCCTAGATCATACACAGGCTGTAAAGACCCAGTTTAATTTTTTCTGTTTTGTGTGTTAGAGCTGCTTGTATTTCAACATGCAAATAGAAAATAAATATGTTATTAAGTTGAACTCTGTTTTTCTTCACAAATCCATAATATCTTTCATTATAATTATCTTTGGAGAGTTGTTGATGTTTAGACCTAAAATTTTAATCATTTAATATATTTTAATTTAAATTAATTAAACTTCTGGGGTTTCCCTCCTTTTTTAATCCTTAATTTATTTTCTCTTCTGCCTAGTTTATCCTTTCTAGTTTGGCCTGATACAGAACTCAACAGACAAGAATGTTTTTCCAATTTATTTTTTTGACTCTGGTTTGGGACCTTTTTTCTTCCAACTTCTTTACTCTTTCTTGCCTGATCTAATTTTCTCAAGGTCTCCATCTTTATTTTTTCTCCTTTAGCTGATAGTCTTCCTCTTTTCTAATATCCCTGCGATCTTAATATTTGTTTCCTTCGTCTGGTGATTTCATTACCTTCTACCTGATCTTCAAAACATATCTTCACCACAGCTTCCTGCTTTAAAGATACTTGAAAACCTTTCTCTCCTCTTCTGGGCATGCTGTTCTTCTGCCCTTTTCTTGTCTTTCTGTTTTGATCCACCGTTCACCTTCAAATGCATAGCTGTAAAATTCTGCCATTTATATAAATGAATGAGGCAGGGACTTTTGTCTGGAGGCTCTTCAACTGGAGGTTTAATTTCTGGACCCATCTCGGAGTTGTGTGACACTGGGCAAATCATTTCAGCTCTCTGTGCCTCTGTCCATTTTCCTCTCCTCACTGCTGGGAATAACAGTTTCTGTCTTTTTCATATGGCTTCTGTGGGAATAAACAAATGTAAAATTATAACACATTCAGACACCATGGTAATAGGCTTATGTAGAAATCTTAGACTGATGAGAAGTTTGTGGCACTGTACACATATTTTTTATGGTCTCAGGACAGCAAAGTGAGGCATGATTGCTATCATCTAGTGTATTCACAGAGCAAAAGACTGGAAAGGACCTACTGCTGTATTTCAGAGAGTGCAAAAAATGGATGTTCATTCTTCTTCACCTTATCCAGGGTATTAATAATACTAAAGATTTTTTTTCCAACTTCCAAAGAACCTCAGCACAGTCATTAATTATCTCAACCATGCTATATGTGATGACCCTACAAAAAGATTTACTTTAAGATTGTCTACAGCTTGTTCTTTCTTCTGAATTCCAGGGGAATAACAGATTAAAAGTCATTATAGTTTGAGAAACAAGAGCAGTTTTTCTTTTTTTTTCAAATTATTGAGACAAGGAAATTATATCTGTGTATTATTTTTGGTTTTGTTCACCATTCTCTTCAAAAATGCAAGGAAGGTAAAGTTTTGAAAACTTTGCAATTTGATTCTGGAACTTTATGAAGTTCCAACCCCAAACACATCAGTCTCATTTTGGGCAACATACTTCTATAATAACAATTTCTTTTGTAATGTGTTTAAGACAATTTTTTTTCTCTTCTCCAATGTATTTCTGTAGTTTCCTCTCTTATTTCATCAAATCACGTTGTAGAATCCTTTTTTTTTTACAACTGAATTTAATTTTCATTTCACAAATATAATTTGATAGTTTTATAAGATGGAGCAGAAGGAGGAAAAAAGAAAGCAGTAATTAAAAAAACACTTCCTCGGTAATCGTGATTTTATACTTCAATGTTATCCATAGAGGTGGTTGCATTTTTTTTTTCTGCTTTGTCGTGTTCTAAAAATCTGAACAAACTTTGGAAATTTATCTGAAAGAACTTTCCCTGAGGGAAACCTGTCTTTTTTGCTCTTCATAGATGTTGACACAGTAGGTTTGATGTTTAATGAAGAGGTATTTTTAGCCACCTAGGAGGAAGAAGAAAAGATAAGTCATCAAGACATAGTCAACTTGTATGTTATTAAACCGTGGGGAGGCAGACAGTGTACCAGACACTGTCCATGTATTCGTAGTTGCAGATAGAAGAACTGCATTGTTAGCTGTGTCCACATACATTCAACAAGCTAGTGAATTAAAGTAAAAGGGGAATTAATACCATAGCATTTATTTCTGACCACTGGTTTATATTTGAAATGTATATGTATTGCAACTATCCATTTGAGTAGAAGAAATTTGTTAGGAAAGCAGTTATGAATTAAAAAAGCCTTCTTCTGAAACACTAATTTAAATAAATATACCTCTGAGTCTCCAGTATGCTACTATTCAACTTGTTAAGAAAAAACAAAAAAAGTTTTTCTATAATAGATCACCACAAGATGATTCTCTGGCTTCCAAGGCGCACAGGATAAATCATACAAATATGCTAACATGTCAAATCAAAGTGAATTCCTTCAGGGAAGAGCTCTTTGTTCTGAAACTAAAGGAAGATGAAAAAATTGAATAATAATTGTGAGGTGTAGGTCATAATTCTATTCCACTGGTTTTGGTAGTAAAAGGCTGTAAGGTATGTTTGCAAATGTATCAGTAGCTATACCATAGTGAAGTAAACCCGGTATGGGTCATAAAGTGATTGCTTTATATAACCCATTTTATAGAGTTTCATTGTTTCAATATAAAGTTTTAATATAGAGTTTGAAAAATGCTATAACTAAACTCTGAAAAAACTGACTTCTTTCTCTTCTTTTCCTGTAAACAAACAAAAAAAATACTGTAAGATCTTCACCAAGGAATTTTGAGCTTCAGCAGTTTTCTCATAACTTGGGCAAAAAGCTCTGGGAAATAATATAACATTATTTTTTCAGTGTGTTAATACCAGGTGATTTTCACAATATGATCCCAATAGTGACTTTTCAATTGGTCCATGGATCCTTCTCTTCCCAACTAGAAGGGAATGATTGCACATTATTCTCTCTCCTCTTCCTCTTGAAGCTAGAGAACACATTGATTGGATAGCCATGTACATCTAATACGTACATAGATACATACATACATGACGAACAGACTTTAACCTCTTCTCCAGTAGTGCTACACCCAAGGTAACATAATCCACATTATTTTATGTAGTGTGTTTAAGTCCATTTGGAAGCTGAGAATGGATCATTAAGGAAAGAATTAGTACAACTGCACAAAATTATTTGATACAGAATCATGGTTTCCACTGATATGGTCTCATATCTGCTGAGTTTGGAGTGAATGGTGGGGAGGAAAGGGGATGTAAGAGAAGGTAGCACTGTTCTGTGTGAGTGTGGTGTTGTGGATGTTTCCAACAGTGAAGGAGGTTCCCCACCAGAGTCTGGGCAGTGCACTGAACTTCATGCTCCTATGGGGAGCTGATCAGATTCACAAAGGGAATGAAAATGATCCTTTGTAAGTACTTAGCATGGAAAGTTCATTGAAAACCACAGATAGTAAAAATAAGGAAAGAAAATATTGAAGTGAAAGACTGGAGCAATTCAAAGCTTCATTGGATCTTGTCTTGGTTTTGGCTGGGACAGAGATTTTCCTCCTCCTAGTAGGTGGTATAGTGCTGTGTTTTGGATTTAACATGAGAATAGTGATGTTTTAGTTGTTGCTAAGCAGTGTTTATACTAAGTCAAGGACTTTTCAGCTTCCCATGCTCTGCAAGTGAGGAGGTGCACAAGAAGCTGTGACGGGGACACAGCCAGGACAGCTGACCGGGGGCACAGCCAGGACAGCTGACCCAAACTGGCCAAAGGGATATTCCATACCAGTGGATGCCATGCTCAGTATATAAACTGGGGGAGTTGGTTGGGGGGCAGCAATCACTGCCTGGGGACTGGCTGGGCATCAGTCAGTGGGTGGTGAGCGATTGCATCACTTGTTTTTGGAGGATTTTGTTTCTCTCTCTCTTTTTGTTGTTTTCCTTGTCATTACAAGTTGTTGTCGTCGTCGTCATCATCATCATCATCATAATCATCATTATCATCATCATCATATTTTATTTCAATTATTAAACTGTTCTTATATCAACCCACGAGTTTTCTTACTTTTGCCCTTCCGATTCTCTCCCCCATCCCACTGGGGGGCGGGGAGGGTGAGCAAGTGTCTGTGTGGCACTTGGTTGCCAACTTGTGTTAAACCACAACAGATCTGATTTTTTTTTCTCTAAATACAGAGGACAACTACAGGAAATCAGGACACTCTTTACAGTACTGCCACTCTGCCAGCAATGCATATTATTATCAGGAAGCTAACCAGAAGGCAGCTCTATGATACTTGCAGGTTCTGTAACACTTTATGTGGGATTTTTTTCACTTGATGCAGGTAGAGATTGACTTTGCAACTGTGTTTGATAAAATGAAGTGTAGTGCACACTACATAAGTGCAACAACAGTGAGGTATGTTTTTAATCAAAGACCCTGAAAAAAGTGATTAAGTCTGTAGGTACATGGTGGTTGTGTTTCTAGTCCTGCAATGAACTTAAGGAAGAACTCCGTAGTAGGTGGGATTTCCTTTAAGGATGACAATTCTGTAGTTATTACAGAAAACTGTACTCATAAAAAGGACACATAAAGGTCATTTAAAATAAGAAGAGAGATGAAAATGCTTTATACTGGCTTCAAATGTAAACAAACAGTGAGAAAGTTATTAAGATGTTGCTTACATCAAAAGCACAGGCCAAATCAAATAGATGATTCTGTATTGCTGGCATAGAAAATTTAGACTCCCAGACTGAGGTGTTCAAGACAATCTGGAAAAGGGAACTTCGTTCTTAATTTTTATTTTTACCCCATCTGAGAGTACCTTCTGAAAGATCTTCTAGCTTGCTGGGTGATTGCTATTGGATATGTTTTGCTAGCCATGATATACTCAATAGAATAGTTAACATGTAAAATGGAACTTGGTTTAGTCAGGATGACTCTAAATAGTTGCCAGGGAAATAAAGGGGTTTACACAGAATACTCTTTCCCAATCCAACACTCAGTTAAAAATAAAGTACTACAGGTAAAGTGCATAGAAGTATATCCTGTGAAAATGCAGAATGATTCCGATTAGGTCTAGTTATTATTTGTGAACATTTTGTTCAGTGGGAAAAATGAACAAAAGAGGTCTGCAACGGAATTTTTGTATAGCAAAAAACTAATGCCAGGCACTGGAGACCTGCAAAAGCATTGAAGAGGCAGATAAGACAAAATAATAACAAAGTAATAGGGATCAGGTGGTCATGGACGCTTCCAAGGAAAAAGGTGTATATCTATGATGAAAAAAATGATATATACATCTGCTTCTTATAGGAAGTAGTCGTATAGTTACTTGAGGTCATGCGCCACGGAAAATAGCAGAATACTAGAAAAAAGGAAATCAACTGTAACTGATTCTGTTATTTTTCTTCGGACAGGCATAACAAAATAACAGCGCTATAACTTGTGGTATAATCAGAGAAAGTGGAATGATTTTCACACAACAATAATAGAGGTGATGCTTTAGCAGAGCCTCAGAAGTATTCAAACAATGGTGTGGGGAAATTCAAATAGTGAAGTCACACACATTGATTGTAGTTATACATTGCTTCTAAGTATTTGGAATTTCACTCTATATGTGTAGTTTGGAAGAGTACAGAGTATAAAGGGATGTAAACATCTTAAACAATATAGAAATACTAATGGTGGACCTGCTGAGGTGTTTGGACAGTAACAAATCCATATGGTTATCTCCCTTTTAAAGATTTCTTCTTCCCAGAGGTTTTTGCTTCCTTTTACTTTAGTGGGATCCAGGCCTATTTGATTCCTACTAAAAGCTGGTAGCAAAAATACCTCCCCACCTCCACCTCAGGAGTAAAATATGCTGAGCAAATTAGTGACTCATTTTGGGACCCTGAATATCTAAGCAATAAATTATGGTTACTTCATAAAGACACAGTTTTTTGAATAAAAAAATAAAAAAAATTGTGTAACACAAACCTAATAGTTGGCACTTATTTCTTCATATTGTTTGCTAATAAAGCTTTAAAAGTTGCATAGTAAAATGTAAATGAGAAGGTAAATTTAAATTTTCCTACTTCATTTTCATCATCTGTAAAAGGAAAATCTACCATCCCTATAGAACAATTACAGACGATATTTTTTTCCGCAAGCTTTTGCTTCCTTTCACTATGTAACTTAACACTTATCAGCCTCACTAATTGGAGAAAATGGATTCAGTCTCAGAGGAAACTTCACATTGCATTTCAGTAACAATGAGCTGTTTTCCAAGGTAGAGACTTATCTTAACAAAATAGTTTTAGACATCTGGGGAAGGTGGAGGAGGAGGTGCAAAAAAACCTCCAGAGACTGACAATGCAGTCTTGCAATACCAATTTCTTCATTTTTCCTCATACCATTATTGCTGGGTCCCTCCAGCAATAGGGGAGCCAGCTGCAATGTCATTGTTCCCTGCAATGCTTCAATAACAGAAATAAAATATGTATTAAAATTGTAATGAAGAGAGAGTGAGAAAGAGGTCTAGGCTAATGTAAAGTTATGGTTCAATAAAGAGCAAGTGAAATTTAAGACTATTTTTATCTTTATAATTCTTCAATCAGATGCATATATGTAGGTATAATTTCAATATCAGGAAACTAAGGTGTCAATCAAGGGAAAAATTATGTATGTAGACAGGATAAATAGTAAATGGGATTATTCAGTTTGTAAATTGAAGCATAGATATAAGACCTTTCTGGATTGAAGCCTAAGATGTTTTGTTATTGGTATGTCCCTAGCTTAGTTTCTTTCTCTTCCTTCACTCATATACATACACAGATGCAAACCTTGAAAAAAGGATGAGCTGCTTCATTCTCTGTCAGAACATAGATTTTTGCAATGTTCTTACAAAAGATGATACACACACTGAATTTAAGTCCTAATAACTACACTAAAGGGGTACAGTTTTCACATTATAGATAGTAGCAAAGACTTTTAAAACTATTTTCATTGCTTCTGTATATTGAGTATGATACTTAAGTTGAAGTTGTGGTAGAACAACTGTTACTAGAAGAATCAGGAAATAATATAAAAAAGATTGAATGGACCTTAATTAATTCTTTATCTTATTTTAAGAGCGACATGGCTGAAACAGGCAATCATACTTTATATGTGATGAATTCTGCAACACATGTTTTTAGGAAAAAAACAAGGCAGTGGTGAGAATTGACGAATTTAAAGCTAGAACGAAACTAATGAAGTGGTGAAAGAAAAATATTTTGTTCTGTGCAATACCAAGGTATAACAATTACTAAACTCCTGTTAATAAAACTGGGGTACTGTGTATACAAAATTCTAGTGCAATTAAGGCCCAGTGTGTGATCACTATATATACATTTAACAAGATGAAGGACTTAACCTTCTGCAGAGAGTAAAAGGCCAAACAGCAACCATGAGCGAATATATAAGTTGCCTTAGTCTCCCCCTCTACAGTCCTGTCATTGGACATACACTGCCTTTCATAATAATTTATTTAGACTAAGATGACAATCACACTTTTGGTCTTTATACATACGTGCGTGACAGAATACCAACGACAGACAATGCTAATGAGTCTCAACATATACAATGTTGAAGGCCTACCTATATTTGTATACAAGATGATCAATAACACAGTCTTAGAGGCCTTTCTGAAAGTTTCCTCTTAAATTATCTTATACTGGCAAGATATAGCCAGTTTGATTTAATAGCAAGCACACCGCTTGCAGCAGTTTAGCTAAGCCCTTTTAAAATTGATTGTTGAAAAAAATATTGAAGTTTTGTCAGTTGTTGTACTGCATACTTTGTTTATTGTTTGCTTTGTTTGCGAAACTTGAGCCATGAGTAACCTTTTCCCTTTAAGGCACATTCAATGCATGAAGAGCTTCATAATTTATTAGTTAACCACTGCTTAGTAAGATTCACTGTGACCTGAAATGCAGTCACATAGGAGGAGTGTTCCTGAATAATATATTTACATCTCTAACAGTAGGAAAGTGAAATGTTGCCAAACTGAAACAGGTAGTCATACCTTATAGGTGATGAAATTCTGGAACACAAGTTTTTAGGAAAAATGGAGGCAGTGGGGAGAAATGATGAATTTAAAGCTAGAATGATAACTAATGAAATGGTGAAAGAACAAAAGGAAAAAGCCCATTGAGTCATGCACTATTATTCAACAGATAGAAGTATTTAACACAGAAACGACCCTTTACCTAAAGAGCTGAAATTTTCAGTCCAGCAGCTTCCTCACTGCACTTACAACCCAGCATGCCTGTTTCATGCTCACACCTGGGGCTCCAAAGAGCTTTGCTGCCCCATAGTTGTGTTGCTCACAGCTCTCAGGGCATGGTGGCAGGCCAGCTCCTCCACCCACCAGACGGAGGGCTTCCTCCCAGGGCCACATCACTTACTTCCAATCTCTGGGACAAGGCTCACTTACCAGAAATAAGGGTATGGGAGGGAGAGGGAACCATCTAAGGCTTCAGCTTGACATGGGATCTGAATACGATCAGGATGTGTATCCAGGCGATGCAAACTGGGAAGTGCTTAGAAATCCCAGAGTACAAGCATGACTAAGGGTTTATTTGGGGTATTATTGTAACCCCCAAAGAGTAGATTTTGTAGTGAATAGCTCTCTTTGTACAGACTATGTAATTTTTTCAGTATGAGTGCTATATATTTCTCATAGGTCAGACCAGTTCACTTTACCCAACAGAAGCTGCTTAACTTTCAAGAGCAGCTGGGGTATTGCTTTCCAACAAAAAAGGAGATTTAGAGTGTGAAGATTTGCTGTCAAGCTGCTGGAAAACATAACTGATTTAGATTGCCTGTAGCTGGACTGCAGCTGAATAGTCTGCAGGTATCTTTAGGGAATACTTCATGATCTTGATCTTTTTCAGCTCTTTCAGACTGATGCTCAATTCAGCTTAACACTGACCACAATTTTCCTGTGTTTCCTACAGGAGTTCCTTAACATTCATCAAGTCACTTAAGATTGTCATCTAAAGTGATTCTCAGGCTGGATTTGGTATGAGCATTTTATGTACATAATGGTGCTGAATTTGTAGAGCAGAAAGAATTGCATTCCAAGTGAAAAAGAGGGGAAAAATTAAAAGCAACCCTTAAATTTCCCTCTTCAACATTGAAAGGATGTATCATTTCTATAGGCATGCTACAATTTTAGGTCACTTAAGATTGTCATCTAAAGTGATTCTCAGGCTGGATTTGGTATGAGCATTTTATGTACATAATGGTGCTGAATTTGTAGAGCAGAAAGAATTGCATTCCAAGTGAAAAAGAGGGGAAAAATTAAAAGCAACCCTTAAATTTCCCTCTTCAACATTGAAAGGATGTATCATTTCTATAGGCATGCTACAATTTTAGTAGGTCTGTTACTGAAAATAGATCATAGGTAGGGAAAATATTTCTCTTTGTTTTCATTATAGTAGCTTCATAAGAGCTAAACAGCAGTTGTAAGCATAGTACTTACTTCTTTAAATTTCCATTAAGCAGCAGTAATATTTCTCTGCTGCCACACCTAGATGATGATTTACAAAAAAATTCTCTTTAGGTAATTGTGACTATATTGCAGCATTCTCTCTATCATAAGGTAAAATATGGAGATTGGTAAATTAATGACCTGGTTTGTATAACACAGAAATGGATACCCTTACGGCCTCATTCAGACATACATTTGTGCTGTAAAAAATTTACTGTCCCACCTTAAATAGACAAAAACCATTATCTTTGCTGACAAGGAATTGAACTAAACATGCTAGTTCTTTCACTTGTGACAATATATTGTTGGTTTGAGCAATAATCTACTGATCACAATAATTACATGTCTGAGGGATGACCTTCTCATTACTGCCATGTCTACAGCCATGAGGTGGCTAGAAATCTTAGAAGTAGATCACTTAACACATATTCAGCAAATCATACATGTTTCAGCACACATCCTATATCTTTTATTGACAGATAGATCCTTTAAAGTAGATAATAACATGGCACCTAATGTGCTCTTGGTTTGAGGGCCAGGGAGCCAGTTTTAATAGACAGCAATTTATTGGACTTATTCTTCTTCAGTGTATTCCATTTTGCTCTTCTTTAAAAATGCCACTTTCCGTGATGCATAAGCATATTCCTCTAACCATCCCTCCCAGTAAATAATCACTGCTGAATTTCAGACACTACCTCTTTTATTTTTCAGTTTCTGTTAACCTCTTCCTAAGCCATTCTCCCCTCTCAATTAAGAGTCAAATCTGTATTCTATTTAAACAATAATAGGTTAGGAATTCAGCAAGATTAATTATTAACAAGACTTGGCTATAAAAAATGAATTTGCTGGGTTTATTTGTCATTTGCATAGATTCTTATTTCTCCTTTGTTAGCTATGTGACAGATGGGACACTAATAAAGCACATGTTCTATAAACAACTCTTAAAATGCAAGGTATTCAATTTTTAAAAAAAATCAAACATTTAAGATATGAACATAACATGAAACAGAACTATTTCAAACTTCAACATAGCAGATCATTTCCTAGCAGAGAATGTATGAGAGCAGCTTACCCATAGCTCCATCCTTTTCAAACTTTTTTACAACAGTTCAGCTCAACAAGGCAAGGCTTAAAAAATAAAAACAAACCGTACCAAATGAAATAAAATAAGTACCATAACATAACCACCAGCACAAACACAGATCTAAAGGAAGAAATTATTTGAGAACTTAACAAGAAAAACTTATGGAAACTGCCAGTGTGAATTCAGGGAAAGAAGATCTCCATGGACTTCCACAAAACAGTAAAAAGGCAGCAGTTATGCAGCTCTTCCAGTTCTCTTTCCAACATGAACTGCAACCTGCCTTATGGACATTGTTCATAAGAAAGCAAAAAGATGTTTCTTATGACAGTTCAGCCACTGTCTTCTGTTCTTACAACAATTATTGACCAAGTAGTAGGTTCAGAATTTCAGAAGAATTGCACAAGGTGTTAATACAAAGTTCTTATCAGAACATTATCAGAACATGCTAATCAGTTGTACATGACCAAGAAGTGAGAGCACTGAATATCTTTTATTCCCTATGCTGGAAAGTCTGACACAAGTCAGTAATTTGAAAATGAAAAAAGCAAGTAATTATGGCTTGCAAATATTCTTATTATCGGGCAAAAATTAGACAAATAACTTTAGCCAAAACCAGGAATGTTTTGAAGAAAATTGTGAATTTATTGTAAACATGGGGTTTTTAGGATAATTGTAAATTATCTGTGTAACAATGCAAAATATGTATTGGTAATAAAACATCACTTATTGCTGAATAAAATTGGCAGAATCCTGCGACCATATGAGGCCATATCACATTCTAGTTCTCTTAAAACCCATTATGTTGAAGACGCCACTGTGCAATCTTAGTAAGTCCTGGCTTAATAATAGTGCTTCCGATGGATCCATACCATACTATGTAATACAAAATTCTCTGTAAGGAATCAGTCAGGAGACAGGGTGGTGTTGCAGCGGCCTGGCTACATAGAGTTACAGTTCAGAGGGAAGACAGGCAGCATCGTCAATGTTCTGTGAACCTTCTGAGAAGCTTGTTTTAGTATCAAAGTCTTAATAAAGCATGACCTTGAGTGGAGAGGCAGGCAATTTGTGAGAGACTTTCAGTATGAATGCTTGCTCAGCAGTACTTTGAAAAGATCCACCCGTGCAGGTCACACTACACTTGAAAGCTGCAGAGCAACAAGGTCC
Organism: Aptenodytes forsteri; assembly: GCF_000699145.1. NCBI lineage: Eukaryota > Metazoa > Chordata > Aves > Sphenisciformes > Spheniscidae > Aptenodytes > Aptenodytes forsteri. The sequence continues at coordinate 5,714,073 of NW_008795041.1, read as the reverse complement.
CTATATTCGAGCAGTAAGGTCCTTGTTTTCCAACCTGAATAACAGGAATACTGTATAGCGTGCTGCTATTTTTACCATTTAGGATTTTCAGATTATTCCTGACTATAATCTACAATTCATATAAATCCTGCAGTTTCACAGGGAAACACTAATTTTGTGTTCAGATTCTTACTGTTTTCTGTAATGAATAAACATTGATCTCCAAGGTGTGCTTGTTAGATTTGGGTTAGATTCCCAGGGCTAAATTTACAAAAGCTGAAGGAAGAGACAGCAATTCGTTATGTCTTCTTAAAATGCAGTAAGGCTTGATTAGCCATTGAGAAGAGATTTTAAACACTGGAGCAAAATCTTCCTTCATTGTCATAAAATTTTGGTTTTAGGTACTCAAAGCTGCAATTGGAGAAATTTATGAGCTTCTCCAATAAAACATTTACTGGGGTCTCCTTTCATAAAATTTCCTAGAAATCCTATGAAGCATATTTGCCACAAGCTGCTGTACTCTTTCAAACCACATTCAAAGTACATACTTGTCCTGGTTTCGGCTCGGATAGAGTTAATTCTCTTCCCAGCAGCTGGTACAGTGCTGTGTTTTGGGTTTAGGATGAGAACAAAGTTGATAACACACCGATGTTTTAGTTGTTGCTAAGTAGTGCTTACACTAGTCAAGGACTTTTTAGCTTCTCATGCCCTGCCAGTGAGAAGCTGGGAGGGGGCACAGCCAGGACAGCTGACCCAAACTGGCCAAAGGGATATGCCATACCATATGACATCATGCTCAATATATAAACTGGGGGGACTCGGCCACGGGGCAGCAATTGCTACTCAGGAACTTGCTGGGCGTCAGTTTATTATTATTATTAATTATTATTATTTTCCTTTCCTTCTCTATCCTATTAAACTGTCTTTATCTCAACCCACAGATTTTACTTTTTGTTTTCCGATTCTCTCCCCCATCCCACTGGGGCAGGGGGAGTGAGCGAACGGCTGTGTGGTGTTTAGCTGCCTGCCGGGTTAAACCACAACAATACTTCATCAAATATTAGTCTGCTCTGAATTAGCCTTCAAAATTTTAAATAGCTGTCCTTTGCATGCTGCATGTGTTCGGTTGGAGAACTGCTAAAGTTGTAAAAAAGATATTTAAGAATTCAAAGTAATACTAATAATCCACTATCTAACCATTTCTATATCCACTTCCTTAACCATGGTGTAAGTCTGAATCCCCCGTTTACAAGTTCTACACACTGAAATGATTTTTGCTGAACTGTGGTCATAGTCTTGTCACAAAAAGTATATTCAGTTGACAAAACTAGCTAGTGAGAAATATCGTTTGTGGAATAAAGCTGAAGTGTTTTATGAAGTATGTTGAGCTTTACCAATATACTATACAAGAGGTAAGTACTGCTGTCCCAGTCATTTGTAATTTAAGGACATGGGCTACCATATTCTTGATGTGAACTACTGCTTAAGTTTAGCATTCATGGAAATCCATTTCTCATATTCTGCTGTACAACCTAGTCCATGTTTAGCCTATCCAAGTGCTTTCTATGGCAGATTATTGTTAAAGCACAAGTTTGAAAGGGAAATATTAATTTCCACTTATTTAGCAAAGTTGTACTAGAAACTGAAGGGAAGGTCTGCACAGCCCTCAGAGTAAGCTGCAATAGATCCATATATCTTCATATTGTGTTTGGCTACCAGCAACGCCAGGCTGCCCTTGCCACCTCTGCAAGATGTAGTATGACACCAGCGTTAGGTTCTTCACCATCTTGTGTTACACCATCTTGGTCCCTCTATTCCGGGCTTTGAAAGGGCTATTGCAAAACAACTGTAGGAGCAGAAACTATCTGGGTTCAAGATGCAGCCCTTTTTGGTACTATTTCCTATAAAATAATGACTGTGGTGAAACTATTTGACAGAATTCATGCTCTTTTCTATGACACTGTTGAAAATAGTGTCAATATACTAATAAATGACAAGGTATTCTCAGTATAATTTCCATTTCTGTAAGGAACACTTTTTCTAAACTGTCCAACCCTATTAGTTTGCCATGAAAGATCAATATTTTTAATAATGAGGCAGCTTCACATTTCTAAGGAATAAATCTTTTAACAGTTCATTCTTGCCTTGAGATGGTGTTACTGTTATTTTCATTCTCTTTAAATTAAACTTCCTGTATGTTCATTAATCCATAAACCCATTACACTGTTTTTATAGACTCATTTGGAAGTGTTTATTCCATGCCCCCATACATGTATAGTTTTCCAGTGACAAGTATTGTTTCTTTCTGTGTTGTATGACATCACTTTCTCTTAAAGGTCAGAGAGCATATTTACACTATCTACATGAAGCTTCTGGAAACAGCAATGGACATTTTACACATAGATGAAAGACCCATCAGGAAGGCGGGCTGTCATTTCATTGCACTATAAAAGCTTTGTGCACCCATGTCATGAGTTCTATGTGCAGTTCTGGTTTGAATGATAAGAGGGATGTAGCAGAAAAGTTACAGAGAAGGGTCATGAAGATTATTAAGGGAATGAAGAAGCTTTATGACATAGAGGTCCCCAAATTATTGGAATTAATATGATTGAGGCTTAAAAAAATCAAGAAAATGGTGATTAAGATGAAAACAGAAAAATTTTGCGCTAAATTAGAGATAGAAGACACTCAATAAAATCTGTAAGAGTTATTATTAAAGCAGGTAAAAGGATTTCTTTACAAGTCAGGTAGTGAAGTTCTGGAACTTGCTGCTACAAGGCAGTTGTGGAAGCAGACACAGTAGCAGCAGATTGAAAAAGGCAAAATCATGGTCCACAGCTCCATAAGTAATAAATAAAAAGAACAGGCTGGTATTTACCCTCTAACATCTCTAATGCAATACTTGTGGAAGAGGGGTGAACCAAAAAAGCTGGCAAGACCTCAGTATTTTCCCTAACTGGCATGACACTGTTGAAGCAGAACATGAGGCTAAACAGATTGCTGATCTCACCAGCAGCACATTTCTTATGTCCTCATCATAAGATGTGGACATCACCTTTCTTGTAATGTAAAAAGGTGAGTTAGAATAAGCAATTTAGGGCCTAAATTGACCTAAAGCAGCCTAGATTACCTTCACCAACTGATAAAACTGTAAACAATTAATCATTTCAGCTAAGTCTGTTCTGCAGCCTATCAGTACTTAAAGGGGGCTTATAAGAAAGATGGCAGCAGACTTTTTGGTAGGGCCTGTTGCGACAGGACAAGGGGGAATGGCTTTAAACTAAAGGGGGGTAGATTTAGACTAGATAGAAGGAAGAAATATTTTACGCTGAGGGTGGTGAAGCACTGGCACAGGTTGCCCAGAGAGGTGGTGGATGCCCCATCCCTGGAAACATTCAAGGTCAGGTTGGATGGGGCTCTGAGCAACCTGATCTGGTTGAAGATGTCCCTGCCCACGGCAAGGGGGTTGGACTAGATGACCTTTAGAGGTCCCTTCCAACCCAAACTATTCTATGATTCTATGATTCTCTTGGGCTATTACAAAAAATTTACAAAGCTTGCTTTTTTTTTTAAATAAAATCTTTATAAACACAGCTAAGAGAACAGAAACTAGATATGTTGATTTAAGAATGATATCTATTTTTCAACAAAGATAACTTTTACAAGATGTCTAGTTCATACGGCTTAGATTTCAAGCTAGGGGGTTTTTTTGTCCTTTTTTTTTTTTTTTATCTTCTGGGTCTTTAACCGAAGAATTTGGTAAAAGGATTGAATCCCTCAATAGGATGGATTTTTTTTTCCATTAACTGTGTCCGTTTTTGTGGAAATCAAAACACAGAGAAGAGTGAAAGGAACTGGTATTTTGTGAAGTTGAAACAAGGATGAGGGGTCCATCTCAGAATATCTTCCAGTACCCTCATTTGAATGTAGCCAATGTTAATGAAGGTTGAACCTGGGTTCACTACCGATGTGATTTAAAATTCATTGTGTGCTCTCAGGCTGATGCATAAGAGAGTAAATGAGCCCAGAGCTACTCAGGTTTTTTTAAGATGTCCTTGTCTTCCATTTGCAGAGTCTCTACTGCCCAGAAAAAACAAGTCACTTTATCATGATAGTGCAAATGTCAGTGGACCATCTGTCTTGGTTTTTCATAGGCTTGAAAAAAACCTTTTGACCAGTTTGCAAAGCTTAGTTTTCTCTGTAAGTTTTAAATAGTAACACTTCCTGCATCCTGTTCTTGAAATATTGACCATCAGGCACTGATCCTAATTTTCTATCTATTTGGGGTACAGAAACCATGCCTGTGGCGAGTCATCTGTCACAGAGATCCATTAGAGATTTCAAGTATTGACTAGTAAAAGAAGTGTTCAGTTTCCTGAGATTGTTAACAATCTATAGGATAATATACAATATGTCTACAATTGCCATTAATGGAAGATTGATGAGGATAAACCTCATTTGTAACAAAGGAAAAATTTCTTTACTGAAAGAGTGGTTAAACATTGGAACAGGCTGCCCAGGGAAGTGGTTGAGTCACCATCCCTGGAGGTATTTAAAAGACGAGTAGATGAGGCGCTTAGGGACATGGTTTAGTGGGCATGGTGGTGTTGGGTCAATGGTTGGACTCGACGATCTTAGAGGTCTTTTCCAACCTCAATGATTCTATGATTCTATGGCAAATAAAGTTATTGGTTTGCAAACACTTCATAAATAAAAGACAAGCCTCACTCAATGAACAGCTCCTAATGAATATTTCAAACTTTATTAATGCCAAGAAGTGAAGTAATAACTACTATGAAGTAGTAATGTTGTTTTAGCTGTATGGTTTAAAGATGTAACAGCCTCCTTGTGGTCTTAGCTCAATAAACTCTCCTCACTAAATCAACACTGTTCTACGATTTCATAAGGAATATTGTCTGATTTCAGAACACAGGCAATCAAAAGTGTGAAGTGCAGGTGTCAGCTCTTTTATGTTTACAGATCCATGCAGGTCCAAGAAACATAGATGCACGATTTCTGTATGTATCAAATTATTTGCATTTGCATCATTTGTCAAGATGAACTTTGCCGATGGATACGGAAATGCACCCAGTTAATATTAAAAGGGTTTTCTTTATAAAAGTAGTAATAGAAGCAATAATTTTAACACTGTAATAAGATCTATACTTGTGCTGTTGAAACCAGAAATATTTCAACATCCATTTCATTGTTCCTTCACTTAATTGTTAATGCTTTGACAAAATTTAATAATTCATCTTTTGCATGTATTTATGTGACTGGGCATTTCTCTAACAGTTAAGTAGATATTTACTTAATTCACTTGTCTTCTATTATGAATATCAAATTTAAATGTCTATGGGTTTTTTCCAGTATTGTGAGAAACTGATGATTTCAACATCCATTTCATTGTTCCTTCACTTAATTGTTAATGCTTTGACAAAATTTAATAATTCATCTTTTGCATGTATTTATGTGACTGGGCATTTCTCTAACAGTTAAGTAGATATTTACTTAATTCACTTGTCTTCTATTATGAATATCAAATTTAAATGTCTATGGGTTTTTTCCAGTATTGTGAGAAACTGGTGAACTTAATGTTGAATTTTTCACTGTTAAAACTTTTTTTTGGTGTCTCAGGGGAAAAGTGTATAGAGGTCTTCATCTTCAGACACAGAGCTTCAACAGGCTCCAGTAGGAATAGCAGAGGGATATGAGGCTTTCCCTTTTCATTTTTCCCATTGAGAACATCTCAGTCACATTTACACAATTCTGCTTGATGCCAGAATGGTTCTTTTTCTTGTTGCTCATCAAAACATTTATCTTTCTGCAAAAAGGCACACCTTCAGAATAATTGTAAGAAATGGAATAACCATTACTATCTTTTGACTGAGTGGGACAACAATGTTATAATAGACCTGATTACTAATTGCTTTATAGCCTAATTTCTAGCTATTTGAAGGAAGGTTTATGTTAATCAGCTACTCAAGCAGGAAATAATTATATGTAGTCACTAAAGGCAACTGTTTTCCCTAGTCATAAGAAATATTTATTATATAAGGAGTCTTTAGAGAATAAATGTATTAGCTCTCTTACTTACAATAATTTGTGAACCTGTTTAAATCTACCTCTTGGAAAATAGTGATGACAAATAAAACGAGAAGTGATTTTCCATTTTTTATAAGAAACTGTTAAAAGACATGCCTTCATTAATTCTTAAATAATAATCAGACAGATCTTTATTGAAGTTGCCTCATTACCTGTTTTCTTTTGTTGACATCTATTTTATTATGCAAATTTTCTTTAGATTGTGTTGTCTTTGCATTCATCTTGTGAATTTCACGTTTTCAACAGCTTGCTTTCAGTACAGTAGTTAGTAATTTTTTGTGCACTTAGAAACAAATTCTTACTGGTAAGTCAGTTTAAACCCAGTGAAGTTAATGTACCTGTTATAATGTAGCTGGCTGAGATTCTGCTTCATAAGTCCAGAAGAGTCACAGTCTGCTGAGATATGTGATTATAGCAATGGCAAGAAGATCACATATTTTGTTGAATATTTATTTTCTGTATTATAGTTCATGTTCAACAAACTCCTTTCCCCTTGGCCAGACTAGTCAAGACAGCTCTTGTAAAGGGAACAGATCATAAAAGATATCTTTGAGAACTGTCAGTTATTAAGCCTCAACAGTCCATGAAAATATGCATCAGGAGCAATTAAAATCTACTTTGGTTCTCATTGGCCTAGGATGTGATACCATGTCCTGGTTTTGGCTGGGATAGAGTTAATTTCCTTCCTAGTAGCTGGTACAGTGCTGTGCTTTGGATTTAGGAGGAGAACAATGTTGATAACACACCGATGTTTTAGCTGTTGCTAAGTAGTGCTTACACTAGTCAAGGACTTTTCAGCTTCCCATGCTCGGCTGACTGTGAAGGCTGGAGGGGCACAAGAAGCTGGGAGGG
>NW_008795041.1:5702684-5706985 GCF_000699145.1 Aptenodytes forsteri | reverse complement strand
CTATTATTATTATTATTATTATTATTATTACTATTTTACTTTATTTTATTTCAATTATTAAACTGTTCTTATCTCAACCCATGAGTTTTCTCACTTTTACTTTTCCGATTCTCTTCCCCATCCCACAGGGACAGGAGGACTGAGCGAGCGGCTGTGTGGTGCTCAGTTGCTGGCTGAGGTTAAACCACGACATACCATCAACTATTTCTTCAGTTTGATTTCTCCATCGCCAGCTGAGGAATATTTTTAAACTATTCTTCCTTCTCCTGCTACAAGCTGTAGCACAGCACAGTGTTTATTTGCCTAATGACTCTCATCAGACCAGGAAAAAAAGTACTTAGTGTATTTATTTATTTATGTAGGTCAGATTGTTGGAGAAGCACTGGATCTTTATGCCAAAGAGGACTTTAATTTTTGGACTAGTCAAGGTCAGTGAAGCTGGCTGCAGGAAAAGGGGGATACAAGGAGAGAGCAAGAAAAGAGAAGTAATTTCCAGAAGAATGTGTGAAAAGATATCATCTGCTTTGACTAGATCTATTTCTTCCACAGATATTTGATATTGGGAATTTAAGACAAGCCTTTTTATTGTATTCTTAAACTGACATTTAGGAAAAAAAGAAAGGAATAGATTAGAGGTGTGGAAAAGGGTGTTTCAACAAACTGGAAGCAGGAGTATGGATAGAAAGACATGAGACAGCACGGATTTTGAGGGAGTCCACGTTAGTCCACAGAAGCACAGTAGGGTTTACATCCCAGAGCATGACAAGAGCAAAAGGAAGGACACAGTGCTGGAGAATCTACAGTCTCAGAGTCAGAAAGTGTTAAGACACCTGAGGGCATCAGACTGCTGAATGGACAAAGGAGGCAGGAAACTTTATAACAATTTGTGTCCAGAGTGGATTGAGGCAAAGGGCCATTTCTTACTATCAATAACCTCTAGGATGAAGTTGAAAAGACCTTCACACATAGAGAGGGCAGAAGCCTCCTGTACCAGATGACTTAGAAGGTTTTCATTATGCACCTAAAACTGCATCTTTGCACTGACCTGTTATGCAAGACAAAATGAGTTACAAGTAAGAACTCTGTTCCTTTCCACTGTTTAGTTAAAGTTGTAACCTATCAATTAATTCATGTTCTCATCTTTTTTTTTTTTTAATCTCTCTATCCTGTAATCCTGAAGAACACAATGAGAAATTTTGTACTCTCTGTTACACCACGGGAGATCAAAGTTAAGATTTAAATGAGTTTATTAATGGCCTCTATTCAGTATTTTCTTCTAGGGAAAACAGTATCAAATAAGTTATCGATGACGTGACATGAATAATACATTGCAAGAAACAAGTTCATGAATAGTCCTAAATCTTAATTCATTTTTATATACTCAGTCAGCTGCAAAACAGATTGTGTCTGTCTTACAAAAAAGAAAATCCTACATTTGTTGGACACATAATTAATGAATAATTCAACAAGTCTTAAAGAAAACTGAATACCACAATTTAATTTGAAGTATTCTGTGTTCAAGAGATGAAGGTATTTTATTGTGACATATCTTCTGTTGCAAGTAACAACTTTTCATTTACAAGCATGCTTGCTACCACTCCATGTGGACTAACACTCAGAAGAGTGGTGGGACTTAAGTATGGATAAACTCTGAAGTTGTTAGTGCAGCTGAGAAAGGCAGGATAGAAGGTCTTGCTGCATACTGTACAGGCACAAAAGACAAAAGCTTTATGGGAGTTAGAAAGGATAAATAACTCAAAAAGCCTCAGTTTTGTTCTAAGCCCTAAATAGAGATAGATATAAGGCTATCTAAAAATAAAGGTATATTTTGAATTAAATATGTAAATAAATATTTTGGTTAGATTTGAGATTTTTGATGTGTGGGATCACCTGTTTCTTGGAGAAGGGCTAAGAAGAGGGGCAGCTGATATATACATCCTGCAAGGAAATCTGTTATCATTAGGAGATCACTGTGACCTTGGATAAGAAGTGGATCACATGCAGGAAGACTGGAGCAAGTGTAGAATACCCTGGGCAGTGTGAGTGCTGCCCTGATCTTCAAGTGACAGACCCAGATGCAGAGGAATTTCAAGCTGTCCTGTGGATTTAATGAAAGCAGAGGTGTATGAATGGAGAGCTGAACAACAACAAAGCACCTGTGAAGTTTCTTGGGGAAAATAAACTTTGTCCATGTCTGCAGTTTCACAGATGCATCTGTCAACAAGGAGAGGTGAATTATGCCAAGCAGCAGCAGAAGAAACTGAAGGTAAGAATGCAGGAGCTAGTAGAAACAGAGGGAACTGTATCCTGTGTGCTGGTTTCCCTGGGAAAAAGGAATAGGCATCTCTGACTTAAAAATCCGCCTGAATCCATCCCACATGGAAGAATAACTGCAGCATGTGGACAAGCTTGGAAACAGGACTTGCCACCATCAGTAAAACAAGGAGATGAAAGCTCAGAGCTGTTCGTTGTTCAGCCTGTTGTTGAGATAAAAATACTAAAAGCTTGTCTGACTGACATTTATGCTGAGGTGTCAGAAAATGGTGACTTTAAAAACAAGATGTTATTGAAATGTAGAATTAACAAAAAGAGTCTTATAATTGCCTTTGGTCCTGTTTGTAGAGTCTGTGCCATATTCTCTGTTTCTCTGAATAAAACTGGAATATTAGGTTCACTGAGGCACAGCAGGGGCAAGAACTGCATCTTATACCACAGACATTTTTTTTTCATGTAAATTATCTCCTTTATCTCCTTTATATAGAAAACATCTCTTGAGAGGAAGGAGGAACTGCATCTTATACCACAGATTTTTTTTTCATGTAAATTATCTCCTTTATCTCCTTTATATAGAAAACATCTCTTGAGAGGAAGGAGGAGACAATACAAAGACAATATGAAGTCTAGTTGGAGTCCAGTAACTAGCAGTATTCCCCAGGGGTCAATACTGGGTCTAGTCCTGCTCCACATCTTCATTAATGATCTGGATGATGGGGCAGAGTGTACCCTCAGCAAGTTTGCAGATGATACAAAACTGGGAGGAGTGACTGATACTCCAGAGGGTCATGCTACCATCCAGAGGGACCTCGACAGGTTCCTCATGCAGTTCAACCAGGGGAAGTGCCAAGTCTTGCATCTGGGGAGGAACAACCTCATGCACTAACACATGCTGTGGGCCACCCAGCTGGAAAGCAGCTTTGCAGAAAAGGACTTGGAGTCCTGGTTGGCACCAAGTTGAACATGAGCCAACAATGTGCCCCTGCAGAAAAGAAGGCTAATGGTATCTTGGGCTGCATTAGGCAAAATATTGCCAGCAGTGGAGGGAGGTGATTCTTCCCCTCTACTCAGCACTGGTGAGGCCACACTTAGAGTGCTGTGTCCAGTTCTGGGCTCCTCAGTACAAGAGATACATGGACATACTGGAGAGAGTCCAATGAAGGCTCATGAAGATGATTAAGGGACTGGAGCATCTGACATATGAGGAAATGCTAAGAGAGCTGGGACTGTTTAACCTAGAGAAGAGAAGGCTCAGGGGTGATCTTGTTACTGAATATAAATACCTGAACGGAGGGTGCAAAGTGGACAGAGCCAGGCTCTTTTCAGTGGTGCCCAGTGGCAGGACCAGAGGCAATGGGCACAAACTGAAACACCAGAGGTGTCATCTGAACATCAGGAAACACTTTTTTACCGTGACGGTGACCAAGCCCTGGCACAGATTGCCCAGGGAGGTTTTGGAGTCTCCATCCTTGGACATATTCAAAAGCCAGCTAGACATGGTGCTGAACAACTGTTCTAAGTGGCCCTGCTTGAGCAGTGTGGTTGGACCAGATGACCTCCACAGGTTCCTTCCAACCTCAACCATTCTGTGGTTCTGTGATTCTATGCTATGTACACAAGGTCAAGCCTGTTTTCTGCAGAAATAAGGAATTATAACATTAAATATATGTATCCATGCTGCTCTTCTGTTAAAAGGACAATAGCATTATTTGCTGCCTCTTCATCTAATCTCCAGGGCTGAAACCAGCACACTGGATTCTTTAATTAACCCCAAATCAGAGAGCTGAAGTAGCAATGAAAAAATCATGTCTTCACAATAAATTGTAACAGTTCTTGAACTAAATAACATGAAAATTCCCATAGAATCATAGAATAGTTTGGATTGGAAGGGACCTCTGAAGGTCATCTAGTCCAACACCCCTGCCGTGGGCAGGGACATCTTCAACTAGATCAGGTTGCTCAGAGCTGCGTCCAACCTGACCTGGAATGTTTCCAGGGATGGGGCATCCACCACCTCTCTGGGCAAC
>NW_008795041.1:5697537-5699319 GCF_000699145.1 Aptenodytes forsteri | reverse complement strand
AGCCGAACCCCTGGCTGTGGCACCAGTCCCGTAACCATTTGTTGACTCACCAGATTCAACTGGCCCTTTCAAACCCCTTCCCTTTGACCAGCAGGATTGATGAAAAAACTACCTGCACTCCCGAGTCCCTTACCACCGCTCCCAGGGCTCTGTAGTCCTTCTTGATAGTCCTCAGACTGCTCCTGTCTGTGTCACTGGTGCCCACGTGAAACAGCAGCAGTGGATAATAGTGGACTGTACAAGGCTTGGTAGCCTCTTGGTGTTCATTGTATGTCTAAATACCAAAAAGTTCATATAATATTACACTTTTAGAAAGGAAATTTAGCTAGATTTAACTTCAAAAATATTTGTGTTAGAATTATTAGTGGAGGCATGAATCAATTTTCTTTACTGTATCTACCCAACTCTCCTTATGCATGGTGTATAATAATTTCTTCATGGTATCTCAGTAGAATTGCATAGTAATTATTAATCCCAAATATTTCCTTCAACAATTAACATTTATTTTTAAAAATAATCAATTTCAGTATTGGAAACTGTTAGGAAATATAAATATCATGACACTGTAGAACAGTATGTCCATGATCTAAAAGAGAAGAAAATAATTTTGTCTGACACTTGTTTAAAAAAACCAACAATTAAATCCTTAAAGAATCATTTCCTACTAGGAATGAGTAGAAAACAAGATCCTTTTACACTACAATAACCTAAGTAAAACTCTAAAGTTAGTATCATGTCATTTGCTGTTATAAAAAAGTTATAGTACTCTAACACGAGTTTTTAAAATGTGTTTTATGGAGAGTTTATGTTTCAAAAAATGCAATACTGATACACATTCAAATGTAAAGAACATTTTGTATTTGTATCATTCCTGAACTTGCTAAGACTAGCTGTTGAATATAACAATTATGATATATGCATAGTTGCAAAGGCTCTAAAATATATTTTGGTGACAAAAATTGTATCAAGAATAGTTACATTTGAAAAAAAAAGAAGAGAGTCTTACAAATAACTTTGTTTAGGTGCTTTTCCACTTCAGAAAATGTACAGAAATGACTTTTATGTGTTCAGCAAAGTCTTTCTTAAGGAAAGAAAGAATTACCCATTTGATCTGCTGCAATTATGTAGCAATTTTGCAATTATTATTAGCATGATTATATATCCATTTTGTGAATTTTAGGCCCAGTTGTAAATGATAGAAATCATTAAAAGTGATCTGTGTCTTGTTGTCATACAATGGAAATGTCTTACCATTCAGACAAATGAGTGCAATGAATATACTCAGTCCCATACTGCCTGTAAAATTGGCACAACTGTCCATGAAGGGGGAGTCAGTAGTACTAACAAATCTACCCACATTGTTGGTATAGCTGATACAGAATTAGCATCAGTGGCAGAACTAGCAGAGCAGGAAAGGCACAGACTTTGGAATAAAACAAGAAAACCCATGTAACATTTTCCTCTGTGCTTGGACTCTTTATTTTTCAGCAACAGGAGCCATGTCCAGCAATGCAGGTTTAAGAGGGAGCATTGACTCAGGAGCAGGAGAACATATTTCTTCTCCCATCTGCTTGTGACGGTGTGCTCCCCCGCCCAACCTGACCTTTATCTCCTGTAACCCTGCTCAAGAGATAACTACCAGGGGCAGTCGTTAATGGATGCTGATGGTGATAGCTTCGTCATTAAAGAAGGTGGATTTGGGAGCCAGATAACAGCACAATAGCCCTTGGTTATTGTGAGAAATACACCCACCTAACCACAGTTATCAGTATGCAAATATGA
>NW_008795041.1:5687492-5697168 GCF_000699145.1 Aptenodytes forsteri | reverse complement strand
TGACTCAACAGGAGGGTCTCCCTGACAGTAATGTCTGACCTTGTCCTCTATGCAGTAAATAATCAAGTGTACCTTGCCATTGAATCTTGTTCACTGTCACATTTACCATTGAACTTTGTTAATTCACACTTTAACTCTCTGTTTTCTATCAATAAAGTATTGTTGCTTCTCTCTTACAAGTGAAGTGCAGTCTCACTCCATCCAGAACACTGCTCCGTTCTTTTTTCTTTGGCTTGTTTTACTGGTCCTTTCCTATATGCAAGGGATATTGAAATTAAGGAATATTTTCTGTTGCCTTCACTTTTTAATTGCTCTAGCTGGAAATAAAGTAAGTAGAGCACAATAGTGAAGAGAGCCATAGGTAAGCAAGCCAGTCTGTCTCATTTAGAATGGAATTCATTTTAGTATGGAAAAAATATAAACTTCGTATGTGAAGAGGAAGGATTCTTGGGTCTGCCTGTGTGACATAATACATTTCTTATTTTGGGGGATTCCAGTACATAAAGTAAGTTTCATCTTAGGAACCTTTTTTTTTTTTCAGAATTGGCTTTACATTTTTGAGACATAGATTTACAGATGAATGCAACGTCCCGTTAGTCAGCATACTGAAACCAGGACGGTCAAAGAAAAGGTATTGAACAAAATTACTTTGTCTGCAAAAATGGATGGAAATCATGTCCAAAATCAAAATGTAACCTACCCTCATGTTGTATTATAGGGCTTCATTAAATCAAAACAATACAAAACTCTTCAGACTTATCTGACTTTAGTTCCCATTCACGCTGTTTGATCATTGTTATTCCTTATGTATTTTTGAGACAGGGTAAAAGTCATGGACTGATATTTTTTTCCTAAGTGCTCTACTTCATAACAGAGCTATTTTGACATCATTCTCTTCTTCCTATGATGCTATCATCCCTCTTGCCTTTCCAGCATGCACATCTGCAGAAGAAAAATCTACTTTTCTGCTTCAGCTCTTAAAATGGTGAGGAAAACAATGTCTGTGTGTGTCATTTAGAGCTCTCTGGGGAGGTTTATTTGCTACCACTTTTTATGCACTAAGAACAATAATAATTTGACAAATGTTGCAACAAAATTATGTAGCAGCAAATGATAGGACTTACTGTCAGGTGTAAGTTGGTTCTTGGTGGGATTTATCAAGTATCTGAATGAAGTTGCTCTAAACATTATGAATACTGTCATGCTTTTAAATCCTTCCAGAAGCAAAATCTAAAATACAAAGAAATATCAGAAAAACTGCAACCAAAGAACATTGTTTCTTTCCACAATTTGTAGATGTTAGATATAGTTGTCTGCATACCATACAATACGGAATATTACCTGTGTCAATTCTCAGCATGCAAACGAATCCTTCTATGTTATCTAAATGGTGCTAAATTAAAAGCAGATAACACAGCAGTGGCATTAACCTTTGGTATTGCCTAATTTGTAGAGGAAATCTGACTGGCCAACTGCAAAAAACATACCTATTAAAGTAGGACAAGGTGGTATCAGGAAAAATAGGACACCCTAGAAATTAAGTCCAGATTGACCAATTAAGATTGCAAGTAATATACAAAAGGAAAAGGAGAAAGAAGTTTTTGTGTATAGCTTATGGTAGGGTGGGGGTTTTGTTTGTCCAATTGACTAATTTCTGTTTTCCATTGAGACATATTTACCAGAAATATTATTGTTTGAGTTATGAGTGTCATAGAGTTATACATAGAGAAACCCAGAGTAACTCCCATTCAGAAAAAGGATTTAAAAAAGAAAAAATACATACTTTCTTAAAGACTTGTCTTTTCCATGATAAAAGTAGGATAACTGCCAAAGGATGAAAGCCTAAGATAAAAAGACCTCAAAATAGGGCAAAGTAATGGCCCTCTTCAAAAAACTTTTTGTAAAGCATTTTCTAGCTAATTAAAAATAAAAAGTTACTAATGAATAAAGTTTTGTCAGTATTCATCTCAATAATCTACCATCTGGACTATAAGATAAGGCTTGTTGCAACCTCAAAATGGCTTGATTGAAAATGTTTGTAAAAACTAACACCCGAACTGTACTTGTAAATCTTTTTCATCAAAGTAAAAAAGAAAAATCTTGGTATCCTCCTATGGCACACTCGAAACAGAGTCAAATGTTGAAATCGCTGTTAAACGGAATTCTTCACTGACCAGCAGTGCTGTCATCTTCCCACACACAGCCTTGCCACTGACTGTCATCAGCAAGTATGAAAGCCTTTCTTGAGTCCAGACACCTTCTGCTCCATGACCAACAACGCCTCACAATGCTCAATGCCTGAAACAAGCAGTTTCATAGCTCTTACTCCATTTTCAAGGAAGAGGCTGTTAAGGTATGTGTGCAGGTAGGTAATCCTGACCTATGGCTTCGCCAACAAGATAACTGCATGAGAAAAGTCAGGGTGCTACAGGTAACAAAAGGAGAGCAATTGTACTTGTATATACCCTGACCTGTGGTATCACTAACAAGATAGCAACATGAAAACAGCAGGACACTGTACACAAAAGAAAGGGGTGTTAGTTTATCAAAATAGTGACCAAGAAAAATAGGCAAAGGATGGACTGTGGAGCAGGATATTAAAGTTGTTGTTGCTCTGACCACACTCCCAGGTGAGTAACTGATGTGCCTGGTCAGGGCCCTTGGGTGCTTTCCCCAGAGCTGGCAAGGGAGCACCCCAAGGGCTGGGACTGGACATCCAGACATCCTAGCAGAGGCAGTGGCAGCACCTGGCTTAGCTCTTCAGCCCATCAGGCTTCAAAATCTTAGGGAGTAAAGGCAATAAAGGCATTCTGAACAGCCAAAATACCCCACAACACTGTATATCTGTGCACACAGTGTCCTGGAGACTCCCATGTTTCAAACAAACATGAAGGAGACTTATCTGAACCCTAAGGTTACCAAAAGCACTTTAACTGTGCTAGTGTGGCACCAACCTGGGTTAAATTTGCTCTGCTGTGAAGAAACACAGCAAGACTACCAAAGACACAACTTGATCAGAGTAAATCTTACAATGCAGGACCTCTTAGCAGAAACACAGAAGTTGGACCCATTTGAAAGGAAAAAGGACAATAATTCCCTCACACAATAACGCAGATTTCCTCTATTAGTAGCTTTTATTTTCTTTCTCTTTTACTTTCTGTGGCTAAGTGTTTCTATTGCTTAAGTCAAAGTGCAGTTGAAAATAGAAGAAACTATTATGTGGGTTTTTTTTTCTAAAAGGTCATCAGAAGTTCTTCATTGTTCCAGAATAAGTGTTACCATCTGTCGTCAGTTTTACTTTGATGCAATGATGGATAAATGATCTTTATGTAGCTACATATTCTGCAGTGTTCAGAGCAGTTAAGAAACTTCTAATAGTACATATAAGGCTCATTTTGAGTATGAAAGGGAAATATGCATCAGTTATAATCATAAAGGGTTTGCCAGACTCAGCTAGAGTGGTTTTATAGCAGTATTTCATAATCCAACCTTGCAGAAGTGTTATCCATGGGCTTTTTCTCCAAGATAAAAAATATTGAGGTAAATAGGGACAAATGTATCAAACTGTAATCAGACAATTGATTATGAGTGGTAAGGCCTTGCAAATATTGTAGAAACAATAACAACAAAAATAACAGCCAGTGCAATAAGAATACTGTTGAAGTCATTCAATACACTGCAAGAGTAACCAACAAATGATATATGTAAATAACACAGAGACAGATTTTTTTCTGTCCTACAATACTTTAATTCAGCTGCAGTGCGAATGCAAGTTGGTGGAGGAAAGTTACAAGTTACTACTGCTTCACAGCTGAGGACAATCACTGAAAAAGGTGTTAGCAAATAGCAAGAGTGGAAAATTGTAGCACTGTTAACACCTTCCCTTTAGTATCTCTGCTAACACAGGTCTCAGTTGCTTCTATTCAACAAAACTTTGCCCCTCAAGTACTTCCATTATTTAAAAGTATAGGTGTGCCTATTTGAAGAGTAAAATACTAACACCTGTAGTATTCTGTCTCAGTGTACAGATGGTTTTAAGCAAAATTTGTACCATTATAACAGGTTTGATCCAATTGTGAAAAATGTTGTTTCATCGATCTTATAAAAAGAAATCTCATAGTTGGTATGTTTTTATAAATACTACAACATTAAATTTTCTTATATATCCTCTGTTTCATGCTACTCATCTAAACTCTTGTTATAGTCAGTGACGATCCTGTTGATTCAGTGAACAAAAGTTAGAGTGATATTGTCAACCAATAATTAACATTTTTTTCATTGAAGACAGCTGAACCAGGGTCTAGGTGATCCTTCTCCACAGGATCTCCGCTTACTATAACAGCAGCTGAGACTCTATGGCTACATCTGCATTAGCAAGCCATGCAGAACGGAGAGAGTGGATCTGCAGATCAGGAGAACTGGTGCCGAGGATCTGATGTGCACATTATAGACATTACTGTTTTTCATTTGTGTCGCTTCTAGGCTAGTCCCGTAAACTGAACATATTTGCAGCTGGAGTATCTCTAGGTGAGTCCCTGGAGCTTCCATTTTGGGCTTCCACATCTTGGAATACAGAGCTGAATCATACTCTGGGTTCAATTCACTTCCCTAAAAATAAGCAATGTGACACCACTCCAGATGTTCTTGGAGGTCCATGTGGCCTCCAGCTGCTATTGCAAAATATCCCAGGCCTCCTGTAGCATCTGTGCTTCCTCTGTCAGAATGCATGCGGTTCTTTCACGTACCCTCAGGTGCCTCACACTGATACTGAACACTTTCGTAGGAATAACTGAATAAAGACATGGGTCTCTGTAAGTAAAATGGGGAAATAAGGTGGAGAGCAATTGTGCCTAGCTCACTCCTTTAACAACTTGATGACTTCTAATATTTTAGTGGCCTGGCTGTGTGGCAATGAAGTGTTCCTTTACGGCACTTCTACCACTAACTACAATAATCTACAATTTTTTACTAGCTCTGAAGAAAGGACTGCATAGACTCCTGAAAAAATACCATGGAGTAATACAGAAAATAGAGATGTTTACTGAGAAATTTTAATCAGCTAAAGTCTCCATATTCTAAGTATAGTCTATTTTCCTATTTGGGGGCATATATTGGGATATTAATGAAGGTCTGACACAAGGTTGTTCATGTTGTAGCATTGTTTGGTGCTAAACTGAATAGGAGATGGGATCAAAAGTTTTAGATTAACAGGGAAAAAGTACATATCTTACTACAGGTAAAGCTAAGACTAAATGTAAAAAACCTGCCCCCCTGCAAATAAGCTGTCTGTAGATTTAATAATACGGCCATCATGAATTCAGTACTAAACACATCCCAGTAAATATATATTTAATTGTGTTAATTTTTTATTTGTTTTAATTATTACCCAGATATGGTTTTCAATTTAATATATTGCTGAATATAAACTACATGTTTAAAAAATTAGAACCTATTTTTCATAGTCAAGAATGGAATGTATACTGTACCTCAGGAATCACAAACCAATTAAACAAAGGGAGAATAAAACAAATAAGGATTCCATGTTACAAAGGACAGAAAAAAACCTCAATCAGGATAAAGTAATGAGCAGAATCACGATTTACTTATTATACTCATCTCTAGCAAGTGAAAGAAAGTTGCCTACTGAGAATATAAATAAGGAAAATCAAATACCTCAAGATGTATCTGAAGAAATCTTTGTTTTATGAGATAAAGAACTTGGGTTTTGTGATGAGAATGCTAATGAATTCATTTGTAATATGGATAGGATTAATAAAGTGACTCTGTTGGAAAGATGCACCCCATTCTTTGTTAAAGTCTAATCAGAAATTAAAGTGATGGAAAAAAAAACATAATGAAAAGTCAGATATATGACTTACTTAATAACACAAACCCACAACTTTGAAAACTTTGATACTATCAATACTGAGATGCTAAGAGACAAATATAAGGAGTTAACTATTTCAACTCAAACTTATTTCTCCAACTCAAAGGTAAAGTAATGCATTTAGAATATGATCCTTCATCTTTTTTGCAAGAGTAACCTGCACAAGCATATATTGAACCTCAGGGTTTTTTATACAAGAAAAATTTATATAGCTACTGCTTCTGTCCAAAATCTCTCATTGTTTCTCTGAAATCTATCATGGATAACTAGTCATCAGATAAGACTCAGTAAGACTAAAAAGCAGATCTTAGCCCTCTATGCTGAAACCCTCAGATCCCTTCTGTATCACTGTGGACAGCATCATCAAATCTACAACCAGAGTCACCTTTGACTTTGATCTTTCTAACTTGTCACGCCCGTTCTTTCCCCATTCAACATATCTAAGATAGAGCCTTTTCTAACTGTCTATATAATTATAAATTTTACCAAGCTCATATCATTTTACTTTTGACTATGGCAACATCTTCCATTGTGGTCCACATAAGAAGTTGTCTTTGCGATAGCCATTCAGAATACTGTAATAAAATCATTTTTCTACGTCAGAATGACCTTATTTCTTCTCTGGCTGTCTTTCTAATGACTCATCTTCTCCATCACATAAACAACTGTGTTGGATTAACCTTGTCTAGGGACCAAAATGCCACCCAGCTGCTCCCTCACTCCCCCTCCTCAACAGGACACGGGGAGAAAACATGATGAGAAAGCTTGTGGGTAGAGATAAAGACAGGGAGATTGCTTACCCGTTGCCATCATGGGCAAAAAAGACTCAACTTGGGGAAAATTAATTTATTTGTTGTCAATTGAAATAGATTTGGATGGTAAGAAACTGAGACAAACATTAAAACAATACCTTTCCCCATCCCTCCTTTCCCAGGCTCACCTTTACTCCTCCACTCCCATCTCCTCTACCTCCCACCTCTCCCCTACCCTGTGCAGCACAAAGGGGATGGGGAATGGGGGGTTACAGTAGTCCATAACAGTTCCTCTCCTTCTCACGCTTTTCCCCTGCTCCAGCATGTGTCCTTCCCATGGGCTGCAGTCCTTCAGGATAAACCTGCTCTAGCGTGGGTTCTGCCATGGGGCTGCAGGGAAATCTCTGCTCCAGCACCTGGAGCAGCTCCTCTCCCTCCTTCTCTGACCTTGGTACTTGCACTGGTGTTTCTTTTTTCCTTTTTTTTTTTTCCCCTTTTTCCCTCCTCCACTGTCTGTACAGTGTTTTCTGACATGTTTCGTTTCTTTTTTCCTTTTTTTTTTCCTTTTTTTTTTTTTTTCTTTTTTCCCCCCCCCACTGTCTGGACAGGTTTTTTGAACCCCTCCTCCACTGTCTGTACAGTGTTTTCTAACCTTTTTTAAATATGTTTTCACAGAGGTGCCACTGACTTGTCTGATGGGCTCACCTGTGGCCTGTGGGGGGTCTGTTGCACGGATGGTTTTGTCCGGCACAAGGCAGCCCCTAACCTCTTCCCAGAGGCCATCCCTTCAGCACCCCCACTATCAACACCTTGCCTCCTACACCCAATACAACCATGTAACTTCCCCTTCAAAAATCTTTTCAGTCTACTTTCTGCCCACATAGACTCTCCCACTCAGGGCTAGAAGGTTAACTCTCACTAGCATTAGGTTCATATAATCAGTCTCCATTTCTAACTGGATAAATTTTTCAGGCAGTTTTGCCTCTTTTGGAGAAGAAATTTCCCTATAAATATCACCAAAGGGATACTGTGATCCTACATTATGTTGCACTTAAAACTCCTTTTTGCCTTGACATCCTCCAGAAAATTACTGGAGTCCAGCTACTGGTATCCTGAAACCGGCATTATCTCATGGTTTCCATTCCCTGTATCATCACCTTTCTTCACCGTCTCTGTCTTGCTTAGAAGCCCTCTGAGTCTGTATCTTGTGCTTGTATGATATTTAGCTCACAGAACTCCTTGTCTCTGACTGGGTTTCCCTAATTATTAGGTTAATGAAACTATCATGCTAACCTAATTTGTGAGCAATCTTTCAGACGTCTTGCTAAAAATTAATCATATACAGAAGTGCTTAGGAGATTGATTCCTTATGTTGTGTGTATCAAACCTCTATAAAGTTTTGTTGTTTTTCTAAGTAACCAGGGAGTCAGTGATCTAGTCCATAATCCTTTTATTAGCATTTTCTGAGTATATGTTAAAAAAAGCAGAATGCCATATTTTCCCGTGATTTACATTAACGCATGATTTAGCTGCCATTGTACAGAAAGACCTTGAAATTATTTTTGAAGAATAATCATATAACAAAGTCTTGTGAAGTAGATTTTTCCATATGTTAAGAGGGACCATAAATTTTATGCAGTAAAATGTCAGCTGTCTGGCAGCAAGGGGTAATATTTCTTTCAGAGTAGGACAGAGGACAAAAAAAGTAATCACAATAGATCAAATTTAGAACAAAAAAAAAGGATCATAAAAAAAGTCTTGTAATTAGTGCACTGGGACGTAAATAAAATCTTTTAAATATATTTCATTTAGGCTCTATATTGTTCAGTAATACAATGAGTTATATTTACAAATTATACATGTCCTGTTAAATGACAAATAATTATTTAATCTATGAAAAAAGCTATAAGAAAATCCAGCTGTGCCAACCCATTGGATATTGACTATATGAAAAAAAGCTAATATAGAATCTTGATATTTGATTAAATATTGGTAGATGCCTGAATTGTTTTATTTTGTCACAGTAATGTTGCTTAATAGTATTTGAAGGAATATATTTACCCATTTTCTTTTATGTGGCAATTTTTTTTAGTTTACTGTATTTAGAGTTAACTAAGATGAAACGGGTGTTTTCAAAAATGCTTATTAAGCAAGGACAAGGAGTCATTCCTGGACTAGGTCATGAGTGTATTCAGCAAACAGCATTGTAGCATAACAAGCCAAGGGAAAGGGAAAGGGTAAGAAGGGAAAACTCTCCAAGTCACTGGCCAAAAAAAGAACTGGTGAGGATCTCCCCAGCTCATCATCCTCATCTGTGCATGCTCTCCATTGCAGAAGGTGTTCCTCTGAATAAGTTTTTACACAGTAACAACATGGTTTCATCAGGACTGTTTCATTACAGTAATAGTGCTTATGAGAGCCTACTTTTATCAGGCACAGATGTTGTACACATCAATTGGCTGTTTAGCTTTCTGCTTGTGCATTATCAGCAAATGCTTGTTCGCTACCTATATAACTATTATCTACTAGAGTTATCTATTAAGACTTATTTGTTCCCTAGCATAAGATTGTAAACTAAAAACGATGAAGCAAGGGCTGGAAAGGGAAAATTCACATTTCAATGGCAATCACTTCCTACAAAACCCAACTTTACAGATGTGATAATGTTTCCTGAATCCTCCAGTGTGAGGCTGCAAGGATAACAGCCTTTTGGGATAAAAAAGACAGCCCTTTGGGATAAAAAAGTAAAAGGTACTGTCACAGCAGCCTGGGGTTGTGTATGTGGCAGGTTGCATACAAAATGAAAGGCAGACTGTAGTGTTACAAGTGAAAGACTACAGACTTAGAAATGTAAGACTTAGCTTTATATAGGTGTCCTGGTTTCAGCAGGGATAGGGTTAATTTCCTTCCTAGTAGCTGGTACAGTGCTGTGTTTTGGATCTAGGATGAGAACAAAATTGATAACACACCGATGTTTTAGTTGTTGCTAGGTAATGCTTACACTAGCCAAGGACTTTTTAGTTTTCCATGCTCTGCC
>NW_008795041.1:5669309-5687387 GCF_000699145.1 Aptenodytes forsteri | reverse complement strand
TATTATTATTATTATCATATTATTATTATTATCATTTTATTTCAATTATTAAACTGTCTTTATCTCAACCCACGAGTTTTTCTCACTTGTGCTCTTCCAATTCTCTCCCCCATCCCACCGGGTGGGGCGAGTGAGCGAGCGACTGGGTGGTGCTCAGTTGCCGACTGAGGTTAAACCACAACAATAGGTTAAAGCACTGTGCAACACCAACACTGGTGTGTGCTGGATACGCGATTCTGTTACTCCCCCTCACTTTCCCTCAAAGCCCACTGCTCTAGTCCTGCACATAACAAGACAGAGTCCAGCAGCCATCCCGTCCACCGGGTCCCACAAAAGGGATCTCATTCGTCATTGTTTCTTTCTTGAATAGGTGCACCATTTGAACTGGTACATATTTTTGCAACAAATTACAAACCACAGTCATAGCTTTGACTGGAGCTAAGTTAGGAACTCAAATGTGCCAGTCCATTTGCAGCAGAAACAGACAACTTCAGATGGCTCAGGGATTAACTTACAGATACAGAAGACAAAAGGAGTGCATGTTGCTGGCTGTCTAGACAGGAATTCATTTTCTTCCTTATAATATCTCCGATGCCTTCCTTGATACACCTCTGAATGGGATTCTCTAAGTACATAAATTTTAGGCATAAAAATTCATTCAGGTAAGTACTAGTCTAGAGTAAATGAGCTCAGAATTAACCCTAAAATGAATGTAACCCTAAAATGTATGTATTGGAAATAACTTTTATTGTTCGTGAATGTAGTTATTATGCAGACAGTGGGAATTTTCTCCATTTATCTTGTAGGTTTTAAATACAACCAAGGACGCTTATTTATGATTATTCAAAAGATCTTTTTTATGTTGCTTCCTGCTTAACAGGCACAGTTACAAGCATTTTGAACTGTTGGTTGGGAAATATTTCTGTCAGCTGAATTCGGTTCAAATGTTTTCCAGCTGAATTTGCTTCCAAATGTTTTCAGAAACTAAACATAAAAGTGGTAGCTAAGGGTAAAGTTCATACTCATGAAAACATCTAACAAATATTCATGTAAGAATTCTTAAATATACCCACAGTTTTGCTAATTATTTTTCTTATATTCTTGGCACATTTAAAAAGCCATTTAAAATTCACAGCTGCATGCTTTGTTTTTTAAATAGAAATATGAAAAATATTGTTCTTTTCCGCATGTCCACAAATGTTTCTTCAGGCCTTTGAAGGTAGTAGCATATACTTTATTTAAGGAGGATATTTAGTTATGCAGATAATTTAAAGAGTGATCGCTGTTGCATAAAGAAAAGGGCTAATTTGGAGACAAAGTCTATCACACTCAACATAGGTCTATATTGCCAAAGTAAAATAGACTATCCTTGAGTTCTCATCTCTAAAATAGCCTAGTTTTGTTAGAGTAGCCACAATGCACCCTGATACTTCAGCTGCTGATCTATCCCCATGCTGTACCCTCTTACACATGACTTTTTTAAGGTGATATTTACTTAGTTATTTGTATTGTATATAGCTGAGACTCTCTCAATTAATTCCTAGTGAATACTGGGAGGACTGGTCTGTCTTTTGCAGGTACCTAGAGCAAACTCTGAAAAGTTCTGGAGAGATTAGCTGCATTCAAATAGACACATAGCAAAAAGGTCACATTCACAGAAGTTTTTAGACACAATCTCGTATGAAATCACAAAGTTCCTGTGATAAATAATGGACAGTGAGGCATTAAAACAGGAGTCAGAAACCAAAATTCCTTTGTAGGCTGTGCTGTTAGAAGCAGATAAATTATCCTATTTTCAGTTCTTGCCTATACACACCACAAGAAAGATAAGAACTTCTGCACGTCATGGGACTAAAATGAAGTAAAATAGCTGAGTTTTACTATAAATTAATTTTAAAATGAAAAGATTTTGTTCATAGTAGGTACTACTTTACCAAATAATATTTAATCAAGATAATATTAATAAAATATTAAAAATAGTAATCATATAGTCTTAAGATTTCTTAAGTAAGTATAAGGCAGCTCAATAATAATGTAATATAACCTTTAAGATTTCATAAGCCTGTGTAAGGCTACCATAAATCTAGGTCTGCACATGTTTTAGTATTTTTTGATTGCTTAGAAATGTGAAGTAAAACCAAATAGTGAAAAGAACTAGCTAATTCTGCGCAGTTCAACAAATTGGAAACCACATGATGGAGAACCTTGTCACTTACTTTCAATGCAGTCAGTGGCCACTTCATGTATACATCTTATTTTCCTATCACTGCAATGAAATCTGCTGCTTTGTAAAGATCATCCCTACCTACAGGCAGGAGCAAAACATTAGAAGAGCTGGATACAATTACAGCACCTGACTATGGCTGGCATAGGTCCTTCACCCATCAGATGTGGGTGCAGCTGGTTTCAGCGTAAGTACAGAATTCCTATACTGTTTCTCCTCTGAGAGCTGAAAAAATATAAAATTATTTTGCTAAATCAGTGACAGTTTTACAAGGTTGAAATAAACAATTTTAAACATAATAATGATTATCCAAATCCTACAAGTGAGCCAAAGAATGTGCTTTGATCAATATAGTAATTGGACTATAGCCCAAATATCAAAAGTGTATTCATGCTTTTGACAGAAGAAGGCAACAGTTCAGTGCAAGAAGAAAAGGGTCATCTCATATAAGAATGCCATGCTTTAAGCATACACCCCTTCTTTCTTTTCAGTGACATGCTACTGGAACATGTTCCTTTCTTAGCACAGCCTGGCCTATTATCAACAAAGAGTGTGTAATATGTATGTTCATGTGTTGGTACTGAATGAGGTTAATTAATGGTTCTTCTTACATAGATGTCTGGAATTAAAACAAAAGGCTCAAAACCTATAATTAACAGTGGCAAGTAACCTATAATTTTTCCAACTCCTCTACTAATTTTGATTATTATCCTCTGCACATTTGATTTCTTGCCATTTTCTTTGACCTCTTCACAGCAGAGATGAAAGCTTCATTGTTGAGGTAAGAGAAGCACCATGTGGTTTCTTTACCACCAGCAACATACCACATTAACTTCTCACAGTCAAACAGTTTGTGGGTTACTGCCCCTCCAAGATGTAGGCTATTAAACATCCTTCTTCACCAACTGTGTTGTAGAAAATGTACTTGAATCTAGTGGCCCGGATTTTCATAGCTGTCAAACAAACTGCTATTAACTGGGAGTGCATGAGTTGGCTTAACACCAGCCTCTGGCCAGCTGTGACTCCAAAATTATTTAATGAAGAAAATGAACAATGTATTTTAATTACAAAGCTTGGACTGCAGAATTCAGCTTAGGAGTGGTATACGTCTTAGCTTGCAATTTCTATATGAACCATCCTGAAAAAAGTGAGTAAGCAAGAAATTATTTATATCGCATTTGCTGCAATTATTGTCTCTATGGACAGCATCCTGAGGGCCTATTCTCCTGCAAGCATACACAGGTATAAGATCTCCTGAAATTTGAACTAGAGATCTCTAAGTGAAATCCGAACCGTGACTGGCTTTAGAAGCCTGGGATTGGCGACCAGACTGGTGTGCTGGATTCAGTGCCTCATTTCAGCGTCCCTTTGTGGTGTTTGAACTCCTGATACTATTTAAATTGTTTCTTTAAGGAAAAAGACTTCTCTATTGGAGTCCCTTAATTTTGTTGTAACTGAGGGATGATGAGGGGGAGGAAGCCGAGAGCTGCTGGAGGGAAGAGAAGGAGCAGAAGTGATATTTCCTTAGCTGACACTTTAAATATGACAGCGCTAATACACAATGTTTCTTGACAAAAATTTATCACTCAAGGCATTTAAAGAAGGCATTTAATGTACAAATATGAGGAGCAGTGCTAGAAGGATCAACAGATCTTTGCCAATCACTCTGTGAACTATTAGGATTTTGTGTTGCCCTTTTTCTGGATTAACGTGCAAGCAGTGAGGGAAGTGCTTTCAAGGCCCTAACCATCCCCTGCAGTGCATGTGACAAGACAAGTCAGGATCCTTCTGTCAATATTTGGAAACTGCAAAATATTCAGAGGACATAAAGATAATAAAGTTACATCTAGTTAAAACAGAAGTAAAAGTGGTCAATGGATCCTTTGAAGGTCATGCAGTCAGATAGCAGAGTTCACTCTCACTCTCCAAAATTCATTACACTAAGAAAATTGAAGGTTGCACTAGTTCTTCTCACCTCTGGAGGGAGATGAAACAGTATATGGCACTGACATTT
This sequence comes from Aptenodytes forsteri, assembly GCF_000699145.1. Classification (NCBI taxonomy): domain Eukaryota; kingdom Metazoa; phylum Chordata; class Aves; order Sphenisciformes; family Spheniscidae; genus Aptenodytes; species Aptenodytes forsteri. The sequence goes on along the minus strand of NW_008795041.1, from coordinate 5,683,149 downwards.
GTCCACTAAAGCCCATTCAGGCTTTTTCCTTCTTCCTTAGCTAAAGTTGGTAGTCTGCATCACTAGGTTTTGATCCAGGGAATTGTCACATGTATTTCAGACACACAACACACTGGATCCCACAGCAAAGATCCTCAGAGTCTTCTCACAGTGAAAGAGAAATGGCTTAGACCCAATTGCTGTATTCCTTCCTAACCCAAAGTAGCTATGTGGAAGAATGAAACCCTTTGCCTGGTATGGCAATTCAGTGGGTAGCCCCTGGGAGTCTCTGTGCTTCCTCACCTTCTTGTGTGACTTTGAGCCATTCGGCTTGACCTCATGATGAGCTGGACTCCTGAGTCACAATATACCCCACATCCTTGGTATGCAGGTTAAATTGCGTACCATATGCAGAATCATTGATGCAGTTCTCAAGAGTATACTGTGATTCGTTCACAGACTGTCACAAATGTAGACACCCAAGAGCTAGCAATTTATTTCAGGCTGCCCATATGCATGAGGGAAGTTATTGACAGTATGTTACTCAGGCATTACTGACAGGGGACCTTCGTCTTCAAATAGTAATGAAATATGAGTCATTCTGATTCAGAAATATGGAATCAGAGTCCTTCATTTGTCTATGAAAAATGTCTTTGCATACTCGGGACCCCAGCCATTATAATTAGAACTTAAAAAATTGCAGGTGTAAATTTTGGGGTTTTTAAACATGAATATTTTCATATCCAAATGATTAACTGCCTATCCATGTCCTAAATTAAGCACATAAACACTGTTAGCTTATCAGCCATATGGTACATCTTCACACATAATCCTTCCCAGCTGAAAGACAACTTTGTGTACATTTATTTGGAAGCCAAATACGCGTTCAGTTTTTGCCACTTTATGTAGGAAGAACAACTAAAACTAGAGTGTTTGGTTAATCCTTAGTTCATTGATAATAAATGCATCCCTTATGTTAATTGCAGACAACTTTGAATCTGCTGACATGCCTATCTTTCCTAGGGATTCTTAAATAAGACACGTTCTCCAGCATGCAATATGAACTCCTAGAATAATCCCATTGATGTCAACGGAGATGTACTGAAAGACATATGGCTAAATGGATTTGTGATGGCCATAATCCAGGCAGTTCTGCCTAAAACAGTATAACTTTGAAAAACAAAGCCAAAACAATTGTGTGAGTTGTTCAAATTATTCCTTCTCATATACACCTTCTACTGCTTTTCAAGTTCTTCACAGTCTTTATCGCAACTAACCCAAACACTTGTAGATTTCATTAAGATCGTCAACCTTCTGTTGGTATTTGCCAACTGAAAGATGATAATCTATCTTTGGTTTATATTTTGCCTCTTCCCTGTTTTTATGGCTTTACTTCATTTTTCTTCTCTACTTCCTAAATTTATCTAATAAACTCACCAGAGGTATTGGTAGGACTTTGTGAATGTTCAAGTAAATTATATAATCTTTTTTCTGACAGCTTTCTTTTGACACAATCGTAGTATTTTAACAGATTTGTCAAGAGTTTCCTTAGCAAAAATGTACTTTAACTTATGGTTTTGAACTACCATCATCAATGTAAGTTATATGACCTTTTTGTAAATATATATGCCACTCCCAGCTGCTGTTTGGGTATATATTTTAGGTAGATTATTTTTCACTTCTTTGTTAAATGCATAAATCCTGAGAATCCTTCCCTTGTTCTGGATCTGAATTTATCTCACTTAAGCAACCACTCAGGTTTGGAGTTCAGAGTGCCAATTATAGCACTACACTTCATCTCACATAAATACCTTCCTCCATGTACATACATATCCTGCACACTTGCATAATCCCTAAATCTTTGAACCTATATTTTAGGACATAAGGGAAATTTAGATATAAAAGGTAAACCCAGTCTGTGAAACACAATGCTCTCTCCACTGTATTGCTACCTCCAGAAATCAGCTTTCCATTTCTCTTCTGATCCAGCAGATATTTAGACTTTCCATGCAAAGTGAAACAGCTTCAACAGGACACTGGAGCCTGGCTGCCCTGGTAGGCAGTAAAGGCCTGGAGCTGGAGAATTTGGGTGGGCTTTAACTCCTCAGCCAGGACACGGATCTAGTGCTGGCAAATGCTCAGATGGTCAATAACCAGTAAGGGTTATCTCTAGGCTGAGTTTTGATCAGGCTTTCAGGAAAGATAATCCAAGGAACAGGGAGGGTGTAGATCCTGATAGGGACAGGGCATAACACCTGGTGCACTGTCAGGAATGAGACAGACATTTCTTGGGGTCCTTTTAAGCATGAAGGAATTTTATTGGCAAAAACTGTGACATACATAAGATTTTTGGTCACCTGTAATGCTAGATGATGTCTGAAAAAAGGGGTTTGAACACAGTTTTTAGACACAAACAAACTGAAATAGGAGATAGGTGGGATTTAACTTTTTAAAATACAAATGTGAATCTGGCCTCAAGTCCCTCGTCTTCTGGTATGCAACAGATCAGTAAAACCCTCATGCCTTCAGCTTCTGACACACTTAAAGGATTTCTTGGGTACTTAACTTGGCCTAATTTCCATCTTACATTTTACTTGACATTGTGGAAATGATGATTTTTGACATTGTTGTCCTTTAAAAGTTTCCAAATTTCTGGGAAAACTATATACAAAATTATAAATAAAGAAAAGTTATATAAACATGAGTGTAATACGTACAATCTGAAATGCATATACATAAACTATATTTATGATGTAAAGGTTTTGGAAGCCAGACTCTACCTTTTCAAAAGGTGATGTGTTATGGAAGTTTTAACAACCAGCATATACAATATTGTACATACTAATACTGTGCACAAATGTAATGAACTCTATGAAATGCTGTGGAAAGTATTTGTATGTTCTTGGGTAAAGCCAGATATTCAGTAATATACCACTAACAGTTTCTAGCAAAAGTCTTTGGAGTAATATCCCACTAACAGTTTCTAGCAAAAGTCTTTGGTGATAGTGTGGTGGATTTATAAAATCTGAGGAGCAAAGAAGAGCTATCATTAAAGTAGGCTATAATTTATACACTATGCAATCATTAAAGCAAAAGTAAGCTTGACAAGATGGGGAAACTAACCTGTCTGTTTTCTTTGGGAGTTCTAGCAGTTTATCCATTTCTTGATAGTAAGCATACACATTGGAAAACTAATAGAATAGTTTCTATTTCAAATTGTCCTCAAACACAATCTTTCTATCACTTGCTTTTTCAGAGAAAAGGCAGTAAACTAGAGAAGACTAAAATGTTTTCTTCTATCCTCCTTTCAGACTTTGTCTTGAAACATAAGCATACGCTGCAGAATCTGACATGCTTTGTTCACAACATTAGTGTTCTAGCCCACCACAATATATATGTATGTATATATATACATGAACTCTAGAGGCAACTTACATGAGCAGTTCAAAAGTGTTAACTGCAAACATGTTAAATAACAACTGCCTAGAATTTTAGAGACGTTTGGATAAACTGGGTAGGCTAGATAATTTATTTTGAATAAATTATCTGTATGGTTTGTCAGTAGCTGAACACCAGGAAAGTTCCTTAAGACCTGCACCACAGCCTACACATTCTGCTACTAGACCATGCTATTCCTGTAGTTTAACATAGTACTAACTTAAAGCAACTCATATGTGCACCACTATGATGATGATTGTTTATTAATAATTTTTTATTAACTATTAGAAATACAGCAATTACAAATTCTGCAACTGACCAAAATTAGAGAACTGATAGATAAGAAGATCATTGTTACTAAGTGACCTTACAACTTAGAAACTGGTTTTTGCTAATACAACATATTGGGGAAAAATATGTGTTCTAACTAAAACAAAGAAGTGTAGAATGGATATTCTACCATAAGAAGCAATGAAATAATTAGCTGGACTTGGGCTAGCATTGTAATAGTAAAGTCAAACATCATCTTTAGCCACTGGTAGAATATATAATGTGTGAGTAAATGGGACCATAATATCTCCACGTCTTGCATTGGTAGACCAAACCAAGACTACCAAAACCCTCCACAACTGTGCTTATTGGCCATAATTCATTAAACATTATTTTATAAAAGTTATGCAACAGTGATTAAAGGACTGGAAAATATTCCACTGCAGTAAAATCTCTGAAATGAGTCTCTTTAATTTATCAAAGATTATTTGATTATGCAGTACCTACATGGACAAATTAATATTAATTTAACAGAGAAGATAAAAATGACATAATTGAGGGACTGGAAGAATAAGCCAGAAAATTTTGACCAAAATTTATTTATTTTAACAAAAATAATAGTTAACCATTTCAGCTCTGAAATTGACAATTCTTTGGAAAGTTTAAATCAAGATTTTTTTTCCTCCCTAAAATTTCAATTTTCTCAGAAACAAGTTGAAAGATAAAATCTTCAGGAGTATATCATGTAGGAGGTCATCTTGATTGTCACAGTGATAGCACCTATGGGTAACCATGCAGTCATCATCTATGGTCATTTCTTTCAGTTTGCTGTGAATATTACTGAGGAGCGTATAGAACTGAGGCTCATCAAGATTCTGTAAATTACAATTACATAGGCTTTTTGGGCAATCTGAGCTCTTCTTGCAGTTCCTTGCTTCAAAAAAAACAGCAAACAAATAAACAAGGAATCAAAAACTTCTTTCATGAAACTATGTGAAAGTATCCATTTTGATGATCCATGAGATGCACTGTCAAGCAAATGATGCATATGCTTCCAAGCAAGCTTTTACACTTTTTTCAAAAATCTTCCTAGCCATAAAAAGTGGCAATCTGAGCTCTTCTTGCAGTTCCTTGCTTCAAAAAAAACAGCAAACAAATAAACAAGGAATCAAAAACTTCTTTCATGAAACTATGTGAAAGTATCCATTTTGATGATCCATGAGATGCACTGTCAAGCAAATGATGCATATGCTTCCAAGCAAGCTTTTACACTTTTTTCAAAAATCTTCCTAGTCATAAAAAGTAGTCTTTTTCATTACTTTCCTTTCCTCTTCACAACATATCTTTCTGAAGTGTTCTTACAAAAATAAATATATTCATCAAATTTAGATAATCATAAAAAGCTTATCTTCAATGTCTTCAGAGACTTAGACTCTGTTTCATGTTTCTAATGAACATTCCTCTGTCCTATCCCTCTACTACAAACACCAACCCCCCATCTTTCAGGAATCTTTGCTACTCTTAAGTCGGACTTCTCTTAAATTAGGTTGGAAACACAAATGTAGAAACAATCTTCTCAATACGATGATCATATTAACAACAATGCACTGTGATTTTGAAGACTATTCTCAAATTTTAATTCTCTGACTTTAATCATAAAAAGTGCTAACAAAGTTGTGATGCTTCTAAAATGTTTCCCACAGTTGCAGCATCAGTGGTGGTTTTAAAGCTTCTGACTCATATTGTGACTGTCCTTAAAATATCAGAGCTGATTAGGAGAGGAAAACAATTCCTAAGGACATTTTTGCAAATAAAGTTAAAATGTCCAGACCTTTGAATTAAATCAGCAAAATTCCTCCTTATCCTCCTGACTTAGTTATTGTGAGTAAATTCATATTCCTTTAAAGCAACCTGTGACAGAGGAGCTGCTTGAATGTATTTCAGTTGCAGGAAATAAAGCCTGAATTTGTTTCCCATTTGCAGAAAAACATACAGAGATGATTTAATTCTACATGGACTTTAACATTCTTCTTGTATCATTATAGTCCTTATATCAAGAAGGCAAAGACATCACACTGACTCATGGTCAGTTTTATAAGAAAGTCAATTAACTGAACTACAGTCTTCTTTTCTATATAAATTAATAGAGTATACTTCTCTCTGAGAGACCTTCCAACTATATACCTGGTGGCATTTTAGGCTTAGGTTCTTAGATATGCTTGCTGTTATAGAATTTGTCCTGTTTTCCAGGTCAAAACAGCCATTCCTTTCTTCAACTTCTACCAAAGTCCTTCTAATAGCTGAAAATGTTCACAGAAATTTTTACTCACATGAAGGTTACTACTGAGGTGATAAGAAGCCTGCATATCTACCCCTGCCAAAATCAGTTCTTATCTGCCTTAGCAAATTTGAAATGCTTGATCCAAGAAGCACACTGACATGAACATTAAAACTTTTCCCAGACTTTCTGCATTCTGCTATGCACATTTCTGAATCAAGGGATGACAAGCTTAAACTACTGTAAGAATCCCTTAGGATGAAGCAGTTTAGCAATCTGCAGGCTCACTGAGTGCTTATGTTTGGTACACATCTTCAGAAAGATACAAATTCTTGTAAGAATTTTGTGCCCTATTCATGACTGAGGCTCTAGCGTGGGAACATTTTATGGTATATTCTCATACAGTTTCATATTTTAGCAATTTATAATTGTATTTGTGTGTCCTAGAAACAGAAACAAATTAGATGGGTAAATGAGTACCCTAGAATTTCATAAGTTATGTCTACATTAGCAAATAACGGGGGCTACCAGTTGCAGATTTGTAGGGCAAAACAGCTGATGACCTGCTCTCTTCACTGTACACCCTTTTAGAAGGTTTTACTTCATATTAGTTCTCTGATTTGGTTGACTGAACTCACTCTAGCTGTTGGAGCAAATCTCTGGGTTTAGTTTTATCCTAGAAGAATCCAGTTTGTGTGCTCTGATACCAGTCTGTGATGTGAAAAAAATATAATAAATGGAAAGGATCAAAAGATTTTTTTTTGAATGTGCATTCCTTTTCCAAACCAGTATATTGATGTAGAAGTACCTATAGATGCACACTGGTATAAATAGGTACCTTTTCAATTCTTCACAAACTGGACAATAAACTTGTTTACTAAAACATGCATGAATGCGACAAAAACAGATAAAAGCAATGACTTCAGGGTCAGATTGTCAAGAAAAATCCTGAACTGCATTTTGAAATAAATACTTACTCACAGAGATGTTTACATGCTCCAGTTTGTTCCCACATAAACAGATGGAGTTTCAAAAGATGAATTTTGCTTGCACTAATGCAAAATATATACATACCTGTTGCTAAGTGGAAGTGGGAGGCTATTCATCTAGGATTACTCTGCAAATAAGTGCTCAGCTAAAAGGATTTTTAACAGTGTAGACTTATAAATAAAAATTAGTCAATATCAGTTGTACCTGAGGAAAATTAATTCAAATATATAGGACAGTATGTTTTCAGTCGGAAACATTATGATAAACCAGGAACATATGTAAGACAATTTTTTTTTACAAATCTTTCTGAAACAGTCAAACCACAATATTATGCTAGTCACTGAAAAAAACAAACAAACAAGCAAACAAAAAAACATTAGAGAAAAACTACTTGGATTAGAAAAGGCTCTTGTTGCTCATAAGACCAGACAAGAGAGAGTTTGAAGTAACCATCTCTGACCCCAAAACACATACAGTGTTCGTAGTGCGTCCTCAGCATCACCTGTTTCACTTTATACATTCATTCCTTTTGGTCTGTGCTGTATTCTAATGCAGACACAGCTTTCCTCTTCCTTCCCCCTTCCTTCTGAAATAAAGAATGGAAAAAGAAGCTGTGTGAGAAACAGGTTTCTTCCTATGCAGGTAACAGCAGCTTTGGGAAAGCTAAATATGTATTGGAGTTTGTTTATTTAAGGTACATTTCCTTACAAAAGAATATAAACAATGTTTTGTTTTGAAGAGCCTGACTGGACAGTGACAATTTTGTCTTCCCCACCCACCCATTGCAAAGCTTTGGTGGGAAGTGGTGCACCTGTTGTTAGGATGGGGGTTGCATTGCTGCGCAGCCCTTCCTCCGTCAGGTGGGCAGAAGAATAGCTGCTGCATTGGTCCTTGCCAGACTTTTCATAACCTTCCTACTCCTACTTCCCCCAGTAATTTTGTTCATGAGCTAGAGATATCTCAGATCTCAACATAATTGTTGACACACAGATAAAAAGAGAAATCACACACTCAGACAGAAGAGCGTAAGTGGTACTAAGTGTCTTAGAAGGCACATGTGGTATCTGACAAAGTCAGTGTAAAATAATTACACTTATCGAAAACATTCTGGAGACTGAGGAGCTTTCTGCCTAGTTTAATGCAGAGATTGTTGGGTGCATGTTTGAGTGTTTTTACTCTGTGGTTGCATATGTTGCTTTTGCTAAGGAAAGAGACTTCTGTATTTGTTTTATTTAGACTGATTTTTACAAGTCATGATGGCCTTAAATATCTTGCAATACTCTTGCACTTGACTGAACTCAAATAATACTTGTACAAATTTATAGAGTGGAGCTTGATTTAACTTTTCTGTGTTTGCTAGGTTTGAATAATAAAAGGATATTTCATGTCCAGAAAATATATAGAGGTAGCTATCATATTAAAGTGAGCCATTTACTCTTTAGATGAATCGCATGAAGAGCGATTCCACTGTTTCGAGGAAAAACAACAAACCCTCCAATTTCGCAATAAAAGGTAAAATTTCTGGACAAAACTTATTTTCCTATCCATGAACTTCAGAGGAATTTTGAATCTTTCTTAGAACAAACACACGTACCTGAAGCTCTCCCATGGAGATTCTCCCCAGGTCTCACTTACCATCTTCTCTCTACCTTATTACCATGGCCTCTTGCATTCTCCTCCACCTTCTCCATAGGACATGGGGTCCCTTTGTACTGCCACTTCCACAATCTGTCCATCTGCACTGCTACTTCATACCTTCATTGTATTTAGGACTCTTTATGTGGGGAAAAAGGAATACTTTTGTATTGTCTAGAGAAATGAGAAAGGTGCCTTAAAACTGTACACCACAGCTCACATAGTGCCATATCTCACCACACATGATAAAATAACTTTCTATGATTATTAGTACTATATGTCTGCTGACCAGATTTTTTAATTGCAAATTCAAGATAAAACTCACATCGGAAGCTGTTATGTGCTTACCAATATGCAGCCTACTGTGTCTCTTAGTCTGTCTGTTTGGTGTAACTTCCTGCACTTTAATAAACATTTCTGTCTACAGAAACAAATTCAGTTTGTATTGTCCAAGTTGCAGTGGGTGTAGTAAAATACAATTTTAAGACAGATTTGTTATTCAAACTATGCATCTGTGACTCAGTGTGTGCATATAGTAAATCATTTCAGTACAGAGGTGTTATCTTTGCATGGCACTCTTCAGTGCACTGTTGCACTGAACATCCCATAGTAACAATATGCATACTATTCTTTTTCTTTTTCCCCTACTGTACAACAACTTTTATTCTTCAGCTCACTGTCATCTGCCTCCAGTCCTTGAAAAAAATCTGTAACTTCACGCAAGGGAGAAAAATGAAGGGCAGATGAAGTTGGACACATGATTTTATATAGCTCTCTCTTTTACAGAATTTTTGATTAATCAATCAAGACTGGATTATCAAGGCATACTTATGTCATTTTTTGTTATGTTTTTATTCTTGCCATGCATTTCAGAGAAATAACTCCTAATAAACAAACAAGTGTTATTTCCTTGAATGCTACTGTCTATCTCCCTTTTCTCCGCTAAGCACACTTAAAAAGAGAAGCAGACCTGTGGAAGTATCTGTAAAGGTGCCTTGATGCACTCATTCAGCAGACCAGTGCGGCAACTTTAAAAGGAATCTTGCCACATAACTGCTGTAGTTACAAGACTGTGTGGAGACGATGTTGAAGTTTACAGATCTGAAAAAGAAAGAAAATCATATTCAAGGCTTCCCAAAAGTGTCTGAGTGTGTCTATGACTTTGCAATGGAGATGGTAACAGTAAAAATTCTAATAAATTAACTTTAAACCAGGTCATTTGCTATTACCCGATAATACTCGATATTGTTCCTACATCCAGGCAAGATCATTCTGGTTTGAGCTCCAACTCATATAATGTTTATTTCCATTTTTATTAATTTCATAATACTATCTCAGAATAACAATACACCGTTTACATATGTATTTTAATAAAGAGCTTCAAAGAAACAATTAATCTATTTCTTCCCACTGACAATAATGGAAATCCAGACAACTGGCTCCAGTATAAAATTACTACATTCAGTCAGATGAATAACATTTCAGCAAATGACTTGGAGACCTGATGCCACATGGCATGTGTCGTGGGTCAGGATCCTGGGATCTGACCCACCAACTTCTTTGGCCTGGGAACCCTCTTTGCAAAAAATAATAGCTGGCAGGCGTTCACCTTATTCAAACAGAGAAAATAAAAGCATGTATCAAATCCATGTGTATATTATTAGCCCTTTGCAAGTACATGATAAATGCTGCTGATATGTCACAAAAAAACAACACATCTAACACCTGCTGCTCTTGGTGCTTCAACTAATTGCTCTGTTAGCAGACTGCTGCTGACTTCAAAGACTGATGATTATGCAGCTAGTGATGGGGAGGCTCAGCAGAGGGAAGGAGAATAGTGGGGGGATAAGCAATTAGCAAATGTTTTCACAGTCACCAAAGAGAGTGAGAGCAGTGTCTGAAGATTACATTGCATTATATTACATTACATTGATTTTTAAATTACTACTAGCAGTGGTGTTCTTACAGTGTTTTTGTGGGGGGGGTTGGGGGGTTGTTTGGGGGTTTTTGTAAAAGCCAGTAAAATGTTAATTCTCATTGTCTTTTGGCAAAGTCACAGGTAGATGTGTTAAAGCTGCTTTTCAGCTCCCTGCTAACATTTGATAACTAACTTAAAACTCTACTGAGTCTTTGCATTTTTTTTAAACTGATCAAGTTGTGATTTGGCAACTAGTGAAGCAGCAAAAAAAATTCTGGTAAATCTAAGAAATCTATATGGCCACAATTTAACATGCCTGAAAGCAACAATTCAGAAAAAAAAATTGATAGAAGGATTTAAATACCTAAGAAAGACCTGAGGCCTGTCTGCTTACTCAGCATAGTAAACCAAGCATAGACAATTCCTGATCTGAAAGTTTATTGTAGATTTTAAAATTTAAGAAGAACCAAAGTACAGATTTAGGACATTGCCAATCAAATTATTTTTACACAGACAGGATTTAAACACTAGGTTTTACCTGGACATAGCACCTTGTAAACATAAGACTATACCAGATAAGTGCTTCAGCTCTTCTCACTTGAGCTTCCCTTGACTGGAAACCCAGGGAAAGTGTTCCTGCTATTACTCACTATCAAACTGAAAGCATGTATTTAATCAAGTCTCCAATTATTCTCAAGTCACTGTTTTCTAGACTATCATACCCCTCATATAGTAACCTATATTCCTGCTGTACGATATGTATGTTTTATTCTGTGCTTCAGGAAACCATAACTGTCTTTGCCCTCAATCCTGTCCTTCTAAAGAACAACTGCCAAAACTTTGACTGAGTTTTGAGTGCTCAAGGCTTTTCCTAATTCAGATTCCATTGAAGTGGAAGCAAACTGTGAACATAGAATGATAAGAGGTGACATGAATAAGGTAAAAAACAGGATACAAATAGAGCCTTTCTTGCTTTTACTTAATAGAAACTGGGTGACAGCTATAATGGTAGTGGTATCAGCTGTTCCGTTTTCCTCTCTCATCTGATTGCAGTAACTTTTAGATTCCTGGAAAAATCCCAAACGGTAGTAGGAACATTTCAGTGGGAGAGATGCAGGCGGTGATAACAGTATAGTTCAACAACTGAATTCTTGTCCACATGAGAAATAACGTGTTCAGCAAGTCCCTGTCCAGCTAAAATGTTTCTGCTAGAACAATTCCAGACATGCTCATTTTTCAGATTTTTGTATGTTAGGAAAATTTCTTATTCTATTAATTCTATTTCAATTCAATTCCATTTGCTCTTCAAGTATTTTCAATAACAAAACTTTTGAAATAGGACTTTCCTTTTGCTATCACTGGATAAACCTTCAGAAGTCCACTTCATCAAAGGTAGAGCAGAACACAAGACCTCGTAGCCTCAGCAAATAGAGAAAAGTAGGAAAGAATGTAGGGAAATATTGGCCATAAGAGAGAATTTCAGGAGAAATTTGCATTTTCCAAATAAAAAATGTTGTCACTTTTTTGGGAAAATGTACCTCGTTATCTTAAACAAAAGCAGTTCAGGTATAATATCCATGGAAGAAGTGCATGAGGGAGTGAGGGAGTTAAAGAAATCTTCCATCTATTATTTTTTGCTGCGTCTTATAATAAAAACTGTTGAACAGGAAATGTGGAGATGCATAGCTGGTTTTGAGACAGTACTTTAAATTAAAGGATTGTAGGGTTTATTTACAGTGCTGTCAGGTAGCAAAACTGATTTTAAGAAACATGTTTTTTATTGCCATTTTTGAAACAATGACATTCTCAAAGGTTAATGAAAGTGTCTACATAATGTGGCTGAGTATAAATTTGCTGTACAAAATCAAAGGCAGAACAATCAGTTATTACTGAATGTTATAGGAGCTATGATAAGTAATGAGCTAATGTTCTCCAAAAAAACCTCAAAATGCAAATTCAAGGAATAATTGATTCTTTCTTTCTAATTAGTCTGGACCTTATAATCTAATGTTAAAGTATGGTTGTGTAGCAAGACCTTTTTCACTAACTTATGTACTATCTATTCTTGGAAAGGAAACATTAAGGCAATGTAGATTTGTGCAAAGGCACTTCCTTTAGGATCATCTTTGGCTTCAATCACAGATCCACAGAATGGTTGAGAATGGAAGATCTCTCTGGAGATCATCTGGTCTAAGCCCCCTGCTCAAGCAGGACCACCTAGAACCGGTTGCCCAGGACCCTGTCTAGATGGATTTTGAATATCCCCAAGGATGGAGACTCCACAACCTCCCTGGGAAATCTGTGTCAGTGTCCAGTCACCTTCACAGTGCAAAAGTGTTTCCTGATATTCAGAAAGAGCCTCCTGTGTTTCATTTTGTGCCTATTGTCTCTTTTATGACTCTTTTAAATGTTTAAATACAGTACTTTGGGATGGGATCAAAGGAAGAAAAATCCCTCAAAATTACAGTAGCTCGCAAAGACTGTGTTTTCAAACAAGTATTATTTATTTATTCTTTATATACAATATTTCTGCCTTTTGCACCAGCTTTTAAGTTTTTCGGTTTCAGATTGTCTACTGAAATGAAATTCTGAACCTTGCCAGGCTAGATAATCTTTGTATGAATTTATATTTTAGATTCAGATGGCATCAAAAAGACATTGAATTCCAAGCATATTCCAAGCATATTTCCCTGATGCTTGATGGGACAAATGGGTTTTAGTGTGTCCCTAACGTAACTCCAGTGACATCAACAGAGTTACAGAAAGGATCAGTTTAATCCATTTAACAATATTACCTAAATTAAAACAGAAATTAATAAAAAAAAAAGATTTATATTAGCAACTCATAAAAACTCTATGCAAAGTAGATATTTTAGAGCAATAATGTCCCTGAAATAAATGTATATCTGATAAATCTGAACTTTTGCTAAAATCTTTGTCTAACATTTATGTCAAGAATACTGGAGTATTGGATGAAACAAGCACAAGTAAAACCAGATGCAGATGGCTCTTTCTGGGAGTTGAGATGAATTTTAGATGAAGTGTTCTCTCTAAGGTGGCTACTTTTGCAGCTATGCTTGGATTTGACCACTGAAGCAACATTAAAAATTGTAATTTATGCGAGTTCCTTGAGCCCACCATTTTGAGTCTATGTATTTTGGAGAGAATAGGTCTAAAGTAATATTATATTCCCATGACTACCTGAGGCAAAAGCTGATTGGAAGCTCCTGATAAATATATGTTTTTATAATAATATCATGTATCCTTTCAACTGGCTCCAGAAGTTAGGCAACATTTCTTTCACAGATTATAGATGTCAGTAAAGAAACCTG
>NW_008795041.1:5620388-5669212 GCF_000699145.1 Aptenodytes forsteri | reverse complement strand
GGGGGGGGGGGGGTGTTTTTGTTTTTTTTTTTTTTTTTTTTTTTTTTTTTTTTTCATAATGCTTCATTGAGTTGCACAGTTCCTGTGGTGAAACCTCATTTGCAAATACTTATCCATGCCTTGGTAAATATAAGAGGAATATCTCTATCCATGTAACAGAAACGTGTTTTCCAAATTATTTACATATACATTGAAAAGTATATATAAATTTACGTTGATTATTTTAATGCAAATTATCGTTATTTGTTTGAAAAAATACAGGATATTCTTGGGTTCCAATGCTGTAAAATAGTGACAGATAGGAAAGATAAAATGTGCTTTTCTAGTCTTCTCCATAAGAGTCCAATTCCCAGCTCTTGGAGACAACCACAAAATACAGCACAAAAAAAGGAAAAGTGAAAATATTACAAACATTTTAAAATAGTGTCGTCTTTGTGGATTTTACATTGAATTAGAAGCTCTGGTCACTCATTCTCCCTAAAACACTTAGTCTCAATGAGTATTCAGAATCTTTGTCATAGATAACATGAACACAACAGACAGTCAAAATCCTGCCCTCAGATAAGTGGACACACTTTATCTGGCAGAGGCTGGGACTGGAAGCTGCATGCAGTTCCTGTGTTCCTTGCTATTGCTGCAGTGCTATGAGTGCCACAAGTGCTGTAACAGGAAACAGAGTGCATGTCTCTCTTTCCATTACATCGGAAGCATCTGATCTCATTTTACGTCCTTCAATAAACCTGCTGCATGTAGATACGTTACACCCACAGTGGAACTCTTCCTTCTTTTTTTCTGAAAAAGCTGAAAATAAATACATATGTGTTCTCATCCTTTTTTCTCCCCCCTTGCTAAATAGGATAAAAATATTAATCTTATTCTTCAAGTAGCATAACTGAGCTCTCGTGAGGCAGAGCACAGAGCCCACAGCACACTGTAGAGGTTAATCAGTGCCAGTCAGGAGCAGAGCTGAGCCTTGCAGCCCTTGCCGAGCTGTGCGCTACCATTTCTTTGCTCAGTATACTAGACAGCAGTCACTAGCTGCCTAGACCAAATCATCCTTGCAATCACACATAACGTTTTCAACACCTACCCCTTCATCAGAATTGTAAATACCTTCCCTCTCTTTTTAATTCTCTCCTGGCATTTGGCACTACCAGAAAATAGGAGATAGAAAACACTTTTTTTTTTTCCTAAAAAAGGTAACTTGCTTTTAGCAGAACTTTTTTCAAACTTCCACATAAGTAGACCTGTTTCTCCTGTGTTTTGTATATTACCTCCTTCAATGGGATGAAATAATATTTACTTTGTTTCTGCTTCTAATCCCTTTTTCTTTGTCAGTATTTTCCTGTGCTGTTCTTGACTAAGGAAACAGAAAGATTTACAGACACATTGGATAGAAGTCAAAAGCAAGAGGAAATATTTAGAGCTGAAAACACACAAGAATTTCAGCAAATCCCACACAGACAATGGATAAAAGGACAGAACTTTCCAAGAAGGTTAGTGACATGGTTTTTCCAAATCTAGAAAATGAAATGCCATTTTCAGCAGCCATGTGAACAAGTATCGCAAGATCCCTCCAAAAGAACCACCTGAAATATTTTGTTATCCTCATCACCCCATTCTTGTGGATGTTCTTGTTCGATGGGGTCAGTGGGAGCACATGCTGGAGGGAGCCTCCAGAGCCCTGCAGAGGGACCAAAGATGAATGGGAGATACATCCCTTACAGTCCCTCTGAAGGACAGTTTATGTAGGAGAGTCCTTACTTGAGGAAGGAATAGGAACCTTGCCCTTCATAATAACCTGCTGTGCCCACGCTGCAGTATTATGCAAACTATGGGAGGAGTGAGGCTGTCAGCAAGAGCTGTAAATTTGTCATCTATAGGGATCAGTCGTATGGAGGTATGGTCTCCTTCCATCACATATGTCTGCTCTGATATCTTATATAATGCTGGTAAGCCCCAGTAATCTGTTTTATCTGATATCCTGGTAATGGCTGTGGCCTCAGGACCCTCATGGAGGTAAATGAGTAGGCACTCCCCAGCCAAAATCCTTACAAGACCTTTGATTTTGGATTTGAACATAAAATTAATGAGTCTGGGTTCACAGCTATAAGAGGCTGTAGTTTCCATGCAGATACATCTTCCCTAGAGAAATCTGTCTTTCACAGCCTATAATTGGATATTTTATTTTTCTGGGAAAAATAAAATCATTAGTTTATAAGACGGCTCTGCAGAACTTTCGCTTTTCAAGCAAGTAGGCTGACTGACAGAGAAGTTGTATCAATTCCTTAAGATGATATGGGAAGTGCCTTTACCTGGCTTTAAATGTAATACAAATTTCAGGTTCCTTGCTGCAATGGTATCAACTTCCTTTCATAAGAAATTAGTTAGTCTATGCTAAGCAAGTATGCTGAAATGGCTTCTCGGGGTGATGTTGCTCTGTGTGCCTTGAGTAAGAAACATATGTCATCTCATTTAATAGCTTTGCCTGCTTGACACACCTGATACGTGCACATAAATCTTCTCAGGTTTTCTGTATAGAAAGACCATTATTTTTTTACTCTGGTGGATATTGAGCCATTCAGAGGAAGTTGGCTGCAAAAGAGACTAAGAACTTGGTCAGGAAATGAAAGATTTCAGACTGTGAGAGAAAAAAATTATTTCTTTCCTGTAAAATACATAATACATGTCCCACAGCAGTTTGTGATGTCAATAACTTGTCTTACTGGCTACCCAATCCACATGGTTTAGCCTGTTTTAAGTTAACTATTTTTAGTTAAAAGTGTGAATGCAATTGAAGAGTGTTATAAAGTATTGACTATTATACAGAAATCTGATGTTTAATTCACTGTGCAGCTTTAATAAAAAGCAGCTTAGACTGTTTCAAATGGGGAAAGACAGGCTCACGGATTTTGCAGGTACTAGAGAGCCAAAAGGAAGCACTGAGGTTCAGGGCATCAAGGCATTTCAAAATGAAATGCCTTATGTCAAATGAACAACATGGCACTGATACTGATCCACATAACGAAGCATCTTTGGTGCAGCTTTGCAAAAAGTAATCCAAAAAGTAGTTCACTTTGTGCTCACAGACAGGCTGAAAAGAAGTATTGGGTTGAACAAGTCCACGGTAATAATGTAGATGGCATGGCACCGCAGTTTATATACATTACTGACATTGCTGCTCTCATCTTTGTGAGAGCTCAGGAAAACTACTCTGAACGAAGCATAGGTTCACAATGTCCCATTTGGGGTTCTAATGATTTTTTAATGATAGTTTGGAATTCTGCTGCACAGTCAAAGGTGATACCTACTACCGAAGACAAATGAGAACACTAGCGATTCTGCTGCTGGGGTGCCTGCCTTTAGTGGTGACAAATGGTAGAAATGACCTGTGCTGTACTGTCATGACAAGGCACTGCATCATCCCTGAATTATTTTGTTAATTTTGGAGGGGGAGCCTGCTGTCTTTCATCCAGAGTTGATCTGTGTGATGCTAAAAAATGAGCCTGCTGACAACAAAATGCAATACCTCAAAAAAGTATCAGGTAGAAAATGAAGATCCAGATTTTGCAACACAAAACTGTTTGAAGGTCTGGAAGAGGGAGCCTGTAGGACAGGAATGTTTGGTCATTAGAGTGATAGAAAGAGGATGGATTTTGACAGTAGCTAGCAAAGATGTTTTCTGTGATGTTTTTTTATCTTGATTCTATTCATAAGGTTAAAGGGCTAATTCCCACCCTGTTTCTGTGTAGTTTGAACTGTGAAAGAAGAAAATACAGTCTTTGAGTGGCTTCCCTAATTCTAACAAAGCAGGCTTTTGAGGAGTCTTAGCAACCCTATCCTCAAATCAGTTTTCTGGTGTATTTAGACTTCACGGTAGATTCTCTGCAAAGTCTGTTTCAAATTAAACCTTTTAAATCTTATAAATGGGGAAAGCATGCAAAGGTCTTAAGCAAGGAATGTGCTAATTAGAGTACAAAATAGAAACATGATTCAAGAGACTTTAAGGAAGAGGAGGGAGAAAATTACTTGAGCATTGTATCACTGTATAAAGTCCCGGAGTCCAAGAACAAGCAACAAGAAAATAAGTCATTTAAAAGGCAAACAAAGGATGCTTATTTGGCCTTAAGATAGAAAAGAGCAGTAGGTAGATTTAATGATAGAGGAATATGGTTCAGAAACATTTTCCTTTCTTATACATCATATATTCAATTATTTTTCCCTTATATTTTCGAAGTGATAAACCTAACTCTAAATATTCTGACACATAGCTCTCACACCACACCTCTGGGCACTGCAAAACATTTTTCAATGGCAAATTCCTTGAATGTCTGTCACCCTAAAGGTTGTTGTGCTTCCAAGAATCTATAGAATGATCTACCACTGAATTGCAAAGGCTTCATTGTAAGCAGAGTCATAAATTGTGAAGTTATGGAAAGACATATTTCTTGTCAAGGGAGTTGCCAAGTTTCTTTGGCAAGGAGGGAGGTAGTATGCAGGAAGTAGCTGAGACTCTGCACTAAAGGTGGGTGTCAGTCTGAGCTCCCATAAGATTGAGATAAGGGGTTTTTTTTTCTCTCCCTTACATAGACACAAGATCAGAGTAAAGTGTAGAAAGTTCTCTTATGGTGCTGCATATAATTTTAGGAAGGAAGAAAACAAAAAACAGATTTTAACAGTTACAGTGTGGGATTGACACTCTTGCAGAGCCCCTAAATGTCTTTCTCTTTTTGCCTCACTTTCAGTGGTTAGGATCTGTTTCTTAATTTTATACCAAGAAAGCCCCAAAAGAGAGTAAGAAAGTTTGTAAACAAAGTAGAATGGCTCAGTAAGGGAGACTGAGAAATATGAACAGGGTATGCTGCTGATGATTATAAGTACTTACCTGGTATGTGGGATCAAGTCCCTCTCTAATCAGTTGTTAAATAATTATACAAAAATGAAACAGCTTTCATGAAAGGAACTGTAACAACTCCTCTGCAGAACACCTGATCATCTAACAGGACAGTCATTAGGACGGGTGAGGCTTATTTTCAAGTCAGTAATCCAGTTCAGGGAGAATTTAGGTCACTTGCATTTTAGGAAACAGCCGCCACCATTAGGCTATTGTTTATTCTGTGCTTTAAGTAGTGGGATGTTCTCTCTCATTTTGACCAGGAAATTCCATTATGGAGGTAAAATCCTAGTCAGCAGAGCTGACATATTCTTGCAAACATACCAAACAGTGGCTCTAAGCAAGCAACATTTATAGTACCCAAAAAATGCCTTACTGAAAATATCTGATCGCTTCTCATGGAGGCTGTTACCCTCCTTTTCTCTCTTTGTCTTGGCTATTCTTTGGAAGAAAGTGACTCAATGAATTTGCTTAGAACCCATGTTTTCCACTCTGATTTAAATAAATTATAGCAATGATAAGGCTATTCTCCTTCCCTCAAATCAAACTGTAGTATGGTTAGTAAAGGAGAAGCAGCCTGTTCCTTCCACTCTCTGTGCCCCAACAAAAGGTTGGGACTCGTCTAATATGAAAATTTCCCCAGCTTTCTAAGATGATGAAATAAGTCATAAAGTCAGAGGAAAACATTGTGAGGGAAAGCAACAATGAAAATATTATCTCTTCTGAGGAATATAAGTGATCACTCAAGACAACACAGCCAGGATTGCTGGTGCCCAGAGAGAAAGGAAAGCTAACTGCAGCGAAACAGCTGGGGCTAGAAAATAGAAATAACTCACAGAACCAGAGAAGAGCAAGGGGCCTGTGAAAGTCATTCAAAGGTGAGAAGTAACCACATCAGAATGAACCAAAGCCTCTCTAGAGCAGTCAGCACTTCTATCACTAAAGGTAATAATAAAAAATGTTAAATAGATCAATACCGTAGTTCTGTGAATCAACTTCCCATCTAACTCTCCTACACCAAACCCACTCATCATCACCACAGTGCTTCCTCCCTAGTCATAACACATTACCTAACAGTCACATAATCATAAGAGTGCTGTCTCAGCCCATGGACCTGGTAAAACCTTGCCAAGGACACCTAAATCATATGTTACCTTCCCCAGACTGTGCTTCTGCATCCCAAAGTCATTGAATGTGTTATCAAAGAAGCTCAGGCTGCAATTCCATTTCATTTTTTCGTATTGATGGAGTTCCAGCTCAGGCACCTATCTTTCATTCGGCTAGGCAGCATAATATTAGAAAATGTAATTTCCTCTTCTGTGTCCCCCATTTCACAGGTAAACCCCTCAACTATTCCAACAAACAAACAAACAAACAAACAAAGACAAATCAGACAGAGATCCCTGAATCGCCAACAATTTTAGCTGCATAAGGCAGGATCTTATTGATTTCCACAAATATTACAATGGGGTGTTTGGGTAGTTTAAATCAACAGAATAATTTTTTGTCATTGTAGATTCATAAATTCATACCAAATTTCCTAAAATGTATGACTGCTGAACATAATCTTAACAGCTGTTTAACATTTGTCTGTTTCTAAAGACTGTATTTCTGATAGTCTTCATGTTGAGCTTCAGGAATAATTTTATGTTAGACCTCCTTTTCGCTAAATAAACCCACTGGTTCAGACGGTTAGGTTCAGCATCCATATTTGGTGTCCTTGGAAAGACCTGCTGCCAGGGAGAGAAACAGCATTGGCTCCTCCTCTTTCCACAGATCAATAGAAATTCTAAATGAAAAACAATAACTAAGATTCTTCCATAAGTGCTTGGTATTCTATTTGGTTTGAGGGAAAAAAAGAGAAGATTTTAATTTTCTTTATGTGCTAATTATGTGTTGCTTTTAGTTTGTTCACTTCGCCATACAAATGTAGATTATGCAGCTATGTTTGTCAAGAAGCTGAGGGCACTTAAACGTTCTTTCTCCATCTCATTTTTCCAAGGCAGGATTTTTTTTTTTTTTTCATCCTTCTAATAACGCACACAAAACAGCATGAATTTCTGTAAATTAGTAGATGCTTTCTTTCCTGTTTGGATATATTAAAATGAAATCTGTTATAAATTATTTTGGAGTTGCTTATATTTAATTTGTCTTACAAATTGAATTTGCTTTTTACTTTGTAGCAAATGCACACTAACTTTCTCCCGTCTTTATCTTGTAGCTGTTGTATACAGCCATCATAACTTTCCTCTTTGGAGCAACCTTACCATTTACTAAAAATAATTTCCCTGCAGTTAACAATATTTCACTGGGATTTTCCCTCTGATCTTGAAGTATGTACATTTTAAAATAAAAGAATACATGAAAAAATATGCAATTTACCTCATACCTCCTGTATAATATACCACCCAGTAATTTTTCCACTGCATAGAAATAAACCCATAACTATTAAGTCTGGTTTTCCTCTTAAGGTAAATCAAAATGTTCCATATTTAGGAGGACTGGAATGATTCTATTTTTTCCTTATAAGCCTTCTCTCCAATTCCCGAATCAACATGATATATATATTAGGGCTTTACCAGATGCCAAAAGGGAGGAAATATGTGTGTGTGTGTGTTTTTGTGTGCAGCTGGTGAGTAATGATTAATGATGATCATGGTGATTACAGTCCTTGGTATTTTGGGGATTCTCACCTCCCTCTCAGATCTAGAATAGATAATAAATGCAGTACACAGCTGCACACTGCAATTTAGATGTCTTCTGCCTGCAGTTCTGTGATCTGATTATCAAAGGCAGATGTCTCTAAGTCCTGCAGACTTCTGTGTGAAATCTAGGTGCTCAGAAAATATTTTACGTCAGGTTTCTCTTTCTATGTTTTTCCTACACCGGACATTTACACTACTATTTGGTTATAATTATGAATTATTCTAGATTATCACTTGATTAGACAAATTATATAGGACAGGGTTGAATAGATCTGCTAAAATTGTCTACAATAAAAAGCTGTTACAGATAGGCAAAAGAGCTCTGAGTGCTGTGATGGCTGAGAATGTCAGGTGGAAAAAGTGAGTTCAGACTCCTTCAGGTAAATAAGAGAATGAAACCTGCCTTCCATGCCCGTTAAAGCATCATCCAGTAGATAAAAAATGGATGCAACTTCCTTCTCTACGGCAATTTTTAGTTATTTCCTAAATAGAAAATTCCGTTAAAACTTTATTGAGTTCAATTATTTACCAGATGTCATTTGAAAATAGTTTCAGGATAACAGAAGAGAAGAGAAATAACCTTTTTTTCCCCCCAAATTTCCTATTACTGAAAATTCATTCAGTAGATCTGAGTTTCAGAGATCTGACAGCTCAGTGTCTGCCATACCTTGTATTAAGTAAAAAAATGGTCATCTGAAGACAGACTGCTCTCCACTAAAATGACTTCTGCAGAAACGGGTTGAAGTAACTGACTCATTTACACTCTCTTTTCTCCAGTAGTTCAAAGCATTTTAGTCTTCCTCTATATGAACAGAACATGCACACACATATATAGAAACAAAAGGCAAAGTAAGGTTTTTGAGTCTTTTTTAACACTTCAGTTATAAGGATAATGACTTGTTCTCTTTCTTCGGATACCTTCTTTCTTTTCTTTGCCATCAATATATTTCAGCAATAGCAGATATAAGGAAATTTGCAAGCCGACTTTCCAACAGATGAGATTTGGAGATATGTTGACTGGGTATTTTCTACAAAAAATGTAATTTGTATATACTTGTTCTGTGGCCCTGGAACAACGCACAGGTAATCCTGCCTTCCAGAAAGCTTCCCCACACTCAGCAAAGCCTAGAAGTCCAGGTCTCAGAAGCCACTAGACCCCAAAGACTGCCACCCGCTACCGGTGTGAACAGAGGGCAGATTCTGCTACCTGCCTTAGCTCCCCTCTAATGGCAGAGGGAAAAGCCCTAATATTTAGAACTTTACTGATTGAAACTTAACAAATGGTGAACTTCCTTACCAGTCTGTAACAGCAGCTCCAGAAGATCAGCACCATCATCTTCTCTTAAGAGGTTGGTGTGAGAATGAAACCCCTCAGGGGAGGTGTTCATTAACTATCTGCGCATCATTATCTTGATTCAGCAAAGTCTGTCACTGGTTACTGCAAGGTACATTGCTTACGCTTGTAGGTAACTGCAGCTTGCCTGTTATTACAACTGATAAATCTGCTGTTTCACCACTAATATTGATATAATGAAAGGTAAATCACTTTGAACACTTCTGAATACTCCAGCTTACATTATAATAAAATGAAATAATGGAAAGGCTTTAATATCAAGGGTATTATTTTTCTTCCTGCATCAGTCACATCCCCCTATTTCTTTGTAAAAAAACTAAATTAATTTTAAAAATTAGTATACCTCAGTGTTACACAGTTTGGGGGATTCCTATCAAAATTAATGTAACATATTAAAATAAATAAAAATGTGGACTTTTATTTCACATTTCTTCAAATTTTCTATAGGACACCATAGAGCTGTTGTACAGTATATCAATTATTTCCTTCACTTTTTATTTTATATGTAAGACCCAATTTGCCACATAGGTTACGAACTTTCAAGGGATCACAGACCCTTGGATTTAGTACTTGATAGCCCTTTCTTAGGCTTCTATCGTTGCCACATGTTGTATCTTCAGACTTTGAAATAAATGTTCTCACTTTGCCAACAGACTGAGCTGGCTAGTTGGATCAACAGAAATAGAGTGTCCTGTCATAACTTAAATGAAATATAATTTGCTCATTCATTCATAGAGACAAAAGTCCCAGAGAAGGAAGGATCACTAATTTTTTGAAGATTAAAAATTAATTAAATTGATGCTTCTACTGTTATATGTGAACATGGTCTTTGACTAAAATGGAAAATAATGAGAGAACAATATGTAATTTTCAAGAAGGAAGTCATAAGAATAAAAGCCTGCATTTCTAGCAAGCTATGTTAAACAGAATGATTAAAAGCCTATGGGCTATGGGAACGCAGGTGAAAAGGATAGGTAAAATACCAGTACACAGAGAGAAAAAACAAGTTTCAGGTTTCCTTGTAGCTATTATTTCAAATTACGTAGTAAGAGAAAAGATTCTGTTATTCATAAACATTGAAGCTTTCCTTGGAGTGGTTATAACTTTTAAATACATTTTGCAACTTTCCTTCTTTCTTTTATCTGTAAAAGTGGTAATAACCTTAAGTATTTATTCGTGCTTTTAGACATTTATACTATTTCAAATCATATCCCTTCCACCTGGTGTATCTCGCGGGAATGTTGAGTGTTACAGCTGTACACTACTGTGAAATAAGATGACACATTTACTCATCTACAGTAGGAAAGTACCTGTACTCTGAACAGATGAAACTTAGAATTGCAGCATATACATCCACAATAAAAAGAAAAAAAAAATTATGCTGTTATCTGCACATCCGTGGAAAGCAATAAATCCTTCAGAGATGCTCTAGGTACTGTAGGAATTCTAAGGATAATAGTTCCCTTAGAAACAGTACCGGAGAAATGGCAAATACAACTATCAAAGTAATAAATGGGGGGAAAAAAAAAAAGAAAAAAGAAAAAAGATGATAGAGTTTTAATCTAATATTTACAGAAAAAATCCAACAAGTTAAAGCCAGAAGATCTTACTCCCTCTACAGTGTCTTCAGTGTGATATTTGTTCTGAGTGATGATCAATTATTAAATGCATAAGCTATGAATAAATTTCCTGTTATGAATGTATGGGCCTGACTTACCAGTCTATTGTATCAATTTTTCTCTGTTATAATTTCACCCCTTTCAGTGGAGTCACATTGATGTACGAGTGGTATATCACTAAGCCTAGCCATTCTCCTAAATTAGAACATGGTGAATTATTTCTCCCTCCCCAAAACAGACTAAATTTTGAATGTCCATTTATTATTTTATCTTGTTTGATCAACTACTTGCATAGATAGGAATATGGGGGGTGGGGAGGAATCTGAGCGGGGTGGGTATTATTCTTTTTTATTGCCATCAATTCCAGTCTACCTTTACAGAATCACAGCACAGTTGAGGTTGGAAGGGACCTCTGGAGGTCATCTCGTCCAACTCCCCCTGCTCAAGCAGGTTCACCTAGAGCCAGTTGTCCAGGACTATATCCAGACAGCATTTTAATATCTCCAAGGATAGAGACTCCACAACCTCTCTGGACAGGCTGTTCTAGGTCACACTGAACAATATTACAAATAACACACTGAACATGTGGGCAACCTGTACCTTTTGGTATCTCTGATGTTTCTGATTGAGTTTTGGTGGTAAGAAGACAATAGGTTGAAAAAAATAATGTCAAAGTGACCAGTAAGGAGTTTAATTCACCTGAAATTCAGCATTAGCCACAAACTTCCTTAATTTTAACTTTCCAGTGAGAAAGCATAGATGAAACAGGTAGATAAAGGTCCTATTGAATCAGAACCTTTCCATTTCCATTCTATCAAAGTGACTCAAATCAGATATTTTATGATTTTGTTTTCCCAAACTGAAAGGATTCTGATAGCAGTCAGAATAGTGTGTGAGATGATGTGAAATAGGAAATAACCCTCTTTTTTTCCAAACAATCAACTCTTTGCTTTACTTTTAAAGTTCCAAAAAGACAACTAATCAGATATCATTGCTGTGAAAGAAAAAGAAGAGGATTTCTATTGAAAATTTGAAAATTAATTGTTATTTCTGTAAGAATTGTCATTCCTTAATATTTCAAAATATCTTTCATCATTTAAAAAATGTTTTTTGTAATTTCATTCCTATCCATCTCCTCTACTTTTTTTCCCTCTTTCTTTTGTTCCATCTTATGAAGAGAGTAGCATCTGAGCAAAGACAAGGTCCTGAAAATAACAAACTCTTTCCACTTTTCTTCAGTAGAGAACACATTTTAAAGGTTAAGAAAATGCTATAATTATGCAAAAAAACTAATTTTAGATTTTATTTTCCATTTAAAAGATCATCTAATTTCTTCAAAAGGAACCAAGATAACCCATCAGGCAAATATAATCAAACCGTGCTAATTTCTGTGGTCAGGGCACTAACTGAAACTGTGTAATGGCTGGTTCTAACTTCCCAGATTACTTGACTGGTCTTAACTTTGGCATAAATCTGGATCAAGATTCACACTTACAAGAAGCCATTGCTGGGCTCCTGAAAAATAAATTCTCCCAGTTGCAAACAGCTTGCCTATTTATGCATTAAGGTACTTGGCACTGAGCAGTTCTGATGTATAATCACCTCCAGTAGCCTGTATTATTTGGGACAAAGTGAATCCTGGTTTGTGAGGCTTCTGAACGTGCGGGAAGGGGCAGGACACCTTCCCTTCTGCACATGGCCTGCTAGATGTATTTTATAGGATAGTTGTCAGGTTTCAGATTCCCTGACAGCAATGATCCTTGTTATCATGCTGTCTGTGATAGTATGTATTAAGAATATCTCTCTTTAGACCAACTCACACAGCTGGGGAAAGCATTTGAAGCATACAATCCCTTCTTTATATCTACACCAGTATTCCCGTTTTTTTTTCCTGGCTACTTGAATGGATCGTTTATCTTTATGTTCTTATTTCCTGAATAACATGTTATTATTATAAAGAATAATAATAAGTATTTTTAGAGCCTGGAATAGGAAAGGACAGGCTGGGGACTCTTCACAGCTTTGGAGCTAGACTGTTGCTGAATTTAGCAAGAAGTGTGAGCCAGCAGCAGATACCTTTTTACAGAATAAGGATCTTTTCACTGCTGGGGGGGATGGGAGCTCAGTTCACCCTTCCTTCTCACTTCTGAGCTTTATGGAGGCTGAGGAATCCCCCTGTTCACGGGACGCGGGTGCCCCAGCTCTGACACTGCCCAGGGTTTTGCCTCCTGGTCACTTACCAGGGTATCCCTGACGTCAGGACGTACTGGTGGCTCTAACTATCAATTAGCTTCTGCCTTTCACAAAGGTGGAAAACTTTCTTTTCTGGGTACGAGAATTATCCTACTTATTCTGGGCTGAATGGGTGCCAGTGAGCCTCCTGTCAAGGTGCAGTGGGCAGGGGCTGTCCGATGAGGCTAGGGAGGGGAGCAGCAGGGCCATGGGACCGGATGGTACAAGGACCTCACCCCATGGGCCCTGAGGTGACCAGAAGAGCCAGGCCAGTGTCAAGAAGCCGTGGTCACCCTGCAAGTCTGTCATGATGAGGCAGGTCCAAGATCAGGCTAAAAAGGTAAAGTCAGCAGGTCAGACTCAAGGAGGTGTTAGACCAGGCTCAGAACAGCTGCAACACAGCTCAGGCAGGGACCAAGGGCAAGAGCTGAAACTTCACAGCAGTGATAAAACAAACTTGATAATTTTTGCTGTTTTGAGTGCTGAATGAATATCTCTACATAAATTTTTTTGTGTGCATTCTCTCTCACACAAGCGCGCAGAGCACTTTTATGAAGAGTTGAATCATTTTGGATTTGTTCCTCTATAAGAAAAAAGGTTCACATATTAAAGGTTAATTACATTAAAAATTACAAAGGAAAAGAATGTAGCTGATTTCTGAAATTCATGGTTATTCTTAAAATATAGGAAAGTTTTATAAAGTTTTAGATTTAAGGCAGTTATGTTGAGAGAAAAAGCCTTGGACACTAAGAAAGAAAGTAAAAAGTTTTTTTCTTCCTTCTTTATTGAATTGAAGTTTTGAAGTCTTTTTGTTGAAATAAGACCTGAACACACTGAAATTCTGAACACACTACATTAGCAAAACAATCCTCAGAAAATCTTTAGTTTCCACAGCTTGAGGCTGGGGTTGAGGGTAGTTTGTAGAATGGCCCTCTTTAAGTTTCCTCTCCCAATCCAGTAGCTTTTTGACCATTTTTTTTTCTTCAGGAGTATAAATTCATTTCTCTTCCTCAGCAGTATTTTTTTTTTTTTAATTGTTGTCTAGTTTTGGATTCTTTGAATTGTTATTTGGCTTCAAAACCCTAGCTGGATGTTTCAATGACTCCAGAAACAATATGTATCATAAATAAATATAACAAACTACACATACTGAAAATTTTCCTCTCTGTTTTTTAGCCCTTTAAACATTTGTAACAGTACAGTTTAATAATATAGTCTTTTACACAAACACTCCCACCCACGATTTTTTTCTTGTTTATTTAGGGATTGTATTTGGTGTCTGTTAAAAAAAAAAAAAGAAAAAGAGCCATACAATCTTCTGAAACAAACAGAACATTAGTTAACTAATGTTTTAAATTTTCTAACAGGAAATTATCAAATGAACTTCTGATGCTACACAGAATCAATTTAACACAATTAGAATAGCTGACAACAGAAAATCTCATATAAACACCAAAATACCTATCATTTTAAGACTCAAGATAAAGAAATACATATTCCTCAGATAAATATTCTTAATTAATTACGAAAAATGTGTGTCTCTTCCGAACCTCTAAAATATTATCACCACCCTCCTTTCTCTCCCTAAATAAACATATGAAGAACAGTGAGCTCTGTGAAGCTACTATGTACTACCAAAGAATAAATTGCATTCTTCATTCCCTACTACCACTTTTAGACCACTCAATGTATTGGCCTACACACTCTTTAAATCTATCCAAGAGTAGCTTGTATTTCTGACCACATACCAACCCAGTGGAGTAATATATCCATATATTTATCTCCTATGCACAATGTTTTTTTCAGTTTCCCAGACCTTGTGCTTGAACTCATCATGGTTGTGTATGCTGCCTCCCTAGAGGTGGCTGTAAATTGTAGGTGGGTGAAGCTGCCAAGCTAACAGAGCTTTGTTTAATTTACTATAGGCATGAGCCAAAGGGAAGGAAAGCATTTGTGCAGGGTCCAGATTCTGCAGCCATCTCATACAAACCTCTCCAGTGTACTCAGTAGAGAGGAAGGTGTCTTCTGTCAGTGAGAAAGACAGACCCACAGGCTCTGTGCTGCCAGTTCCTTGGCCATGACTGTATTATAATGGAAAACTTACTTACTCTCATCTTACTCAGCTCATCTTAGTCAGCCACAAGGGGGTTTTCAAGAAACGAACTCCAGAAATCTAACAAGTCTGCACTGAACTTATACAAATATGATGAGTATTTTTTTCTTTTCAGGACTTGAACTAAGTTGAGAAGAACTGAAAAGGGATGAGAAGAGAGGTACTATTTGACAGAGGTCTCAGAGTCCAACACCCTCTGACCAGGTTTTTCAGATGTTCCACACCTTGGGGGTTTAATGTTTAATACCAGATTTACATACTTGAAGTTACTTGACATTGCATGGGATTTAGCAGAGTGATACAGCAATCACAATACAAGTACAGCACTTAAATCACAATACAAATGCAGCACTCGGAGCATAGCAATTGCAATATGCATTTGACTCACAATACAGATGTGATTCTCATTACAGGCTTTTGTGATATGCTCACTGTCACGACACCAGGCATCCCCAGTAGCCAGGAAGGAATAGATGGGTTGAAATCAGCTCAGGACTGATGCCTGGAGTTCTTCCTGTTTGTGGTTTTTTTGGGTTTTATACTCTGTCTTGGGCTGAGCCATGATACACTCCCCAGTGCTGCTCTGGATAACTCAAGAAGATATATACTTGCATATTTTTTTAATTAACTCAAGGATGTGTTACGTGGTACCCAGATCCAGTGGGCTTTGGAGCCCAGATGACTTCTCTCCAGCAGTGATCTCTAGGGCCTAGGTTCCTCCCAGCCTGGCCCAGCCAACAGCAGCAGCTGCTGCAGCAGCCCTCTGGTCCCTCTAGTAATGAGGATGTGTGCATGTTCCCGATAGGCAGCGTACACTATACGCAGTATATATACATATTTACATTACTACTGACCACACACGTCAACATGAATAGACAGACACACTCAGCACATACATGAACAGAAGGAGCACCAATGGCCTCATTCCGTTCCCCACTCTGGCTGATCCAGATGAAAGTCTATTAGTGGGAATACATACACACATACGTATAATGTGGTTCCCCCTGGCAGCTAGGCTCAGACACATGGTTTTCCCATATACGTATAATGTGGTTCCCCCTGGCAGCTGGGCTCAGTCACATGGTGTCTCCAGGAGTTCCCCAGTCCCTCGCCCTCCTCAGCTTCTGAGACCTGGCTTATAAGCCCCCACAACCACAGCCCCACTCCAGCTGCTGGTGCAGACTCTCCTGCACAGATGCATATACAAGCAGGTCTCGCCCCTTGGGACCCACAGGATCTATGGTCTCCCCAGCAGCTGTCCAGGAATCCCTCAGTCCCCAATAGCTGACTTCCCCCTGAACTTGCCCTTAGAGACTTACCTGGCTCCCAGGCCAGTTCACTGACTCACTGGCTAGTCCAGCTTGATCTAGCGCTCACACACTCACTTGCACAACTGCACTCGCTCCAGGTGCTGCACCATGGACACACGGACCTCTGGACCCTGGTCTGACTCTGGTGGCTGGCACTTAGTGTCCTTTATTCTGGTCTCTCCAGCCCCTGGCACCCAGGCACACCTGCTCTCTAGACCACCACCCCAGCCCTGCTGCTAACACCAGACCCTCACTCACTCCAGTTGCTGTCAACACAGAAACATGGTCCCTCTGACACATGCTCTGACGCCAGTCGCTGGCACTCAGACCTCCATATACACAAATGCACACAAAATAGAGAGCCCCATGCCTGGGAGAAGAGTTGGACATATAGTTTCATAAGAAGACAAGACAGACTGCCACGATCAGGTCCGGACAAATGCAATGATCTGCCCCTACTTACTAGCATCTGGTAAGTAAAAAAATCTCTATTTTCCTGTGCTTGTTCCTTCCCAAATCACCTAGATCCCTCCCTTTCCCCACCTTTGGTTCCTCTCCTAAACATCCCATAATAAGTCTTGTGCAAACCCAAAATGTTCATCCCCTTCATCCTATAATGTGTCCATACCCCTGAGCGGCAACCCTCCTCAGTCCAAAAGGTGCTCCAGTGTTGACTCATCTTGACGGGTTTCACAGCTGGGCACTGGGGCTGAGGCTCTGCTGGGGCAGCCCTGGGAGGCACCCAAGCAGTGTGTCCCTTCCTATGCACCTGTAATTCAGGTTCCCCCCGCCTGCCATTGTGCCCCTGTGCTCCTCTGGGTTTGTGTAGATGGGCCCTAGATGGGCTGATGGCACCTGGGATGGGCCTAGGAGTAGCTGGGCAGGGTATTATTTGGGCACCTCCTTGAAACTTCCCTAAGCAAGTTTTCAGTCCCTTTGCAAGAAAAACACTGTTAGATTTTTTTTTAAAGTATCAAACCAGCATATTTCTCCTTAAAGTTGTTCCTACAAAAGATTGAATGTTTTCTCTGTTGCTCTCTTTTTTTCTTTTTTTTTTCTCTGCAAAAATAAAAAAGAAAATTTCAGCACAATTAATTAAGTTTTGGTAAGGATAGAAGCAGCTGAAAACAATGCAGAGTCAAGCCACTAAAATAACAAGACTGTTTTCAGCCTTCCTTTCTATTACCTTTGGATGTCAACTGTTAAACTATTAGAAACAATGTATGATCTTAAGTAAAAAAATCTCAGATACTGTGATCACAGACAGCTGTAGAAAATCAGCTGTAAACAACGCAATATATTTGCATGATATGTTTGCGCAGATGGGTTTTTTCAGTGTATTCATCTACAGCTCTCTACTGCAGCTAGCCCCAAATGACAAAAACGAACTGTCATTTTCTTTAAGCCCACAGATAAGTTGAAAACACAACTTATATAGTTTTAATGCCTCTTAACTTGGTCATCTGATATTTGCCGGGAGCTAATATTTGCAAACCAACCTGCTAAGGAACAAGAGTGTCACATGTGCTTTGACTAATTCACATTTTCACTAAGCCAAGTAGACCATGATGATTTTGAAAGTAGACTTCAGTGGAATCTTTGATACTTTTGGTTCACTTACATTTGAAACATATTTGGAAAGCAAGAGCTTTTTGTCTGCGGTCCAAATGGGAAGATACAGTAAAAGAATTTTATTTCCTATATCATTTACAGTCTCTTTTAGTCAGCTAACTAACACCTATTACTACAAATCATTATAAATTTAGCTATGAGAGGCAGGTAGGCAAATACAATTTAGGAGTGGCTGAGGTAACTTAATTTATAAAAAATTACAGATTTCTTTCATACGTTGCTGTGAATACGCGTGAATATCGAGTCTTACTATAGTATCTGCAAAATACACTCTACTTGATGCATAGGAGCTGCCATTTGCTGTATGCTACATTAATCTAAACTTTTCTATATGATAGCTATATCACTTTCTAGCAAAGGACTGACGAGACTGGCATATGAATAAACTGGGCAAAAAAAATATTTTGTCGGCAGAAACATCGAATGCCACCCAGAGCATCAGTTATGATGATGATGTTACAAGACAGGCCAACATAATTTCCCTCATTTTTGGAAACTTTTTAAAGTGTTGGCTGTTGACAGTAAGGCTTATTATCCATGTATGTAAAGTTAAACATGTCTTTCTTATAGAAAACCATTACCAAACATCGGGGTCTTCAAAGGCTTATGTCTGGTATGCTTTATATGGCAAAGGGCTAGTACCAGAGAGACATCTCTCCAGGAAGAATTCTTATGGCCACATATTTCATATTGCTTGATGAAATACTGCAGGAAAAGCAAAAAAGCAGAAGTGTGAAGGACATTTGGAGATGGGGTCATGCACTTAATGGTAACATACGATAACAAAATTCTGTCACTGTCAAATATCAGTGTAGGGTGTAATTACTGAAACCATGAAATGTAAAACTTGCTTTTGGCTTCCCTGCTAATATTCAGTCACCCACCAAACTGCAGGTAACACTTATATGCTTTACTTTATATTCATCTACTGAAAAAATCAGATTACTAATATCTGATCTGACTTATTCTGAGGATAAGAAGAATTTTCTCAACACACAAAAGAAGAAAAGAAATCTTTAATACTGCATGTCTCCCATGGCTGAGCTCCTGCTGAGAAAATTTACTATACTAAGTCAGTCAGGTTATATAAATCATATTATGTGAACAAGTATGAAACGATGCATCAAGTCGTAAGACTGCTGCAACAGAATCACCCCAATCATCACCATTTTCAGATATACCTCATTCTTACATAGTTTTTAATTTGGTCATGAAACCTAAGTATTTGAATTAAAAAAACAAAAACAAAAAAAAAAACAAAAACAAAAAAAGAAACCAAAAAAACCCAAAACCAAACCACCACTGAGGATAATTAAGCATTGGTACAAGCTGCCCAGAGAGAGGCTGTGCAGGCTCTGTCTTTAGCGGTTTTCAAGACCCTACTGGATACAGTCTTGAGCAATCTGGTCAGACCTCTCAGCTCACCTTCTTTGATCAGGAGGTTGGACTAAAGATCTCCTGAGGTCCATTCCAACCTGAATTACTTGGGGACTATATATGGAAAATGTAAGACTATAGAGAGAGGCTGTGCAGGCTCTGTCTTTAGCGGTTTTCAAGACCCTACTGGATACAGTCTTGAGCAATCTGGTCAGACCTCTCAGCTCACCTTCTTTGATCAGGAGGTTGGACTAAAGATCTCCTGAGGTCCATTCCAACCTGAATTACTTGGGGACTATATATGGAAAATGTAAGACTATGAGTGAAATACTTTCAGTGGTTCAAAGAAGGAAAACCTCCCTACTGCTTTTGGGGTTTTTTATAGATATATACAATATTTTTGACATAGAGGAATTCCAAAAAAAACATCTGTGTGAAAGAAAATGGGCTGGAGCATTGTCAGCAATGATTTGGCTAACATTTTTTTTTTACATAGTTTCTACTAAACAAGGTTTTGTAGTATTCTGGTGCTAGAGAATAAAACAAGAATCTAGACCTGAGCTTCTTACTGCCTGAGCATTTTCTGATGCAGGCTTCCTATTTAGCCAGTAGTTTAGCACATTTTTATGTATTCATGGTTAAAGTTTCAGACCAAAATATCATCAGACTTCAGTGATATTTCTTGAGCCCGGGAAAGAATTAAAAATTAAATATTAGCAAAAAACCCAGAAAAATTACTTTATAGTTTGGAATTCTAGGAATGAAACATATTTTATAAACCATTGCAGTTTGTTGCTATTTCTGGCAGGTAAGTAAAATGCTAAATTAAATTTTTAATGACAAGAAGCAGTGGAATATTTTCTACTTACTGAGCTAAGACCAAAAAAGGAAAATGCTAACAGTTAATACACTGAAAAATCTGAGCAAAATAACACTTTCTGAACTAGTAGTAACACACTTTGAATGACTCTGTAAATACCACAGCATACACATGGAATGCAGGAGCACGAAATGTTTATTCTTTCCATTCTGAGGCACAGTTATCTAAGATGATGTTATTGAATTAATAAAATGAAGGTTTTGGTATGAGCAAATTACAACAGCAATTAATTTTTATTCCATTCAGAATTCATCTGATATTTGGCTGTGAGAATAATGAGATTTGAGCTCCCATAATAACATTCAGAAACAACCTCTTCAAGTTCTTTCAGGCAGCACTAGCAAATAAAAGTTTTTCAAGTGTAGCACAAAGCTGAAAGCATATGAGTCTGGCTCTGAGGATGCTTTCACAAGTTGCTTGGTATGTGTGCAGGATATTCTGAGACCTGATTCAGCTCTAAATAAAGTAACTAGAAAACTTCCCCCTGATTTCAACGAAAGATGACTGCCTTCATAAGATTCCACTTGTTGTTGGTGAACATTTGAATTAAAAAAACAAAAACAAAAAAAAAAACAAAAACAAAAAAAGAAACCAAAAAAACCCAAAACCAAACCACCACTGAGGATAATTAAGCATTGGTACAAGCTGCCCAGAGAGAGGCTGTGCAGGCTCTGTCTTTAGCGGTTTTCAAGACCCTACTGGATACAGTCTTGAGCAATCTGGTCAGACCTCTCAGCTCACCTTCTTTGATCAGGAGGTTGGACTAAAGATCTCCTGAGGTCCATTCCAACCTGAATTACTTGGGGACTGTATATGGAAAATGTAAGACTATGAGTGAAATACTTTCAGTGGTTCAAAGAAACAAAACCTCCCTACTGCTTTTGGGGTTTTTTATAGATATATACAATATTTTTGACATAGAGGAATTCCAAAAAAAACATCTGTGTGAAAGAAAATGGGCTGGAGCATTGTCAGCAATGATTTGGCTAACATTTTTTTTTTACATAGTTTCTACTAAACAAGGTTTTGTAGTATTCTGGTGCTAGAGAATAAAACAAGAATCTAGACCTGAGCTTCTTACTGCCTGAGCATTTTCTGATGCAGGCTTCCTATTTAGCCAGTAGTTTAGCACATTTTTATGTATTCATGGTTAAAGTTTCAGACCAAAATATCATCAGACTTCAGTGATATTTCTTGAGCCCGGGAAAGAATTAAAAATTAAATATTAGCAAAAAACCCAGAAAAATTACTTTATAGTTTGGAATTCTAGGAATGAAACATATTTTATAAACCATTGCAGTTTGTTGCTATTTCTGGCAGGTAAGTAAAATGCTAAATTAAATTTTTAATGACAAGAAGCAGTGGAATATTTTCTACTTACTGAGCTAAGACCAAAAAAGGAAAATGCTAACAGTTAATACACTGAAAAATCTGAGCAAAATAACACTTTCTGAACTAGTAGTAACACACTTTGAATGACTCTGTAAATACCACAGCATACACATGGAATGCAGGAGCACGAAATGTTTATTCTTTCCATTCTGAGGCACAGTTATCTAAGATGATGTTATTGAATTAATAAAATGAAGGTTTTGGTATGAGCAAATTACAACAGCAATTAATTTTTATTCCATTCAGAATTCATCTGATATTTGGCTGTGAGAATAATGAGATTTGAGCTCCCATAATAACATTCAGAAACAACCTCTTCAAGTTCTTTCAGGCAGCACTAGCAAATAAAAGTTTTTCAAGTGTAGCACAAAGCTGAAAGCATATGAGTCTGGCTCTGAGGATGCTTTCACAAGTTGCTTGGTATGTGTGCAGGATATTCTGAGACCTGATTCAGCTCTAAATAAAGTAACTAGAAAACTTCCCCCTGATTTCAACGAAAGATGACTGCCTTCATAAGATTCCACTTGTTGTTGGTGAAAATAAACAGTCTCAGGTTTCTTGTTCGATTAAAAAAAATGTTTAATGTTTTCAGACTTCAGCAAGACTAATCTTAAGGCAGAGCTCCTACAGCTGTGTAGATCTACTCTAATAAGCCTACTACCAGTTTGTGTGCAGGCGGGAATCAACATGGAATGTTTCTTTGGAAGTGAATTCCTACTTCCTAAGCGAAGAATTTTCAACATGTGGGAACAAATGCAGCAGTGTAATAAATCAAGAAAATGATGGCCCAGAGCATGCAAGTGATACATAACGGATCAGATACTAACTGCTTAATAAAATCCTATTTATATAAAAAAATGAATTACTGTAAAAAGATTAGATACTTTTCATTGAAGTCCGGATCTGAATGTTAATGATAAAAATATTTAAAACAAAAAATTAAAGAAAATAATTATTTAGTCTGGTGAATCATAAATATGGATAGCTCTGCTGCTGGATGTCATTATGTTTCTGGAATTAACTAAGCTCCTAATTGACATTCCTTATGCACAAAATAACTTAGGCATGTAATGATTTTAATGTGTGTCCATAAACCCCATTGACTTCAGTGGTATTTAGGGATATGTGTAATGTTAAACACACACTGAGCTACTTTCCTGAACACGGATGTTTTTTAGTAATGAAGTCTAAGAGGATTTTAATAACTTTGGGTTTATTGATTTAATGGAAAGCAACTCAAATTTTATCTGGTTATAAATCGTATATGAATTAATAGAGCCATAAAAGAAACCATAAATTTAAGGCACCATGAAGAAATACTTAAAAAAAACCCCAACCACAAGCCCGTTTCAAAACCAATTTGTGCCCAGGGGAATCTTCCTACTGTTTGTAAAGAGAAGTGGTTTGTATTTTGTTGAATAATTAAAAGTAAAAAGAATTCTATAGAATTAATTCAAACAATAACAGAAGACTTTTTAATCTTTAAAAGGAGGTGGGACATTCACTGAAAAATTATGAGAAAAATAAAGTGTGTTTTTCAATGACAACTGTTTCAAAAATAGACCACTTAATTACGGTAAGTGAAAAGAGCATGACAATGTATGTGTGCTTTTACATTGTCTCTTTCCCTTGGAATCAATCTGTGGGTGTACTCATTATGTTTTTAATAGTGACCTAGAGAAACTCTATAATTACATTTCATAGTACATCAAAATTATGTCAGGCCAGAGAATTCTGAGAATTTTAGCTTTATGCTCACGTCTCTTGTTCATTTTTATGCAGACATTTATGTTATTGGTTACAAATCAAAACAGCTGTTCAGATATGTTAGTGCAGATATGTATTTGAAGAGTACTCAATATTCTATATTTATGTGAGAAATGTCCCACCTCCAATTTTAATCATCTAGATAAGATTTAGAAACCATTGTCTTGATTTAGATGACCTATGCCATACACAAAATAAAAAAGTATCATGTGCTTAGAGGTAAGAGTAGTGAGAATAGTTCAAGAACGGTTCATTATAGGAAGCAAATTTGTGAAATATTACTAACTAGTAAAAATAATCACTGCATTCATAAAACCAAATCTTTCTGATGGATGTTTTTAATAAAATAAATTATTTGTAAATTATTTTTAATCAGGACCACTTCATTGTTTTTATTTACAAGGTAGCTTACCTCAACACTTACATCAACAGAGTAGGGTAGGTAATAAAAGATAATAATGGAATAAGAATTACATGCCAGTGATGATTACTTCTTCAATCAATTTTATACTAAGAAAAAGATGAATAACACTATATCCTCAGGAACCATTCAAATACTGGTTAACTTAAAGCTTGTACTTCTTAAACTGAAATATGTTTTATTTCCCAAGAACAGTCAAGTATTTTAGTTTTAGACATTGTTCTTTTGGGGTATAAAGAGGAAAATAGACATGAAATCAAAATGTTCTTTTAACAGTTTTAATTATTTACCAGTATGAACTGACCACCTTAATTTCAATTTTTTTAGGTGTTCTGTGGTATTGTCAATAGATAGACTATTAGATATCACTTTGCTTGATAACAACATAGTTTCATTTTTAATGACAAGAAATTTATACTAATACAGTTACATTACATTTTTATATTTTTTTATTTGAAGTACGAAAACAAATGAACCCATCCAGTCTTAATAGGTATCGTCAGAAGTTCCAATATGTAATAATTCTAAGGCATCTTATTTTGCATCTTGCTTTGACTGAAAAGTTTCGTGTTGGTTGTGTTTTCCCATTGTTGCCCACAATTCTAGGTTTCATGAATTATCAAAAACTAAGTTTTGGTTAGTTGACTTGCACTGAAGTGTCAGAAGAACAAGCAGGGAGGGAGCCTTTTAATTTAGTTCATTCACGGAGAAGATACTGCTTCACATGTCATTTGTCCATTGGGTTTGTCTAGTGCAAGACTTTTGCATCTTGCTCCACTGGGCATGGCTAAATACACCAAGTTTAAGTTGTTTCACATGTCATTAATTCCTCATCCTGGCATCTGGCAGGCACTGGACAGAGCACCTGCTATTTCTCTCAAAGGATTAAAAGCATAAGAGATAATTCAGTCCCAGCAATCCTTGGGTTACTTTGGGAAGATGTAAACTTCCTCTTTGCTATGCATATACAAAGTGACAGAAGGTGCTGTTACTCTTGGTAAGTATATGATTCTTTTGCCCTTACTGTGATGCCATTCCTCTTTTAAAAATTACAGGCATTTAGCTAATGTATTATTGCTTTTGTGTAAAATGTTAAGCATAGCATGTTAGGATTCAGAGAAAATGTCAGTTATTGCTAATGATAGCTAATGAAAAAGAGATGATTAGTCAAAATACATGTGGTTTAATCATGGATGTGGCAACAGCTGACTCATTTTTCCCTCTGTTAAACTGTCACAAACTATGCAGACATGGAAGTTGTGTTCCCATTCTTCCCACTTGCAAAGGAAAACATGCAAAATATTTTCAAAGACACTAAAATTTCATAACCTCTGAGACCTGAAAGTACAGTTAAAAGTTTTGTTCTCCAATTTAATATGGAGAGATCGTCATGAACTATTACATGCCACAGTTGTTCCAGTTTGCTTTGAAAAACTAATGCATGAACTTGCATCCTGCATGACAGGCATTGCTGTTTTAGAACCAAATTTCTAAAGCTGAAATTGTTCCTGGCTCTTAATAAAGTCCGCTGTAAATTGGGTGCAAGAGCCAGACAGGTTTTTTGGTTTGAAGTATCTGCGATGATTTTTTTCCCATCTTCAAATGCAATTGAACCTTCAGAATTACTGTGAGAAGAGAGAGCTTGCGACATCGTATTAATTCTTCTTCATTCTCAGAGATTAAGAAAAGTGTGTTTACTATTTTAGAGATTATTGCCCTCTCTTTAATTTCAATCTGTCATTCATTTCCAATGCTTTTGAATTCATTTTTATATGACAAGCTAACCCAAACCAGAGCAACAGTGCATCTGAATGAAGAGATAGAGGTATATCTGAAAAGTTCACAGTCATTAAAATATAACACTTCTTCCTTCTCAGGACCACACTGAGGTGATGAAATGCAGTAGTTTTAATCTAATCAACGGGAGTGGCACCTCTGTAAGTAAGCTAACAATGCATGAGATATGCAAAAGTCTTACTAAAAGAATTTCTTGTCCCTGATGACTTGTGTTTTGCTCTACACAGTACTTTTGTCTGATGCACAGTTTTCCCTTGACAGCTTCCCAACACATTTTGGATCCAGACTGAAACGATGTTGAAGGACAAATATCTTCTGATTCAACCAATATTGTGTTAATCAAGTAATAGTTTCAGTTGTACTTAACAATGAAACTAATTACAAAGTCCTTATCAGTCTCCTTACATAGACCTCACTACACACAGGTCTAAGCATACAGGAAGTATCACTAAAAACAGTGGGACTATTTATTTAAAGTTGTGGCCTTTCTTAAGAGATATTTATAGCTATCCTGAAAGATTTTAATTCTGGTTTAACGACAAGCAAGAGTTTCAGACAAATCTTTCTCTAACATTTGCTGTGCCTCCTGATAGTAGAGACAGAGCAAAACCAAGCAGAACGTGAGTGTTCTCCTTCTCAAAGTGAAGTGAAAACACACACTGGAATTTCTCCAAATGCAACCATGTAGCAGGTCACGGGGAATCAGAAGCTCCCTTGTTTTTATTCTTCCTGGGCAGCCTTTGATTAAAACTTGGGTAATTTGTTCTGACCTTCTTTTAATTTCAAATAAAAGTTAAAGAACAGCTCACATGTTCGGCAGTATGACTTTCCTGATGTAAAATTGCTATTAGACAGGTTCACAAGGCTAACCACATTCTTCTCCACCTTGTTAGCAGTTTTAATTTGCAGGAAATTTGTAGTGATATGCTTCTGGAAGTTTTCTTTTTCAGTCATCCTCAAAAACATGTGAGAATGATGTAAAAAATTTTACCAGTCACAAATTCTACATCCCATTTTTGCAAGCCAAAAATAAATAGTTTTCTACAGGTGGGTATAGCCAGAAAGTTTTCACCATTAAACTGTTTTCTACAGGTGGGCATAGTCAGAATGTTTACTCTATTAAATTGTTACTCAATAGAAAATTAAATTTTCAGCTGAATG
The DNA here is from genome assembly GCF_000699145.1 of Aptenodytes forsteri. Taxonomy (NCBI): domain Eukaryota; kingdom Metazoa; phylum Chordata; class Aves; order Sphenisciformes; family Spheniscidae; genus Aptenodytes; species Aptenodytes forsteri. The sequence goes on along the minus strand of NW_008795041.1, from coordinate 5,642,558 downwards.
CACGTGTACAGAAAGATTTCCACAGAAAATTTTAACATCAGATTGATATATACAAAAGCAAGAAGACCTTGAAGGATGGAAATCTCTCCAGAAGGGCATAGTGGTTGGAAATAACTCTTTCCATCAAAATGGAGATTCTAGTTGGAGAAATCCTGTTAGCCTCCAGAAGAGGCAGAGTTTTTCAGGCAGGAAAGCTATGATGAGCTCTGTAAGTCAGCACTTCAGATTCCACCGAAGAAACATCAGTTATACTCTGCAGATCATAGAGCTATTTAAGTGTGATTAAACACCTTTTTTTTTTTTTTTTTTTAACTATGCAGCCTTCTGATTTCAGCTACAGCTGAAAATGTGGAGCTATTGTCACTAAAGTGATCATAAAGAGTACAGTAGGGCAGCCTGAATTTAACCAGTTCTGCAATGGTGCAAGCAGCAACAGTTTCACTAAGAATAAAAGTTCTTAGTTTCTGGCTTAGACAAGCTACATTTTTAATTACAAAAGTAATTTTATCTTAAGAGCATTTAAAGACACCAAAATGAAAAAAACCTGTTATGTGTTGCTCTCACTTGAAAACAAGAAAAGATGTTACAGTTAACATTTCAAACCACTAAACTCATTATTTTTGTAAAAAAAAGATTCTAACATCCACATTGGGACAATTCAGATCCGTTGTGCACATGACCAGTAGGTTGCCACAAATTAACTGGTCTGGGAAGTGAATGCATTAGCATAATGAATAAGGGGTTTATAGGTAATAACATGTATCTAATTATAATGAAAAATGTATATATGGCTGTCAAAGCTGACAAAAATACCAAAGGCATTGTTCTTATCAGTTTCATAATAATGTGGAAATCAGCATTTGTTAAGAATAAGTATATATTTATTTCTGACTCTATATCAATCATTAAGCTCAATTTTGTGATTGCCAGCTTAGTTTATATCCACTTTTCATATCAGGGCAGTTAACTAATAATTTAGCTGTAACATATAGCTTAGAATACCACCATGACCTATGAGTTATGAAAGCTATTAATAAACAAGTCCATTGCTACAAAAGGGAAGAAACTAGTTAAGTCATATTGAAAGTAGCAATGTCCGTCGCACTCACTGAGAAATAGAACAGTCCTTAAGAAGATGACACAGAATATTGCCACTAGGAATTAGTACCTTTATATTTTCATTTATACCTATAATGAAATTCTCCTGCCCTGATAGCAGCCTTTTCATAGCAACCTTTTCACCACAGATTTGGAGATGGATAAAGGCAGTTATGAGACAAATTGTTATCCAATACTTAAGTTAAGCCTTTGTTGCAACTCCTTGGGAGCCTTTTAAGACACTCAGTTCACTAGGTTATTTTATACATTTCTGTGACTCCTTTTTTTGTGGGATCAGAGCTTGATAACTAAAGATGCACAAACTCTCTGCTGAGATGCTCAGAGCTTTCATTTTTTCCTGAATCCATCAAACTGAAATCTTTTTTAAAATTTCTAGCAGGAATATTCTGGGAATCTCCCATTATCAGACCATTTCTGGAAATACCAAAATATTGCAGGATTTTTTTCTTAAAGGCTTTCAACTAAAAGAAGACTTTTTTGTAATTCTTTGTTATAAAAGAGAACTCAGATTTCTTATTTTGTCCATTTAAACTTAGGGCTCAAAGTCTCACTGTGCTACTGTTTCTCTTAGCCATGGAGAGAGTTGTAGGACCCCTCTATTTTGTATGTGCACTTTGAGTTGCATTTTGAGCACAGAGCAGAAGAATTGTTTTGGATGTTTAGGAAGAAATTTATCTCTGGTACATTTGAAAGATTTGTCTGTCTCCTTCTTTTATCAGTATGCTACAAGGCAGGAGCCTTTTTCTTTCTCCCTGTCTATTGGAACACCCAATAGGCAAAGCCCAAGTTTAAAAAACTCTGTGCACATAGCAAATATGTTCAGAAGCTTTTAAATTTGCACTTAGCAACTCATCTGTTCTTCAGAGTGGAAAAAAGGAACAGGAATAGTACTGCTGACGAGAACAAAGTTACAGTGCATCAGGTGTGTAGGTAGGTTATGGATACTGATAATTGTTGTGAAGTCTTTGTTGAAATTTATGATGTCAAATAATAGATAGTTCTCCATATGTGTCTCTAAGCTGGCGTGTTCAACAAAGCTATAGTTTGTGGCTGTCAGAACAGAAAAAAGCAAATTTGTTTCATCACACTTTAAACTGAGGCTCTGAAAAGAGTTTTACACAGTGATGAGACAGCTCCCCACGTTAGCAGTGCAGCTGTTGTGCGGCAAATAGCACATTCTGACAATAATACATTTTATTCACTTTATTTTCTTAGATTATCTTCTGCACATAGGCAACTATTTTTACCTACTCAGATCCTTTTTTTTTTTTCTTTCCCCCAAGGGAAAGCCATGCTAAGATATTGCATTCAGGGAGAAAATAGAAGTATTTAGTAGGAAACCATTCTTATTGCTGCAGATTATTAATGTTGAACTTGTAGGCTTTTTATCAGGAGATCTTCCTGCTTTAATCCCAAAATTATCGTTAATTTGGGCACATATAAATCAGCATTAGCTTTCTACAACAATGTTTGCATCCTGGTTTCTTAAAGGGCTCTTTCCCTTTTTATGGTATACTCAAAGAATTGAGATCAAATAGAATCCTCTGCCTGATTGTTCAGAGCTTTGTCCTTCTCAATATTGAACACTTTCATTGGAGGACCCTGCACAAATACTTTTTATTTTCCTAGCTACTCTCACTAATATTCCACCAAAAGTTTCACTAATAGTCTTACAGATCAGAAAAGATTTTGTGTGGGGAGGGGTGACCTAAATACACTGTATAGGTAAAACAAATTCTACATATCTATATCTCCAGATTCACACACATTTCATACAGTAATTGCTGCAATTATTGCAAAAATAGTGCAGTGATACTTAGTCTACAAAATGGTGCATACAGGTTATTTCTGACACTTTAGTCACAAACACCCATGTAACAGTGAAGTATTTACATAAGCACAGCATATAATGACAGAAATTAAACATGTACAATCACTGATTTCTTTAAAACAAGAAAGTAGTTTTGATATCTGTGGTGGGTTAACCTTTGCTAACAGCCAAACACCCACCCAGGCAGTCACTCACTGCCACTTTGTGTATTCTTGAATGCAAAATAATAGGTGGGATCAATGACCGAAAACAGAATTAGATAGCCCTTTCCTACCTGTTACAAAAAGACTTGCCTACCATTTCCATTACATATGTTTATTTTTCTTTGCTACATTTAGCAAATTGACAAGAAGTCCTACAGTTAGTTTCCTGTGGTTATTTTTGCATCAAGGATGAAGGTCCCAATTTTAAGGTGCCCAAATTATTTCTTTTGTTACATTAAATATGGGACTATTCTACCATATTTATACTGTCATAAAGGGAAGAGTATTATCACCTGTAAGACCATAATCAAGAGTTTCAGATCAGCTGGAAGAGATAATATCTTTTATTTTTCTGACACCTGTGGAAAAAAAAGTCTTGTAAACATACATACCCATATTAATTATGAAAAAAAAGTTGCATTCTTCAAATTAAAAACGTACTGAGGAAAAGGGAATGTGTGCCTGAAGTCTTGTTTCCTTTTTCCAACTGTACTTGGTCTAGTACCTTAGATAACATCTCTCTTCCTACAAACCTTGGGCCATCACAGTTACAATACTGTTATCAAGAGATTTAGCATGTTCTAAATGTAAGTAAATTACTATGATTTCTTAGTGACTTTAAGAACATCTGAGAACAAAGAGTAATGCTTAAGATTTTCTATTCTCAGACAGACAGTGAAGAACCCTAAGATTCATATGTATTTATTGTTCCTGGCTGAGGGATAGATATTAAATTCTTCCATCCTCTCCCAAATTCTGACTGCCTCACATGAACATACTGGCTGAAATCCACTGACTAGGGAGCAAAAAAGCTGAGGCTTAAAGGTCAGTTCACCAACTCCCTGCAAGAAAATAGGTTCTTGCTTTCACTATTTTTTCCCCTTGCCCAAGGAAAGCAAGCTCCACTCAAGACAGCATAGTACTCTGGGGACCTCTGTAATTCCTATATATAAGGCCAAAATACTCAGGGGACCTTTATAGTTATTGTATATACGACCAAAATAAATGGATGCACTATTCAACTGCTGTTTTCCATCAGTCAGAAAATGAAGTGCTGTGGCTTTGGCAGTTAGATGCTTATGCAACAGTAACGCAATTTGTGATGGGTGTCACGAACATCAGCAGGCTTTGAGCAATGGTTCAAATCTACCAATTTTCTGAAAGAAAAAGAAAGACCTCGATCTCATTCCCATTCAAGATAATGGGAAGACCACCATAGGTGACTTTGGACTTTATGTTAGGCCTACAGTAAAGAAGAGAGCAAGGTGATATAGGCCAGGAATAACTGCCTGAGGGACCCCTTTTAATTACAATTTGACTTTGGTCAAAACACTGATGCACTGATATCATTACCCAAATAAAATATCTTTGCTTAGACACAAGGATATATGGCCTAAGTACGTATGGCAATATGAAAAGTCTGATTAAACATAATAACAAATAACTGAATCTCTGTCCCACACAATGAAAATTGTGTAATTTAACATTTAATTTTAACTAATGACTGGTAGAAAAGGAAGTATCCTACTTATAGCAAGCCTTTTGCAGACTATAGTGATACTTCAGCGTAGCATTGCATCGTGGAGCAATGATGAAGTGAGCAAACTTTTACAGGAAATGCAACAAAACCTCCCCAGGTGAATGTAAAGTGACAAACATCACCACCAACATTGTCAGAATCCCTTCTGGTGAGAACCTGGGCTGCTGCTCTCTTGCTGCCATACACCAGATGGAGACGGCTGGTCAGCAGCAATGGGACCCTATAGGTGGTTGAAGGGGAAGAGGATAAGGGGTGGGTTCTCTACAGTGATAGTTAAGGTAGCAAAACTTTTTTTAATTAATGTTTGTTCATTCTTTTTAGTCTGGTTATCAGAAAATCTTTGGACGATGTGTTTCTCCTACCAAGTATCTCACTTAAAATACAAGCAGTGAGTGGAACTATGGATCCCACAAAGATCTTGTGCTGTATCTTCCTAGATGTCTTGGCACACAAATGGTGTGTCAGGGTGCTTGTGAACGCAGCAGCTCCCTGGGGCCAGGACCATCAGAAGCTCTCCATGTGGGGGCAGGGCCTGGCAGCCAGGGCCCATCCCACCCTTTAGCCAGGAGCAGGGCAGCCCCGGGGTCACCAGGGCAGCCCCAGCCCCGGGCATTGGGCACCTGCCGGTGGGCTGAGTCATGGGCCCATGGGTGGGGCCCTGGGGGGCTGAGATGGGGTCCTGGACCATGGGCAGGGTGGGCTCCAGCAGGGCTAGGCAGGGCCCGGCAGGGCTGGTGGTGCCCTCAGGGCCCAGATGTTGTAACCTATTTTTCCCTAGGAGAACAATTCTGAATTATCATAATAATTTGCCATTGATAATATAATCTTATTAAATACATATTTAATCAGCATTTCTTCCTCTTTGCTATTGAATGTATGTTGCAACTTTTATTCATTCTTTCTATTTTATTTTATTAAGTATTTGGCATGTGATTTTGCTACTCCAGTAAAAAAAAAAAAAGAAAATATTAAATTTTTCTTCTTCCTTTTCCTGTTTTGTTTTGCCTTCAATCTCTAAACCAGTAATTGGAAAATTATTAAATTTACATCTAAATAGACTACCTCTATAATACACCAGTAATCATTTTCAGAAGAATACAGAGAAATAATCCTTAGCCTTAGAAAAATCATACACAAACTCCAAAGAATAATTTGGTAATAGAAAGCACGGCTTTTAATTTGCCTTTCTGAAAGACTATCAGCTCCTCTCTGTTCTGTAGATTAAATGACAGGTAACCAGGTTGCAAGAGGGGATTTTGTAATGAGATTAACCCTCAGAGTCCAAGGCAGCTCTTCAGCTTGCACGGGCTGTCTGTTGTACCTGCTGAAGATGAGCAGCCGAGTACTTCACGCAGCTCTAGGAGCCCAGAAGACCTTTAGGCTTAAGGAAACACCACCAAACCATGTCGGCCTCCTGAGTGAATTCACTGTTCCTGTTTGCAGTCAAATTTCCAGTCTGTAACTCCACTCAGGATTACTGGTAGTATTTACCAAGCCTCTACCTAGAATTGCAGCTGGCAGATTGCTGTCGGTACACCTCATGCATTACGTGCTAAATTCAATATTTTTTGATTGCTGCCCTATTTTCTGCCCTTAAGTCCATAGTTTTATTCTGTTTGACCCCTCCAAACTCTGCTAGGCTAAACACAAAAGTGCAATAGCACACACACAGCAGGCAGCCCTCACAAAACTCCTGCTTCGGTGTTGCTATAATGTGTATTCTTCACTAGTCTTTGTTTCATAAATTCATAAGCTTCAAAAAATTATTTTTATGAAAATGAATTGTCAACAGCTACAAAAGCTCCTTCTGGGGAAAAAAAAAAGTTAATTGTTACCACCAAAAAAAAAAACCCACCAGCCAAAACCCAAACCCCCAGCATTTTCAAGGCACCCAAGCATCACTGCAAATGGTGGAAAGAGGTCAGTTTGTATTAATCTTCTGTGGTTAGCCAAAGCTGTATATTATATGCTGAATTTTAATCAATTTAAAACTAAAACAAAGCCATCAGGGAGCCAGTGGTCAGATATTAACATACTAATTGACAGTGGTGTTGCTGATCTCAATGACAAAGCTAATACTGCAGGGTAACCCGGTGAATAGGTGCGTCTTGTCCAAATATGTCTTCCCACTCAGTGACCCAGAACATGCTGGAGATACCACAATCACATAGTGGCCCATAATTAAGTCAGGTATTCAGACGAAATTTAACTCTAAAATATGCTTTCTGCATACAAGTTTCTCTCTTAAAAGATTACACATTTAATCATTTTCCTCAGTGCAGTTCTTTGAAATACTATTATATTAATTACCTTATAACAGAAACTATTATATTAAACAACAAATCTTTTCATTAACAAAATATGTAGAAGAGAGAAGATATTATTTTGCAATAAAAGTTTCTGGAATAAAACACTGACTGAAGAAAAGCAGAGTGAATGCAAACATGAAACCAAAAAAGGATTTCCATTAGGATTTGGAAGAAGCTAGAATATCATGTAAATGGGCAAAATATTCATTCTGAGAGTCTGCTTCATAAGGTCTTCTATTTCTAGTGTATCTGTAAGGAAGTTTTTTAAACTAAAAGTTATACCTTTTATAGTAAATAGCAGCTGATTAAAAAACAAATCTGAAAAAATCAAAGAACTTTTTCCTTCTTGGATAATGAATGAAGCATCGTGTCAATCCCATAGGAAGACTAAATGAAACTCTCATGAATTGAAAACTCAGCACAGAAAATTTTCAAACCCAAAGCCTTCCAAAACATGGTCTAGCAATTGAGAGATATAGGAAATTGGTTCAATACTTGGTTGGAAAAAATGTCAAGTGAGTTTATGGATTAAGAGGGAACAATCAGGTACTGACTAAAGCTTAATAAAAATGCTTATGAGCTATGCTTGCTCTGAAGAAAAACAAATGACTTTAGGTACTCTTACGATGGCATGACATACGACTTTAAAAAAGGGCTAGAGGATTTAAAGACTGTCAATAAAGAACACTTCAAAATATATGTTATTAATGATGTTTCTTCAGTATCATAACTAATATAACATGTAGGTAATTCTTCATAGATTGCAGAGCCTTTGTTCAAACAGATGACTGCAGAAAAATGTTTAGAATAGATGCTCGATAAAGCTTGCCATGTTCAACCTACCTAAGTGCATTTACACATGAAGGACTGTGGCCTTGTTGTTCTATTAAAAATCCTTCCTGAAACATATCAAAGTCATTCCACTGTACTCATTTTACATTCCATTGTACTCATTTTACAGCACTGGCTGCTCAGTTTGGTTACCCTTCCTCATAATGTTAACATTTATGATCGTATCTTTATGGATGAATAAGAAATGAAAAGTAGATGTAAAACTTTCAGGAATCCAGGTGATCAGAGTATGTGACACTTATTTGTTTTATTCTGCTTCGGTTTTAGTCAGCTTTATAATTATCGTATATCAGCTGATAAGCAAGAACTAGAACATGGTTTTTTTTCCTGGTAAATTAATAACTATCAGAAAAAGTTAATCATTTCATTAATTCTTCAGGAAATGATCCACACCAAAGTTACTAGCATTTCCATCACTTCTGCAACCTATTTGCCTTTTTCTTACCTGGCACCATCAATCTTGCAGACTGTATTGAAGTAGGAGGCATGTTCATGGTCAGGTATTGCTGTTGCAGCTTGGGAATTAAAGCATTATTGAAGTAGCAAACTGTAATTTTAAATTTAGTCTATAATATTGTGTCATGGTTGTAATTAGTAAATTACAACAGAGCTCCAATGGGAATTGCATATTACAGCCATATGATTACTCAATTTGTTCACTCATGATTAATATTATTACACTAAATGTAAAAGGAAATGATTAATGATTTATCTGCAAATTACTTAATACAGCTGGTAATGGTGCAGGATAGAAGAAGGTAAGTTCATCTGTGTGCTTGTAAACTAGTCTACATAGAACAGGGAAACTAAACCAGTGTTGATTAATTTTCTAATGAAATGAAACAAAAATAATTGTCCTTCGAGGAAAAGTAAATACATATCAATTATATGTCACGTTACTTCAAACACATTTGTCAAAATACTTACATATAAGAAAAAAAAAGTATGAATGTTTTCTTATACTCCGCTCTTGGACTTTGCAACCTCCTAAGACACTTCATACACTAAATTTCTGGCTTGCAGTGGAAGCAAACAGCAAAATAGCAAATGATAGTGAGGTTTAGAAATAGGCCTGTTTATCTATTAAATGACATAACCAAGCTGTTTTTCCAGTACTGATTTGGCTTTCAGGTGTGCATATATTAATTAATAAGATGGATATATTTTGTGTTACTTGTTCCTAGCTAAATTGCTATAGTTTCAGAGGCCTTAACACAAGATGGTAAAAGTCATGACATCAAATTTGCATTGTGTTTCTCATGAAAAAACAGTGTCCTCATCTTGCACTTTTCTGCTGAAGGCTCTTTTAAGGGTGAAGCAAAGACTAGAGGTGAACTTTGTGTTCATCCTGATTAACATGTTAACCCACATTAAACTTATTGTAAAAGGTAGCCAGATGTGGTAGACTTTGGGACTCGGGAGAATTCTCCTTCCTGGCCCTGTAGAGGTGACTTTGGTCCCTTTCAGAACGCGGGGTGTCTGCCATCCAAGACCCATGGATGCAGAGGTTCCTTGTCCCCAGGTCCAGCCAGCAGTGAGGTGGAGTACACATTGCTGGTACACACACACATGCACACAGACTGGGATGTAAACTCACTAGTGTTTCTGTATACATACCCTCACTCTCTGGATTTACAGGTACACCCACATCCGTAGATTCCTTGTACATTATCACAGACTCCAAGTCCATCTAATATCTTTGCCCAGATGCCAGGCCCCTCACCCAGTTACTGGGTCAGATCTTAAGACCTTGAGTCTTTCCAGGTGTTGGTGTCCTTCTACTACATGCTAGTCCAGCCTGAAGTCTGCTAGTGGTTCACCTCCACACCCTCCCACACACAATATGTTTGCCATCAGTAGCCGGCTGCTAGACCTATGGACTCCTCAGACCCACAGTTTCTCTCTCCAGTGGCTGGCACTCATATATCTCATACTACTTACTGACTAGTCCCTCTTGAAGGTCACTAGTGGTTCACACACTCGTATGCAGGATGGAGTGCGCTCATACAGAAACTAATTAGGAATAGAATTTAATAAAAAGACAGGGCTTGACCAGAGAAGTATACCAGCCAGCAGCTTACTTGCACTCAATTGGCCTCTCTTGTTCCAGCTCCTCTCTATTTCCTATGCTTGTTTTCCCCATCCACCTTGACCCCTCCCTTTCTCCACCTTTGTTTCATCCCAGATAAACAGCCCACCCCTAATTACTTTTTCACCACTGGACTCACTTCTGTTACATCTGTATCCAAATTTGGTATCTCACAGATTATTGTTGCTAAGGGTCTGCTGACCTTGCAAGATTTCACTTCTCAAAAGACCCCCAATTGATCCCTCAATTATTTGTGAGATTTGGCTGTGTCTCACCTCACTCTCCCTTAACCACCTGTAAAATCTGGCCATTTCTTACAGCGCAAGCCATAACACTTGTCAGCTTCTCACTCTATCTGCTGTGTCCAGCAATTTCTCATGCCACGTCCAGCAGCTTCTCATGGTGAGTTTAGTTATCTAAACCCCAGGCTGTGTCCTAACGTGTGCCGGTGTGCCTCAACACCTGTATTCTGCCTACTCTTCACAAGAGTTTCACCTCATGTTTGCCCACTGAATTGAGTTAAGATGGTACCTTTTCCCTGCAGGTCAAAAGACAGCCAGATTGGCTTAGTCATTTTCAACACTTACTGCTCAGCATCAGAGACTTTTTCTCAGCCTCAGCCAGAAAGCCTGCTTGTGCCACATGACTCTTAAAAGAGAAAAGGCAGTTTCAGCAGTGGAGCACAAACACCCCTTCTGCCAACCACCAGGGCACAGAAAAGGGAATAAGCTAGAAATAAGCTGAACATGCAAGTGAAGGCAAGAAGGAAGATCTGAGTCTTTTATTTACCTCTGTTTCCTAAATATCAAACACATGATTGTTAGCGCATAAGGGATGAATTATTAAACAGTACAGCTTCGCAAAATGCCTTCATATTCTCTTTTTAAAAGGATATTTTAATTTGGAATTTGTATTCAGAATACAAAAGTGATGCTGGTTGTAGGCTGAAGGAGAAGCAGATCAAAATTTGTGTATGACTAGGGATCTATATTCCCAGAATGGATGGATAGACTTCTGAAATATCAGCATATAAATGGAGACCAAACAATGTAAATGTATTAGTGCACAGGAGAGAACGAAGAAATAATAGCAATATACTAACTGTATGCCTTAAATTTGAAAAGAAGACATATATCATGCTTATGCTTATATAACAGCAGTAAAAGATCATACAGAGTTACTTTATTGAAAAAAAAAACAGTGCTAGATAATTAGAAGTTTATATAATCAGTTCACATTTTGAGGTCAAGATAAGTTTGGAACCCAATTAAAGAAGATAATTTCTTTTTTTGCTGACAGTATCATCTAGCAAGCATTTTCACTGAAAAGGTATCCACGCCATGGCTAGCCTTTCTTATTGCTAACCCAAAATGCCATCTATGTTTTAATTACATACATACACAAATTTAATGATCTTCTTTAAGTAAAACTTCTTGGCTTTAGTCTAAGAAAAAAATAGGATCTTAATTTCATCTAAATCAGGATATTTTTAAGAAATTTATACTTTTCTCAGTGTTGTTGATCTTTGTTCAAATAATTTGATTAATATTATCATCCATATTTGAGCTACTACTGTTAAAAAAATAAAATGATCAAAGCTGCTATTGTTATAGTGCTAAAAACCTGATAATTTAGAGTCTCTCAAAAACACTGATGTGACATTAAGACCAAAGAAAAGTTATTCTGGAGATCGCTAGGCAATAATACCAAAAGTTTTCATTGTTAAATACATAAATAATATCAACTAGAATATATTTTACATATGAAAATTTCACCAGTGTAGTCTGGTTAGCCTTACTGATCCTGAAAACACTATGTGTGTAAAAAGGAAAAAAAAAAAAAATTCTTTTCCTAATTACTACTATAATTTCACCCAATAACTATACTTTCAGAAGAGGATGTTGGATGAAAAATATTATTTGCCTGGCACTGATGAATTTTGTGACAGTGCTTTTCAATGCATATAAAATCTCTAGCTGTGTACTTCGTTGAACAGCATGGCTTGTGTGATGACAGGGCCAGGAAGATAATTTATTTCTGCCAAGGTGCACTGGCTAAGTGTATAACTATTTATGTAGAGGATGGTGTCATTTTAACTCTTCTTGCTTAAAACCCCATTAATAGGTCAGAATTAAAGGGAGGAGAATATGCAGAGAGGGGAGGAGTTTGTAGGAACGGTTAAGCCCACTCAAGCAATAGAAAGGAGAAAAAAAAAGAACTGAAATTTGAGCAGATGCAACGACGTGTAAGGTTTGGAGAGTTCACTGGCCTGATCTCTTGCTCCGTACTTATTTGGCACATTGCACCACCTCAGCATTTTGGTTAGTGTCTGCAGCTATTAGAAAATAGCATCGTGTTTCTAAGGCAATCAATACTGTAGAATAGTCCGTTACCTCCAAGGCATACCAAGTCCTCAACAAACTAACTGGATTTTTTCCCCACACTTTATGGTTAGCCTTATATATTTTTCATTATTCCTACACAGTTTAAAGTTGCAAGGAAGCCCACATGCTGTTATCTCTGGACAAGCCATATCCAGAGAAATGTATAAAAAACAAATAAAAACATCCACATTTTTAGAAATGAATGCTGGGGTGTTTTATTAACGATGCTGGAAATTTTTCTTAGTTGCTTAGCAATTTTTTCAGCTCTCTCTGAACTCCAGGCTTGGAGCTGTGATGCTAACCCTGCACCTGTCTATGGAACTGCAGATGGCTGATGTAACACAGGCTATTGACTTCAAAACAGAAAGGAGGAGGAGAACCAGATTGCTTGTGTGAGATGCACACACATTTCCAAAATGCTAATTATTTGTTCCCTAAAATATTATGAAGGCTTGTGCATTTATAACTGGGATTCTTCTTCATGCATCATTAAAGTCCTAATGTATACCTTTGGCGAAGAAGGGAAATCTGGTCAGAAATTATACACTTTCAATTGTACACAAAGTGACTTGCAGTGTTATTCAATAGTATATTCAGCTTCTTTCAGTGAATTGAAAAAATCAGATGCAGGAGGAAAAACAGCATATAGAGTAATTTAATTAATGACTTAAGTACATATTTCTTTTTTAGAGTAATGAAACTGCACCACAAAGTAAACATACGTCAAATATACTCACCATCTTTAGCTTTTAAAAAGTACCAAGGAACTTAGCAGTAGCTAAAGGTAATGTCACTGTCCTTATACAGTTAACAAAAGACATCAGAATATTCAATTAAGAATAGTGGACTATCAAAGGCCTAGACATAGAACAAAAATTGGTACCTTTCCAAAGTTATAAAATGGCAGAGCAATAATAGCACTACCAAGCAAAATAATGGCCATTTTTATGATAGAGGAGCATGTTCTGAATACAAACACACACACACATATCTATAATCAAAAATTTTAAAAACAATCTCTTTGAACCTTGTTAATACTCTATTTTAATATAGGAAATATTGTTAGTCTCCTTTACATGAACTATGAGCATCCTATATGCAAGTATATGAACAGAAAAGCTTAAAAATGTGATTTGTTACATTCTGCAAAACTTCACATTTCTAAGTGTAGAATTTAAGGTCAGTTGACATAATATTATTAGGAGTTTGAAATCATCCTGATGAATCTGAAGAAGGTACTTAATTTTTCTAGTTTAAACTCTGTCTTGAAAAGTAAGACTCATTCATGGAAACTATGGGTTCAGTTTGCTTCACCACCTTTCCAGTAAAATGGAAATGATGGAGAGGAGTTCAGGTCTAGGGGTAAATCAGCAACTTTCATCTTGCTTGAAGTAAAAAATATATCACCTGTTGGATTTTAAGTGCATGATCCACTGACGTATGTCCTATCTCAAAGACGATATCTAAATTAGAGGAAATACATGATTCAGGTACATGTTGTGCCCCACGCTGGGATAAGAAACAACACTATTGCTCCCCATTTGAGGGAAGGAAATCCAGATGTGTAAACTGAAAGTGACCTCTAAATGACCTGTTCAACTGCTTAATCCAGAAAACTTGGAGACCAAGACGTGTCATGGACTACAAATTGCCCTTGGTCTAGATGCAGTCCATTAAATGGACATTGAAACATAAAGTTTGAAACCTGCACACTTTTTAATGCACTTCTTGTACCTAAGGCCCTAGAATGCAAAACTTCAAAGGCAGCCTGTACAACTACAGAGAGTCCTTTCACTGGTAGATTCAGAATACTTGAACTTGACGTAGCTGTTCATTTATTACCTTATTAACTTGTAGAATGTGAGTAGTTTCTGTACTAGAAACTTCAATAGAAAGCCTCCATGCTTAGGGTACCCAACTGTTTTCTGAAGCCTTGGTCTAAGAGAGCACCCATAATACAAAGGATTCCTGTTAAAATGTTTTCTAATTCAGACTGTGAATGTCTGGAGAAGAACACTATAGATTTCTTTACGTTAAGCTAAATAAACTAACAACCTATTATAATCATAAGTTTTGTGACTGAGTCAGATAAGCCACCTTTATTTTTCATTACCCTAAGCAGTCTTTTCTTTGCTATTCATTCGGAGTGAAATTATTTATTTATGGGTTTACACATATGGCAAGGTTTTGGTAGCAAGGGGTGGGGCTGCAGGGCTGGCTTCTGTGAGAAGACACCAGGAGTTGCCCCCACATTGGACAAAGCCGGTTCCAGCCATCTCCAAGATAGACCCACCACTGGCCAAAGCTAAGCCTATCAGTGATGCTGGTGGCACCTCTGTGATAACATATTTAAGAAAGGGTAAAAATAGCAGCTGTGAGAGAGGAATGAGCAAATGTGAGAGAAACAGCTCTACAGACACCAAAGTCAGTGAAGAAGGAGGGGGAGGAGGTGCTCCAAGGACCCGGAGCAGAGATCCCCCTGCAGCCTGTGGAGAAGACCATGGTGATGCAGGTTGTCCTCCTGCAGCTCATGGAGGACCATGGTGGAGGAGATATCCATATTGCAGCCCATGGAGGACCCCATGCCAGATCAGGTGGATGTGCCCTGAAGGAAGCTATGACCCCCCAGCCCACACTGGAGCAGGCTCCTGGCAGGAACTGTAGCCCATGGAGAGGAGCCCACGCAGGAGCAGTTTTTCTGGCAGGACCTGCGATTCTGTGGGGGACCCACACTGGAGCAGTCCGTGCCTGAAGGACTGTACCCCATGGAAAGGACCCATGCTGGAGAAGTTCTTGAAGAACTGCAGCCCATGGGAAGGACCCACGTTGGAGAAGTTCATTAAGGACCCCACACTGGAGCAGAGGAAGAGCATGAGGAGGAAGGAGTAGCAGAGACAACACGTTATGAACTGACCACAACTCCCATTCCCTGTCCCCCTGTGCTGCTCAGGAGGAGGAGGTAGAGAAGATGGAAGTGAAGTTGAGCTGGGAAAGAAAGGAGGGGTGGGGGGAAGAGGTTTTTAGATTTGTTCTTATTTCTCACTATCTTACTCTGTTATTAATTGGCAATAAATTAAATTATTTTCCCCAGTCGAGTCTGGTTTGCCCATGACAGTAACTGGTAAGTGATGTCCCTGTCCTTAGCTCGACCCACAAGTTTTTCCATCATATTTTCTCCCTCTGTCCTGTTGAGGAGGGAAAGTGATAGAGTGGCTTGGTGGGCACCTGGCAGCCAGCCAAGGTCAACACACCACACTGTGGAAAGGGCAAACCTAAAGTATATACCACAGAACATGTGTACCTTCTCCAAACAAAATTTAGTGAAATCCTCATTATTCCACTCCAGCTGCAGTTCTACAGTGGGCTTCCATGGTCATCTAACTATAAGGGAAATGCAATCTGAGCAAGTAACCCAGCTTATACAGAAAGAATAGGGGTAAGCAACCTATAATTTATGTGTAGATTAATTCTTAAGGAATCTGAAAGAAAGTTTTTTCAGATTCAAGATGTTTTTATTTTATTTTTCTATTTTAAAAAGTGCTTGACATGTCAACTTTTGCCTTAACACAGGAATAAAAAGGGTAGATTTTTTTCCAGACCATTAAAAAGTGCTCTGTCCTGACAAGAAAACTTAATTAAAACTACATTCTTTGACTGTAGGATCCTCTAAGATCACAGCAGCCATAACCCAGTTTGATATCTATCCATATTACAGAGGCATTGTGTAATCACCCATTTTTAAAACTTTTTTTTGTTTTTTTTATTTAATTCAGGCATTTAATTACTTGTATGTGAAAATACACCATACCATCATTTGATATAATCAAATATTTAGGCCACGTGAGCTAGTTTAGCTCTGTCTTTCAGTGACATCTTGAAGGGAAAAAAAAATATTTAATTTAAAGCATCTTGAATTTAACAGGAAATAATAAATGCAAAAATGCAGGACAGAAGTTGAATTATTGGTATTAATTTTATTTATTTTATTAGCATGCTTAAATTTATTTTGTCAAACTTTTAAATTCTTGTGTTTACAAAAATTTTTTTAATATTATAAAAATAATGAATGAAAAGATAAAATTAACAGCAAACTTAACAATCCAATTCCAGTCATTCCAGTCTAATCATGTTTTTTTTGTTTATCTTGTACCAAGGAACAAATACAAGTTTTGTATGTTAAAAATATTTTTTAAATCTACTTTTACTCATGTTCCATACTTTCTGATACATACAGAGCCATAGTTCATGGAATATCATAAAGACTACATAGACCACTTACTCTTTTTTAACCTATGAAAAATAGATTATGTTCAATGGATTTCACTGATGCAGCCCAAAGTCATGCATTCTGTAAAGTGTTATGGGCAAAATTTGTGCTAAAGCGCTAATTACAGAGGTGGCAAAAACTTCTCAAGAAGAGCACAAGTTATTGGTCTTGGTACAAGAGTGGTTACATGATATCTAATGGCAGGTGATACAGAGAAGATCTTACCAAATGAACCAATTCTTCTTAAATTCTTGGACATAGACTTGGGCATAGTCAAAGTTATTAGGTTTCCAACATAGAGCACTACTTCCTTTGAATCTGGATGTTAAACAGAATTCAGTTTTACATTTACTGTCTCTCTCTATCTCCACTCCAAATTCTGAGTTCAATGGTAGGATCAAATAGAACACTGCAATTCTTTAGAGTACATTTTAAAAATAGAAGCATGTCCTAAATACATTGTTTGCTGATCTCTTTATATCTGGCAAACATCAAAGAAATGTGGTAGACATTGAAAATAGTTCTTCACCTTTCCATACACTGGCAGCAGTGCACACCATCCCAGCATGCATAAGCCTGCAGTTCACGTGTAATCTTACATTTTCCATTTGTAGGGTAGGTAGATAATTGACAGGCCATGTGTATCAGGAGAGAAGAGAGGAAGCAGCAAGCGCACATTGCCTGCTCATATCCAATTTCTCATCTACCAATATCCCCAAGTTCTGTGCAGGGCTGCTTTCAGTTACTTCATCCCCACGTCTATACTAATATTGGGGATTGCTGCGACCTAGGTGCAGGACCTTGCACTTGGCCTTGATGAACTTCATGAGGTTCACATGGGCCCACCCCTCAAACCTGTCAAGATCCCTCTGCATGGTATCCCTTCCCTCAAGCATATCAACTGCACCACTCATCTTGGTGTCATCTGCAAACTTGCTGAGGGTGCACTTATTCCCACTATCTATGTCATTGATGAAGATATTAAATAGTATTGGTCCCAGTATGGACCCTTGAGGGACACCACTCGTTACTGGTTTCCATTTGGACATTGAGCTGTTGACTGTAACTCTTTGGATACACATATATATACACATGTAAAGTAGTTTCTATTGAAATTATTGCAAAATATTTAATATTCTTAAAGTTAAATGCATATATAGAGAGATAGATGTTGTTATATGTATTCATATATGAATAATAAACTTTTGGTGCTTGTCAGCTAAAATGTAAGAGAGAGAGAGAGATGTACACATATATATAAAAGACATAGATACCTTACTTCGAGAGGTACTTTTCTAGATTTTTATCTTTATAAACCTCTGATAGGTATTTTCTTCCATTATTTTGGGGAACAGTCTTCCAACCACAATTTGGGCAGTTTCTCCTACAAATATCTCCCTACTCTCTGCAGCACAGTACAATATTATTTTTCTTGCGGGTATCAAACAGAATGTAGACTAGTAAAAGATACAGAAATAAGCAGAGTTCTGACACCCCATGAGTAAGACACTAAACTCAGCTTCATTTGTCAAATAGTTGATGTAGCAGCTCAATAAAAACCTCTTAGTGAAACCTGAGACATCCAGTTTCTTTATACACGCAAACCAGGCTCTGCTCCTTTGTGTTCATTCACTATCTCTTCAGAATACTTACAGCTCTCAGTAACGTCTACTGACATAAAGTCTTAGGGTCAGCATCAAATCCCATTAAAATAATCTGAAAGACTCCTTTTGAGTTCAATGGGTTTTAAATTAAACCCTTATTAAACTCACCTAGTAGAGCAATAAATATTCATAGATGGATGAAAGAACAGAAAATCTCTCCAGTAGTTTTGAGTCTAGCAGGAAGATCATTTGCTTGGCAAAGGATAATCCACTTGTTGACCAAGAAAGACTCATGGACCAGGATGGAAATTTACCCTTTGGAGGCATGCAGGATACAAACAGGTGAATAAGGTAACAGAAAATCAAAACCATAGGAGCACATGCTGTAATTTCCAATGGAATCTCTGCAAGATACTTAGCTTTCTTATTCTTTAAGCTAAGTATAATTGGAATTCTTGTGAATATTAATTGATTGTTTTTAACAAATCACCTCACCACCAAATAGCATAAATAGGCACAGCTCCAGTGATCAAAATAAAGCAAAGAAATATCTGATTCTGCTTCTAGTGTTTCCCACTATACACAGCAACTCCTCTCCATTTATATTTTGCAGCTGTCAATGATATAATCTGGTTCAGCCACATGCCATATAATAAAGTCTTACTGACAGGAGTTAATTCAATATTCTTTGTTGTACACAATAAGATTCAAAGACTGGTTAGTTTGAGTGGAGACTTGGCTGGAAAATCTCAGCATGCTTTCTTACTACATGGACTTTTCATTATGTAGAGTGATTAAGAAAGTGAAAGGCAGAGGATTTGAGAGAAGTGGAGATGAAAATATCATAAGCTGTTAAGAAAACAGGACATTCTGGTGGGGGAGACTCTTTACTTCTGGTACAACACATAGGCAAAAGTAGTCTCAAGGTGCAGAAGTTGCACAGCTTTCACAATAGTTTCATATTAGCATTTAAACCACACGTTTAAAAAAGGTGATGCTGTGTTTCTGAAGTGCTAACTTGATAGAATGACAGCATGCTATAATGACATCCTTTGTTTATGCAGAGAGAATACATTATACTCTACTTTCTTCCATCACTCTGATCACAGTGCCATCCAAACATATGGAAAGAAAGAATCTAGCCAACAGGCTTCACAGAGGCCTGAAAATCCATCTTCGTGGATTTACATGGTGGACGAAGACTTTGCATATAAGCTTCTGTTGTGGTTTAACCCCAGTAGGTAGCTCTGCCTCACATAACCTCTCACTCATTCCAACACAGTGAGATGGGGAAGAGAACCAGGAGGGTAAAGTGGGAAAACTCATGGGTCAATATAAAGACAGTTTAATAGGTAAAGCAAAACCTGCACGTGGAAGCAAAGCAAACTACGGAATTCATTCACTACTTCCCATCAGCAGGCAGCTGTTTAGAGCCGTCCCCAGGAAAGCAGAGCTCCATCACGCGTAACGGTGACTTGGGAAGATAAATGCCATAACTCCGAACATCCCCCCTTCCTCCTTCTTTATGGCATGGTGTATCTCTTTGGTTAGTTCTGGTCATCTGCCTGGCTGTGTCCCCTCCCGACCTATTGCACATCCCTCAATCTACTCTCTTGGCTGGGCAGCATGAGAAACATAAAAGAACTTGATGCTGTGTAAACACTGTTCAGCCATAGCTAAAACATCCCTATGTTATCAACACTGTTTTGGTCACAAATCCCAAACATAACACCATACTAGCTACTATGAAGAAAATTAACTCTATCCCAGCCAAAACCAGTACAGCTTCTCAGAGGGCAAGTCTATGTTGCCTACAGCTTCAACAATGTCTGAGGCTTTTTGGCACAACCTTGTAATAACAAAGTACTCAGTGCATAGCAATGTACTTTTGCATCATTGGCACTGAGTGTTATTGCTTTTGTCACTTAGTGCCCTTCCCTCAATTTAAATGCTATATGTTTATATATGAATATTTTTTCATTCTATTCAAAAAAGAGGGGAACATATGTTATGAGATGCCTAAAGAGCTACAAAATATAATGCACACACATAACTGTAGGCATGTATAGATACAGAAGTAAATGCACATTTATTTTCTTCTTATCGACACTATTCACCCTTCAGTGGATTCACCTGGCCTAATGTAAGTATACTGTGTGTAAATGTAGCTTTAAAATATGGTATAAGTGACGATTTAAATGCACAGTCATAAAATGTCTGTACCAACAGAAAGGAAAACTTAAATGACACTAATTGTCACCTTATCTGCTAGTGTTAGCAGAGAGAGAAAGCAGCAAATGAGTCTGTCTCAGCTGTTCTATCAGCTACAGGCATGCTCCCCTATTAACAGATAGTAAGTGTATTGGTAGGATGAGAATATGACACTAACTTTATAGTTGCATGTGCCATGGGCTAGAAAACAGGTGTTCTCTTGTCATATCTGTCTGCTCAGTGTCTGTCTAAGGACAATATTCATTTAAAAATTATATCTGCAAAGAAAAGACCAAATTCCAGGAGTCTTTTCAACAGTAGCCAGTGATCTGAAGCTATATTCTTCATTATTGTTGTTAGAGCTAACATTAACATTTGTTTTGATTCTTCATGAAAAATCTAGAAGAAATGCTCACAAAGCATTAATAAACATCCACCGTAGTTTTCAGACAGATCTAATTAGTATTATCCCACTTAATTAAAAAAAAGACAATGCAACATCCTCTTTCAGATAAGGCCTTCAAGTATACAGACTTACAAACAAAAATGTGATAAAGTCACTAAATTGAGAGCTTAATTAATTAAACTTTGGTTGACTTCTCATTTATTATGTTCAGTTTTTTACATTGATATATTCTACGCTTTGCTGTAAGACATTTCTATTTTAAGTATTTCTACCTGTCAGTGCTGAAGATTAAATATAGTTGCCATGTTGCCTTCTGGTGACGAGTGAGAACTAAACTCCTCTTTGCAATAAAAGAAAGTTACAAATAAGCCTTTTAAGAAAAGGACATCATGCACTGAAGCAAGCAACTTTTTTGTCATGCTAGCAGAGATTGCTGCTATGAAGACCAGCCCTGGCCACTCCTGCCCCTGTGAAGTCAGAGAAGTGCATTTAGTCCTCTGAGAATCCTGGCCTCAGTACTTTACAGGTCTTTGTGCTCCTTGACATAAATACTCACAAGCAGAGGAGGAAAATTATGAGAAACAGAAGGATTGGACAAAGATTACTTGTTAGAACATGACATAAGAAGTATTACTATTGTCCTGGACTTTTTTCTTCCGATATGCAAAACTTACTTAGATGCCGATGCTTCATGTCCATCATGCAGTCACAGGTCAATAGATTGTGAGTAATCAGAACTCAGCTTTCCACAGAGCTCATTCTTCAGCCAAAGTAAACCTTCAGTCAGGCCAAACCTCCCCCATGACTTTCTCAGCTGTGATGAAATGTCAGCTGCATTTAGCTTTTTCTCAGAGAACATCACGTCCTGAAAATCTGTCTGTAGAAAAGCCACCATGAGGAGTTACCTCAATAGCTTCTTGTTCAGCCACAGAACACCTGAGGCTGCAAAGACAAAGGCTGCTTTTTGTCTTACAGTGGAAAAATTTGCGTGACAAAAATTCACATGATAAGCCTTAAAGAAAGCTAAATTAATAGCATTCTGATTATGAACACTATGAGAGAAAAAGAAAAAGGAGATACAAATAGGGCTACAGGACCTAGCTTTGCAAGGAGGAAGCTATTGCAGTTCAGTGGGCTTTACAAATTACTGGGTATATCTAGCCGGCTAAGCATATAAGAAATTATGAGGAGTGTTAATACGAGTAAAATAAATGGCAGCATAAAGACATGAAAAACAGGTAGACTGTGTGCTTAAATTCTTCATTTTTGTAAGAAATTTTCATAGAATCATAGAATCATAGAATAGTTTGTGTTGGAAGGGACCTCTAAAGGTCATCTAGTCCAACACCCCTGCC
>NW_008795041.1:5597009-5617596 GCF_000699145.1 Aptenodytes forsteri | reverse complement strand
ATCAAACTGGTAGGAGTGGGATGGATTGAGGTTCCCCTCCCCCGGCATCTCTAGTTTAAAGCCCTCTTCACCAGCTTGGCAAGCCTATGACTGAAGATGCTCTTCCCCTTCTCTGACAGATGGACTCCGTTAGCCCCCAGTAGACCGGGTTTCTCAAAGCGAGTCCCATGGTTCCATTTGTTGACTCGCCAGATTTGACTGGCCCTTTCAGACCCCTTTCCTTTGACCAGCAGGATTGATGAAAAAACTTCTTGCGCTCCCGAGTCCCTTACCGCCACTCCCAGGGCTCTGTAGTCCTTCTTGATAGTCATCAGACTGCTCCTGGCTGTGTTACTGGTGCCCACGTGAAACAGCAGCAGCAGATAATAGTCAGTGGACTGTAAGAGGCTTGGTAGCCTCTTAGTGACATCCCTCATGCGAGCCCCCGGTAAGCAGTGCACCTCTCTAGAGGGTGTGTCCAGTCGGCAAATATTTTCCTGAAATCCAAGTGAGGTTAGAGATCAGGGCTGTGATTGAGTTTGACAATTTATTGATAAAAATTTTCACCATGGCCATTTCATAAAGACATTAATCCCATCAGAGAGTTCGTATTTTCTTATCCAGGATGATTTCATACGATCAAATGTGTCTTTGCACATACCCTTAAAGGAATAAGAAAATACACACAGCTAAACTGTGAAATTTCATATGAAAAAGAAACGTTGTATTTAAGAGAAAAAGAGCTGTAAGCATTCTGTAAAAGTCCCGCTTTTGACCACCCCTGAAAAACAGTAAAGAATTCTTGACGTTTTGGAGGAATTCTGAAAAGAAGCCAAATATACAAAATATTCTATCATTTATTTAGAGTTCCTGTAGAGTTCCTTAACTGCTTAAGTCATGGTTCTTTTGAAACTGCATATTAAATATGTTCTGTCCAGTGATTAGGTGTGTATAAAACCTAAGAATTACATAAAACCCTGACAAGTATTTTTTCAGAAAATAATCTATAAATCCGAGTGTATTAGGTCGCATGCAAAAAGTACTGAGAAAGCTCTTTTTCTAACTTGGCCTGAGTCTCTAACCATGAGTTTCAATGAGTTTCAAGGTCATCTTTTATTTTTCTCTGGCATTTGCACAAAAGCCGAAAAAGAAATTCATTTAAAATTATCTCTTATATGATGAATTAATAGAATGATAAGGTGACACTGGTAAAGAATTATGCGGTGTGATTTGGTGCTTAATCTTCTGTGGCCACATTGCTGAGATGTAAAGCCATGCTGGAACAAGCTCAGTGACATCACTTCTATATCTAAAATATTTTCCTCTTGTTCTAGAATTGGTTTTATGTTGCTTCTGCACCTGAAGATGAGAAATTTGCTGCTGCCTTTGAAGAGGTCTCTTCAACAAGAGACGTAGCTTGTCAAGTCACAAACAGTGGGGATCTACAGGATACAACCTGACTGAGCTTTGTGATTTAGAAAATGAGTGTGTTTCATTCAAATTTCTGGTTTTCCCTTTTTAGTCTAATTACAGTAGCTTTATTCCTGTTGGGTTAAAGGGTGTTCCTCACACATTCACAGGTCAATAATTTCAAAACATTAATTGATAGAAGAGTCATGGTCCTTGAAGAATTAAAGAGATTAAAAAAAAATAAATCAAAGCAAATATACTAATAATTATGTAGGGGAAGAATGTTTATAAACATTCTTGGTTTCATGGTTCTCTTTATTTTTAGATTTTCTATGAGCTCAGGACATTATAAAAAAGACAGAGCGGGCAGAGCCCATCAATAATTACAAATTCTATCAACCTTGTTAAGGAAAATGGAAGGACGAAACTGCATTGCTGCAAAATTCTAAAGCAATCAGCACACAGAATTGAGCTGTCATAGATGACAACCATAAGTCTACCCAAGCCTGAAGCAGCTGGAGCTACCTTATTATTGGATGCAGCCTACCAGTTAATAAATAAACATATCTAGCTTGCATTCACAGATTAGAGGAAATACATATTGTTTTAAATATCTGACAAAGAATTGGGGTAATGCTTAATAAGAAAGAAAACAAATATTGCCCCTGTAATATGATATGCAGCCTGTAATTCAAATCAAAGAGATATTCCAAAAATGAAAGGGAACTTTAGAGAGATGCTGTTAACATGACAAAAATGCATTTTAGTCAGAAAACAATTGGTTGTTTAAGGTGCGAAAGGAACTAGTTTCTCATGAGTTTACTTTTGATGATATGCTTATTTGTAGTTTTAACTGTTTTGTTCAAAATGCTGGCCCTTTTCCAACGCTTCAAGAAGTGCTAGAATAACCACCTCTAAAAAACAGCGGGAGACAAAGACACAGCAGGAAATCATCCCCACAGAGGAAGGGAATGATCACGGCATGAAAACCCATGGAAACAGCTGAGTTCATTGAGATGTAGTTTAACAACTTTCTGAAAAACAGTAAGTTAAAAAAAAAAATCAATTTTAACCACTGATGACTTGTGATACTTTTAGCTGGTATGTACACACCCCAGTGAATTTATGAAGGAAAGAAAATAGCTCTACTTCACTCTAGGGTTCTTATGTGTGGATGGATCCCAAATTAGGAGTGAAATGAAGATTAACTATGTCATCAAGATAAACTCTGAGAAGCAAACTGCAGTTGTGGTGCCTCACAAGAAACGGTAGAGTATTCCATAAATGAGGCCAAGTATTGTATTACAAGAACCAATACTTGCTGCATTAAAGAAAGGTGTCAAAAGCATCCCAGTTTATTGCACACCAATAAACATGGCATAAAATTGTTTTTTTATTTGTCTCTGCAAGTTAATAAGTTGTCTCTCCTCAAATATGAGATATTATTAGGTTTCTCAGCTTGCATAATTCTCAAAAGCAACTGATACTCACAAAAGCAATTGATACTCACTTAGGCCATTTTAAAATCCACCTGCATTTCTCATTCCTTTAAACTTCTGAGACAATGGCTCAGCTTCACTAGATTGCACCTGAATGCTTTCCTTTCTAAGGCTCCGTTTTAGTTCCATTCTAATTTAATTTGTATCATCTTTTCTTTATTATCACTCAATGTGTAAATTAACATTTTTCTTGTCTCAAAGCACAGGGACCTGTAAGATGTGGTTCCAAAATACAAGGACTGTGCCCAAGAGCACCTTCATGACCTGGTCGCTCCCAGTTCCTACTGAGTTCCCACCTAACAAGAGCTGTGAGCTCCTCTTACAGGTCAAAATTCTGTAAGAAGCAGGGTCTCCCTCTGCATTATGAATTTAATGGGAGCTGGGAGCCAGGAGCAGTTCCTTCTGTGATAGGACAGTTTTGGTAGTTGGAGAGCAGGATCACATCTAGCCAACATAGGTCACTCTGAAAGGCAAGTAAAATCAAAAAGCCTCTGAAAGAGGCCCAATGTAATTCCTCCCTATCAGAGCTAAAGATTTCTTATTTTTATTAATCTTATATTACCAGAAATTTGGGCTGACTTTCTTTCTCTGCTCTTCAGATACTGTCCCCAGCATGTTTCTTATTGAGCAGTTTTATTCTGTGGTATTACACTGATTTCTGAGATTTGGGTGTAGATTTTAAGGGCTATAAATGGTAAAAGCTTATTGATCTTACACCTATTCGTATTCAGAGCTGTGAACCACACAATAATCCTGATGGAAGAATTAATTTCAGTGGCTCACACTTTCTTATTTCATTAAGATAGAAAACTAAGCAGTATGTCTGGAGCACATTTTAGTTTTAGTATTTTTCTCAGCTAGATGATACATGCACTGCTTTCTAGAATAATGGAGGGTTTAGAGGGTAACCAATGATTTTGGGGGAAAGTACTTAGTAAACTTAAGCTTTCACACCAACTGTTTTTTAAAAACAGACATGAAGTGAATATTTTTTAATGTGCGTAGAAATGCAGGATTAACGCAGTGGTGAAAATTAAAAAGTATTAGGGCTAAAATATGTCTTTTACCAGAAGGACTGCATGTTTTGGATTATTTTTTTTTCCTTAGTGCTAGTGCCATTTGTAATGCAATTGCTAAATGGATGAGCACCACCAAGTGGTGCTCTGAAGAGTACAAACACTATGCAGAAATTACAGTATTAACCTCAACTGATTTTCAAAACTAAAAAACACAATATTGTGACATCTCTGTAGAACTGTAGCTAGAGGAATACTGATGTATCTACTTAAAATGAATCTTCAAACGACTAATTTTCTGGAATTAATTTCATATCCAATGATAATTTTTTTCTATTAATTTGACAAGGAAATTTCTAGTAGACTTTTTGCCTGATAGGTTTAAAATATTTTAGGTTGTTCAACACTATCACTATACAATTAGAACTTGACATGTTCCATTTCCAGTGTTTTAGGGTACTCCTTTTGCCTGCTCACCGCATTTTTACTACCAGTTTCAGGGTTTTTGCTAGTAACTTTAAATATCTTTTTGCTCGGGCTAGGTAAGGGGTGATCTGCTACAAACTCTTTAGATGGACAAGTATATCTTCATTCCCTTGATGGGATAGTATTCCTTATAGTGACATACAGAAAAATAAGTGATGAATAAATACATTTCTAATGTAGGATAGATAGTTGCATCCTCAGGTGCGTACTGGTTTATTCATAAGCCCACATTTTTTTAAGGTATCAGGTATGATACTTATAGATATCTTTGTTGCTCCTGTTGAGATTTGAGCCTTTCTCCTTCAGATATGCTTAGCTGTCTTAAGGACATAACAGTTCCTCTACAGTAAAAGTAGCTTTTTTACTGTGGTGATGATTGTAGTGATAAAATGGGGAAAGAGTCTGAATAAATTGGGGATATTAAGAGTACTAGGGAGATATGATCAAAAAGTTAGCAGAGTCTGTAAAGAAAGAAAGCAGATCTTCTAAGCTCTTTGAGACCGAACCAACCACGCTCAGTCTCTCACGCTTTCTGTCTCCCTTTCTTTTTCTGTCTCTTTCTCTCTCTCAGTGATGACAGACCAGGAGCTGCTGGGAAGACGTATTACTTTTCATACAGCCAATCTGTAAGAGGAAGTTTTGCTGCCTCATGGAGTCGGTTGGCCAGAACATTGGAAGCCCCATCCAAAGCATTGGTTACAGGAGGATCTGAGCAAAAACGATCTAGAGAAAAAAAATCGTGCTGTCAATAACAGGGTTTTGAATATTATATGGACTTCAAGTGCATTTCTATGCAACAGAAATAGAAAACACATACTCTAGAGAAGCATTTGTAGTGTGTTCCTCGCAACGAAGTAAACAGGAGAGCTGAGACCAGCTGGAAACACATGCCTAGAAACTCTGAACATTGGAAATGCTTGCTATGCTCAAGGTAACGGAGATCCTGTGATCATGCTTTATTCATAAACCTGACGTTTTCTTTGAAAGAAGGGAACCTGACCAAAGTCCCTAATATCACATTGTTTAAGCAAGGGAAACCAGTAATCTGAATGGCACTCTTCACATTTGTTTCTCTTCTTTGTAAAAACCCTCTTAAATTAGCAGATCTGGATAACCTGAATGAACCCAAGAGTCTTAAAGATTTGGCTGGGGTTCTTTCCAGCTTCCTGCTATTTATTTTTAATCAATAATAGAATAGAGGTGTCATTTCTGAAGATAAGAAGAGAGTTAATAGTGTGCCAATGGAGACAGCAAGATGACCCAGCTAAAGTATAGATTGATTACAATGTGATCATCCTTGAGCAAAAGAATGGAAAGCTGACATATGTTTCAATCAATACATAATTAAATTAAGAGGAATATAAATGCAATCAATATCATGTTATGGAGGACAGGTCTTATCAAACAAAACTGATTTCATTTTTTGATGAGATTACAAGTTTGACTGACAAAGGTAACTGCAGATGTAACATACTTAGATGTTACAAAGGCATGACTTAAAGTTGCACAGACTTAAAAAATTAGCACGTAATTTTCACAATCCCTTGAAAAAGAGATTAAGAACTGACTAACTGGCAGACAGTAAAAAGTAGTGTTCAGTAGGAATTAGTAAATTGGATATATCTAAGGAGCTTCATTAAGTGTTAATATTAATTTTGGCATTATTTTAAATTCTGAACTACTGATGTAAAAGTAAATAAAAAAAATTAGTTCATATATGATTCATAGAGGAGGACACAATACGATCTGCAATGTGGATATGGCACAGCAAGAATACAGACTAGTCAAGGATATAAGGTATTCTGAAGTATAAACAGAACCATAATAAAGAAGGGAAAGTTATTTTTACCTTTTTTAAAGCCTTATTGTAAAGATAGATTTTAGAAGCTCTATTTATTTAGCTCTAAGGCCTTGTAGAGATGGAGCGTTCTTCACCATATGAAAATATTTCTGTTCTAAAGGACTTGTTGATCTAGTTGAGAAAAGCATAACAAAATTAATGACTCAAAGTCATATTCAAATGAGGAAAAAACATTTTAACTGTGCATATGATTAGCCATCAGAACAAACTAGAGTGAAGAGATAAATTGCCTGGTTTGCAGCTCAAGACTATTTGTCTTGATGGAAGATGATATTGTAGATCCCCATCTGAGTAAAGATATGCATGACAACTATATAGACCACATGAGAACTAAAGTTTACACCTCAATCCTATATAGAACTCAGAGAAATACATATTTTATATGAATTCTGAACATGTAGGGTTACAGGCTTTGCACTTAGAAGTTGCTGGACTCCATACAAGAATAATAAAAAAAGTTCTACAGTCTGAATTACATATGGTATCAGATTAGAATGACTTGAAGTTCAATTCTGGGCCCATAATCTAAGCAATTGTTTTGAAATTTAGGAATATAAGATATTTCACTACTTTTGCTTTATGGAATTTTTCTGCACTGGTCTTTCTTTAAGGAAAACTTGCTCATCTCAGCAGATATTTAAAGAAACATTCTGTTCTTTTACTGGCATGTTGAGGAATTCAGTGAGTTTCAATTCTGACATCACAACCTCACAGAGATTTTACACTTATCAGTATGCTAAAAAGAAGGGGCCAAAACTGCTGCTGCCATGGAAATTGAACTTTCCTTCTACTCCGTTGAGTGTCTCCACTTCTGGAGTGTGGTAAACACACTGGCAAGGTGCGGCATCGAAAGCTTGCTCATCTTCTCCAGAGGAAGCAAACAAATGGATCCACTCATCACGGCAATCGGTTGACAGCCTTCATGAGCAATACGCTGTTTAGAGATTAAATCTTGTGTTAACTGAAGTTCTTTCCTCCAAGGCATGGATTAGATTGTAAAGGCTAAGTTCTTGTACTCACATCACTTTCATTATTGCTTAGTATTCCTGTTGCATTTCTTGGAGAGTATGTCCATTAATGTATGATACATGATCATATTTCTTCTAATTAATAATTTTGAGGAAGGAGAAAATTCATCTCTTAAAAATGTTACAAAGCCCATGAAACTTTCATTTGACTATTATTTAATATCTGCAGTGCAAATTTTATCTTTAAATACGAATAAGTTCACAGCTGTTCTAAGGACTTTGCTTAGTTATACCTATAGGAAAAAATACAGTCTTATACAGGGAGAATTATAGAACTCTGTAAAATTGACACTTTTATATGCTGACCCCATGACCTATGCCTTTTCTTTATAGGATGCTTATTTCCTGCCCCAGTGTAAGATGAGAAGATCAAATAACCATTAACCCAAGATCTAAAATGCTAATAAGTGTTGTTATTACTAAATTGCATATTTGTCTTACATCCTCTAATGCCAGAAATTGTTTTGAGTGGTTAGTCTTTCTGAATACTTCATTACACGTACTTGATTTGGCTGCTGCCTGAATTAATAGTAGCTGAATGTCATATCCAGCTACACTGGCAAGTAAACAGAAGGCTTTGTTAAGTGTAATTTAAACTGAAGTCTATTTTTTGAAGTGGTGAAACATTTATTTATTGTACCAAGGTTAAGTTAAATTAAATTATTTTTTCTATTTCCTATTAGTGTTCATGTAACTTAATCTCTCCTTGCCCGCATTCTCAATGACAAAACGTAATGGAAATTTAGCCAGGTGATAATAGGTGGAATGACTTCAATAAGATTTGGTAATGAGGTAGCTGATGAGGTTTCATGCAAGGAATGTTTCATTGAAACTGCATTAACAGATGATTAGCAGGCTTAAATTAAGAGGCAAAGAGAACAAACAATATGAAGGCAAGCAGGTGGTAAATACTAAGAAGGAAATACTAAGGAAGGAGCTAGAAATGTAATAAAGCTTAATGCTGAAATATTTCCTCACTACTTAGAGAGGGACGATACAGATCCTTTCTTAAGTACTTCAGGGGAAGTAAACATGAAAACCAATTAGTAGCAGAAATGTCAACACTTCAGGTGACAAAAGTACTCTAGCTAAAGCACTAAAGACTTTGGGTCATAGAAAACAGGTACACAGCAAAGTATATTGAGTGCTAAAATTACACCGGTTTGTAATAATTTGAATAACACGATTAAACCATTGCTGTCTTCACATGGAGAAGAAAAGGAAGGCCAAGCAAAAGGACTGAAAACATCAATTCATATAGCACACATTTTCTTCAAAGATCCTTGACAATTTGTTTTTCCTATGGTTATCTCTAAAACAATTGTTTTTACATAAACTTGGAAAGGAGAATGCCATGAGCAACATACAAAAAATTGCATGTTTCGCATGACTGTTTGCATATTGGTTGTACTTTACTCAAGCTATATTCTTGCTTCTCAGTTATCCAATTAGGTCATCAGACTATATAGCGTGGCTGCAGAAATAAAAATATTCCAGCCCTAAGGCGTTGATAGTAAATTACGAATTCTTAGAGAAGACGTTACAAGAAGTGCCCAAAGGAACCACAGGCTTAAAAACTTGTTTGCATAAGTGATGACTCATGTTTATGAATAATTAAAATCACTACAAAAATCTACTTGTGAGTAACATAAAGACTGGAGCCTAAACTTGAGATCAGCTTTCCTAAATGACAATAATTTTAATTATGGCAACAGCTAATTTGAAAACCATGTGGAATTCCGTTTTTGGGGAATCTTATTATTTCTCTATTATTTTATTTATAATATTAACCTATCAATAATATTAATCATTATTATTAATTTTTATTAATAATTAGCAGTTAACATTTTAATTTTATTATGTATTATTAATACTATTATCTTCTGGTTCATCACTCTCCAGAATTAAATACATACAGGGAAGGTGAGTCATAAGTATTTGTATGATTTAATGGCCCAGTTGTCCGTGCTCCTTGCTCGAGTCATTTTGCAACTTTGCTTGCTCTTGGTGATATGAATCTTAATCTGCTGATGTGACTTTCCTGCTTGTCCTCAATATGGACTTGCTTGGCAATCACTGGACTCCTGGCTGGCCCTGGTTACCATCCCTGGATGTCATCTTGCTCAGGTCCTGCAAGATGGCAGTCCTTGTTGGTGTGCCTGCCCTACCTGTGTCTGCCCTGCTGGCACGCTCAGCTCTTAGCTCCCCTGCCCGTGCAGAGCAGCCCAGGGCAGTAAGGCTCTTAAAGGCTTTGTCAGTGTCCAGCTGCATCTAGGATCACACTTCTGTGAAGAGCACACAGATGGCTTTAATAAGCATAGAAGGTGAAGACTTTATCTGAAGATTTCTCAAGATTAACTTTTATCTGCTTGTGACTCATAGGTGTGTGTGACCTTTTCACTGCGTAAGAACATCCACAAGTGGTCGAGATGAGAGAAGGCTACTGACACCGCCTAATCTTTTCATTTCTTACAAAGACATTTACAACAGCAAACTTAAAAAATGTCCCTTTGGCTGTAGCAACTCTTGTAAAAGAGGTTTTGGACCTGGTTCCAGCCACAGGATTTAGGTTCTGAAATGCTTAAGTTGTCTATTGTAAAGGAATTTAAAATTGCTATAGGTATGGAAACTCCTTGTTCCAGAACTCGGTATTCCCAGGGCACACACTCATGCTCCCTCTGCAGGCTTCCTCTCATTGGACAAATTAATCATAGCGACATGGTTTCAGCAAGAGGTGTGAAGCCCCCCCTCACCCCGCTGTTATGGATGAGGGCCAGGGTACGCCAGGAAGGAAATCAGCATGCATACTCCTAGATGAGTGCTGTCACCACTGTCACCAGAAGAAAATAACAACTCAATCTTGTGAGGTGGACGACACTGTTGGTGCTGGGAGAATGTTAGGTATGTTATATAAATGCTAAATCCTCAGAGGCTTAAGTTGAAAAACAGTTCTGGACCCTCACTGTAATTTTAACTGGATTTTTACATTTAGACAGCCAGCTTAGTTCTAAGTGATGAGTTAGTTGCCAAGTCCTTTTTTTTAATATTCTCTTAGGAAAATTCTCCAAACTCTGGGATCTGGAGCAATGATTTCATAATTCTAGAAATCATTGAATGAAACTGAATTATTGTTGGCAACTGCAGTATTTCCGGAGTATTGCATGCATTGTTTCTCTTCCATCTACAATCCCACTTACCATTTTGCCACAGCAGTTCTTTAAAGTTCCTCTTTCCTCACCTCTACCAATCACCTTCCCTAAGCTTAAAGTTTCTCAGATATGTGGGTCAATGGATGTATCTGCTTATAAAATCCTGAAAGCTATTCTTTACAGCTGACAAATAGTATTTAAGGAATGCCCCACAACTCTTACTCTTTTGACTTTCTACCTTGACAATATTTAGAAAATATCAATCATTTTGAGGGTCTAATAACATATTCAACATCCAGTCCTTTCAGGAAGGCTTTTCAGAATGAAGGTCATTAAGTATTTTTCTCCCTTTTGACCTAAGTTATTTAAGTCTAGATACTTGCTGTAGAATTATAGATCAAGCTCTCATCATAATAGCAGATAATTTGCTTTTCCAAACCCGAATATAATAAAAAGAAAAGAATTAAGCAGTTTAAAGCCCTAGTTTAATGAGTAAAGTCTCTCTCTTTTCATAACAGAAGGCTCATTGAGTTGACTTGTGACACCGAGTTGAAAGGCAGCAATTCCTAGGGAAAATTTAAAAGTACATTTGAGAGATTTTTTTTGGTTCCCTTGTAAAAGCATGGTAGAAGCAAATAAATAAACAGCTTCAAGGTAGAGAGAGTTTGATTCTGGTAATCTTCAGTGAAGATCACTTGTCTCTCCACCTTCGCTCTTCCTTTCCTAGGAAATTCTATGGAATTCATTTATACAGTAGCTCTTCTGTAACTGAAGGGACTGTAAACATGAGAGAGATTGAAAATAGGGTAGTACCTTTTAATATTATCAAGTCAAACAGCAGAGCAGAGACAAGTCAGATATTAATTATTTTGAAAGGTTTTTTTAAATATCCAAGATCAAGGAATATTTTGCCATATACAGATTTTGACATGTTGATCAGTAGAGTTGCTTGAAAACAGGGTATACTCTTTAATGTCAGTTTTCAGAATAAATGTTGCTACTTTAAATTTGAAGTATTTGCAAACATTTATTTTGAAAGTGTGAATTTCAGACATTTCTGAGAAGCCATTCTGGTGCAATACTCCTTCAGCTGTTCACCTAGCATAGCTCTCTAGAGCCTTTGTTGGTTTCTGCAGTGTCTAGCCAATTTTTTTTTGAAACAAAGATGCAGAGGACACATTTACCTGTACAGGAGAGGTCTATATAAGTCTAATGTAGTTAGCCTGAGGGATGAGGGTGCTCCAGTCATGATCTTTGTATTCCCTTGATGGTGAGTTCTAATCAGTGCACTAAGTGCCTGCTGACTCACCTGAACCTTTGATAGTATAGCAAGAAAAATGTTTATTGTGATTATTAAAACCAGTACCTGGGTCAAAGCTACTTGTGTTGTACTAATGCATAAAGCCCTTCCTCCATCCTCTAGCACTTGTTGCAATTAAAAAGCCTGATTCAGATCATTTGCACAGTTGTTCTATGCAAATTCTGAGACCTGATTTTATTCTGTTCACTTATTCTTAAACGCATGTGATAAGAATTCAGATAGTCAGGCCCAGAGCATTTTTGCTTTTCAGATACCATTTTACTGAATCAATAAACCAAATATACAAATATGTATGTAAAGCAGTTCACTAATAAGTGGAATTTAACTAAATATATCAATGGTCATAATCTCTTTGGCCAGAGTCAGCTTCTAATCTACAGATAACCTTACTTCTGCAAATTAATCTGTATTGCTATGTTTTCTCACCAAGACAATAATTAAAGGATCAACAGTAGCTCATTCTTCAATTATCCTTAAATAGAGTCCTATATCTAATTTCCAGAACACATCTGCTCCACCAGTATTCCAGCTCACTGTAAGTAATAGAGAAATATCCTATCTGTTCTTGTTGGATCTTTCAAGACCATCATCATCTTCTTATTTTTGTTTTTTTTTTTTAAATTACTTTTAGTAATAATACATCAAATATATCATTTGAAACAAAAATCCTCAAATAAGATAAAACAATGCATTTATTAGGTAGCAGCAACTAGGCAGTTCTATGTAATACAATAGCACAATTTACATTTCACCATGAAGTAACTTTGTTGTTTTTATTAAATTTAACTATCTGCAAGTTTTCTTTCACATATAGAAAGACTAGTCTTCTTATATTTCTTTGATGAGATCATGCTGCATGTATGTGGATGAGAA
Organism: Aptenodytes forsteri; assembly: GCF_000699145.1. NCBI lineage: Eukaryota > Metazoa > Chordata > Aves > Sphenisciformes > Spheniscidae > Aptenodytes > Aptenodytes forsteri. The sequence goes on along the minus strand of NW_008795041.1, from coordinate 5,604,974 downwards.
AGAGAAAAATGAAAAGAAAGAGTGAAGCATGTTCAAAAGTTATGATTCAGCAAATTACATGCGGAACTATAAGCATGCTGATGAATTTGAAAACAGAAATGCTGAAGAAATGTCACATTACAAGTTCACACTATAAGAAAATTGTCATAAGTTATGTAGGATTTTAAATTACTGTTTTTAATTGTGTTATTAATTATATAAGTATGTATTAAAGTAACAACTGTATGTAGTTTATACATGATACATTGGAATTTAATTTGTTTGTAGTCAGCTGCCACAATAAAAGAGAAAGAAGGATAAGATTATTATTGGATAAGATAAAGTAGAATGTAGCTAGGTAAAGCAAATAAAAATTAGACCAGTTAAAAGCTTTGAAATCAATCCCTGCTCAAACAAAAACTGGAGAGACAACTCAATGAACTTGATCTGTTTTATAACAAATGGAGAGATAATTTTAAGGGGTAAGCAGCCTCTGTCCCATCTCCAGCTGCCAATGCTTCTACCTGGAAGCTATTTCAAAAAACGCTGCATGTAGCTCTTGCCACCTGTCCTAACAATGAGTAGGAGGAGAGAACTTCTTAGATCACCAGAAACTAAAAAAAAAATCTCTACTTCTATAAGTTGAGATCACCACACTTTTTTTTTTTTAATCTGAAGAGGAATATGAAACTGGTTTAATACAATGAAATAAAATTATAACAAATGTGTCATTAAGAGACAAAACATAAGAGACTAAGTCAGATATCAATGGGAGAAGATTAAGTTCCAATTTACCATGAAAGATATGTAAAGATATGCCTATGTGCTGCAGTAAAACTGAAGAGATCAATATGTTGTTTCACAACAAGGAATATGCATCTATATTTCCATGGATGATACAAATTTGTTTAAAAAGTGACATTCAGGATAGTTTACACATGAGTTGGACTTTCTCCTTTACTGCCCTTTTCCTTCTTACTGGGATAGTGAGATTTCTATATGATGATTTTTGCCTTAAGGCTTAGCTAATTCATAGTTATTCACAGTTATTCACAGTATTTTGACTTACCACCTGAATTCCAGAGTTTTGAAAACAAGAATAAAATGAAGACACTGTAGATTTCTGAAAACAACGATAATCAGGGGTAACTTTGCAATGACCTTGGCCAGCTGCCTCAGCACTTGTGGGAGCATCCCATCAGGCCTATGGACTTATGTCTGTCCAATTTGTTTAAATGTTCCCCAACCTGATCCTCCTCTACCGAGGACCTCAGTACAGAAGTTTTCTTAAGAGGTTATCTGTCTCCCTCAGCTAGGATTACAGCTGAAGACTTTCTCTATATACAAATACTCACTCATGATGTCCTCTGCCTTAAGAAATGTTGCAAGTTATAGATTCTCATAAATCTCATTTACAGACCACATAGCACAGAGCTAAGCAGAAAGATCTATCACAAGAATCCCAATGAAGAGGGAAAGAGTAAGAACTCTTTCTTAACTCTTCTAGTTTCCATCAACCACTTTTATTAATTTGTTATCTAATAAAACAGAATAAAAATTTCTTAAATAATTTTTCTTAGTGTTTCTTTATATAAAACATTTCTCCATAATACTCAGCACTGCTGTAGCAGTTGTGTTTTGAAGATTTCAGAGTACTTTGTAAACATTGATTTTTGAGCCTGAAGGTACTGAGTAAAACTCTATGATCTTAAAATTAAGTATATATACTATGCAGTGTTAAACATACGCATATTTATATGTGGATATTTTTCAATATGCATATACATATATATCTAAACCTATATCTACACATATATATGGGCTATACTCATGCTCAACACCCATAAGCATTCATACTGCTATCACACTCTAATTTTTCCAATAAATACAAGCATTTACATAGAATCAAAGTGATGTGTTCTTTATTAAGTTTTCCCTCTTAGGTCTCTAATTTCAAATAAAGTTGACAAAAGAGGTGGAGTCCTGTGAGCATCTGTATGGATGGAAAAGTTGCAACCTACAGTTAAAATTTTCTGTATGTCAGGAAATCCACAATTAGAATCCATTGCAGCCTTCTCTATTTTCATTGTTAATAGAATGATTCATTTCCACTGGTAAAGGTACGTACATGCCTGTATATAGAGTAGGTTTTTCCAGACTTCCTAGCAGTGGTCTGATTTCCATGCAGAGTAGAATTGCGGATACATTTTGTCTCTTTCTATGTTTTGGGTTCTTTTTTTTTTTTTTTTTCCCCCATTGGTTGGGGCTTTTTTTGTTTCTTCTTCCTTTCTACTATTTACCTTTATTCAACATTGATTTTCATATAGTTCTTGTTCTCCAGGGATGGGTATGTAGTTAGCTACCCAAAGGACAGTACTGTGTAGTAGGAGTCTCCTCTGCCCTTAGTACCAGGACAACTTTCTGCAAGATAGTCATCGACCACAAATGCATCCTCTTCTGGCTCTGGCTATGAGGCTTCTGGCAGCTTCTGAGCCTGTCATATGTTGCTGATATTGCCTCCTTCAATCAGCTGTCTCCACTACTCCTATAAATGTCTTATGAATGTATTTCAGTCTAAAGAAGCCAGATTAGCCTAAGACATTTTAATGAATGCTCTTTGCTAACCTGGCTCCTTTCATCTGAAATAAGACTAGGAGCATTCATATCTCTGCAGACAAACCTAAGAGTAAAGTTACTTCTTTGGAGGGCACAAATGGAAAGGCAAAAGATATATGTCTGCAGCCTTGTATTAGAGGAGAGGTGCCTCCTCCACATGCTCCTTCTGTTCTGACACATCTATTGTAAGAAATTTCTCCCAGGCTACCTTTTAGAGATCTGTTAAGTCCTGACTCCCCTTGCTTTCAGATTTACTTCTTTAAATGAAATTCTTTCCACTTTTCCTCCGCTCTAGTATTTCTTTCTTCCTGCTATGTCCCCTGTGCCCCTAATCTCTGAGCAACTTCCACCCGCTCACAGGTGTCCCATTTGAGTCATCTTGTTACTGTTCTGTTCTGTATCACTCACTAATCATGGTGACACTTTGTTGTGGTTTAACCCGGCAGGCAGCTAAACACCACACAGCCGTTTGCTCACTCCCCCCACAGTGGGATGGGGGAGAGAATTGGGAAAAAAAAAGTAAAATTTGTGGGCTGAGATAAAGACAGTTTAATAGGACAGAAAAGGAAGGGAAAATAATAATAATAATGATAATGATAAAAGATCCCCCCCCCAGTTTATGTACTGAGCATGATGTCACATGGTATGGAATATCCTTTTGGCCAGTTTGGGTCAGCTGTCCCAGCTGTGCCCCCTCCCAGCTTCTCGCTGGCAGGGACAGAGAAGCTGAAAAGTCCTTGACTAGTGTAAGCACTGCTCAGCAACAACTAAAACATCGGTGTGTTATCAACATTATTCTCATCCTAAATCCAAAACACAGCACTGTACCAGCTACTAGGACGAAAATTAACTCTATCCCAGCCGAAACCAGGACACACTCAAAGGCTCAGACACTTCCAGCATACCCTACTATATAACAAGGTCGTGCTTTAATGCCAAATTCTGTTTTTGTTGTGTCACAGTATTTTTGGCTAACAGTGAAAACAGTAAGTCATACTGAAGCTACACTGTCCCTTACAGTAGAGATTTCTCAGACAGATATTAAAAAGGTAAGATGTGAATTAATCATTTATTTCTAAAGTTCATCTGTGTGTGTATGTTTTCCCAGTAAGTTAAGATTAATGTACTTTGCTCTTCAGGATAAATTAAATTTACAGATTAGATAAAAATACTTTCAGCCAAATTCAGAAGCGGTCTATCATGTGCTATGAGCTAGAATCCATTAATGCTAATGTGGATTCCATTAGGTCTGCTTGTGACAATTCAACCAATATGTAATGAAACCCCTGCAATTATAATTTACGTGTCAAGAATTTGGAACAAGGGGTAATTTCCCCATAGAAACATGGAAGGAACTATTTTCTGGAATATGCTTGTCACACTGACACCATGTAAAAAATGTGCATGCAAAACTTTGTGTCTCAATCTTCCAAAAGCATCCACTTGCAAGTCGGCAAAAACACAATGTAGAAAACAGTGTTAATATACATATATGTGTGTGTATATATACATATATATACACATGTATATATACACAGATTTAGATATAGATATATAGATACGTGTGTATATATACACACATGTGTATAGATATATGTATATACAACAAGGCTTACATAAATCTATACACATAGTAAAGAAGCAACAATAAACATCTTTATATCACACATTGTAACCCTTTAGCCCTGTGATATGCAAACCTTTATTGACCTGCCTGCAGCTTTGTCTCCTTCTGACTAAGCGGGTATGGCTAATTTGTTTTACTTCTGCTTATGGTACCATAGTTTTATATGGATTGTATAAAGCAGTAGTTCAGAGAAATAAAGGCCAGATACAATTGCAGAGGCTTAAGAAGTGGAGGCACAGGATGTGGCATAGAGGGGTATAGGCATGGGGTGATAGGAGAAGGGCCACAGTTTTGGCAATGGTGGCCCCACAGCTATAAACTCACCAATGATCAGTTAAAGAAATGCAGACCTGAAGCAGGACGAAAACAGTTTTCAGGATAAATAAGAGAGTAAAAAAGAAATATCCAACATATGTAAAATGCACCATATAATGAATCTGAATGTAATGTGGAGACACAGGCCAATGAAGAAATACCAAGATGGAAAAGTATGTTGGCAAACACATAAATATGACCCCATGTGGATCCCTAGTCTGAGGAAGAAGAAACCATCAAGATGAACACCAAATTCCTATTAGCAAAGGACTCCAGGTGCCAACAACTCCCTGTAACACCCTACTACGACCACCAGAGTGAAAACACCAACATTGTGGACCAACACTGGTCCAGAGGAGCAGTGGAAGGGTGAGCATTACACCAGGAAAAGGGTAGAAACTAAGTGTGTGTGTATAACAATTTTAAGTGTATTATTACTGAGATTTTTTCTGTATTGAAGGATTCTTTCTTTTTCTATGTTAAATAGATCTGGATTATTAATGATTCTTGGATTAGACTATTAAAGCATCAATTATATCAACAATAAATTATTGGCTTTATATATAAAGTGTTTCCTCTTTGCCAAGAAACAAGATCTTGAGCACAACACAGAAACATATACAGAAAGACATACATACGTATATTCAGCAAATGTTCTAGGCTCTTAATTCATCTCTGGGCAATCTCAAAGGTTTAACTCTGCTTGACTCACCCCTACCACTGCGTGATCTGCTGATCTTTTCCATCTCTTGCTGTGTTCTCATTCTACATACCTTCCCCTCACCATCCCCCCAATACTGTAAAGCTGTCCATGAGAAGAAACATTTAAATTTGCAATACATATGCCTTGGAACATGTAAACTACGGACTTGAAACTGTCACTTCTCCCTGCAGTCACATTCACAGGGGTCACAGGGGTCTGCTTTATTGTCATTAAATACACAAATGAATTATGGCAGTAGGTATTCAAATCAGTTTGTGATTTCAGTTTGAAATTCTTCCTTGAGGCTGAGCTGTGTGAGTAGGTACTCTGTCCCTGGAGCATGGCCATTTACAATTTTCACTGTCAGCAGCCTGAATTTATAGTCAAAACAGTAAAAATTATTGGAATGGTAAAGTATGCAAAGAATATGACTCAGGATGAGGTAAGCATTTGTACACTTTCAAATCTGGCACTGTATCACTATACCTACTCTGATCATTTGTACATGCACTGAGGCTAAAAGCACTTGCACCGAGTCTAAAAATGGCAGGAAATGAGGAACAGTATCAGTAACAGCCTGAGGAACTTAAGCTCGAACAGGCTATTCTGTCATCTACCATTATCCTGCTAATTGAGGATTGCTCCTGACGTATGTATTTTTTTTACATTTACTGTTTTATATTTCCCTTTTTAATAGTACTTTTACTGATTTTCTTCTATTTGTCAGTTAGTTGCAGGTATCTCTGTTCGGTGGTGATAAGCATGCTTTTGAGAAATGCTCACCTGTTGTCCTTGTTCCATACTATCAGGCTTTCAAAAAGCATTATTGTGCTGCTGCATTATATATTTCCAGATCATCCAGAGTAGCCAAATTACCTTGTCAATATATTTTTTTAAATACATTTGCATACTCTGTAGATCTTACACATGCCTTCTGCATTAAAAAGCCTGTGCAAAATACTGGGAACCTCTAGCTGGTGAGAAATGTGTCTATGTAATGGGTGGTGACAGTAGTTATCGAGAAATATCATATGAGATCTCTGAAGATTGCTTTAGCAATGTGGTCACTAGCAGCTACAATGCAAAATGGTGACAGAATGATAATACCAGATAGGACATGATTCCCTTGCAACTCATTTACTGTAAAGGACTGCAGTTTTGTGACTCATCTAACTGTACACGACTACACTGCATGCCAGGCAGTAGACAATCAGCTCCATGCATGTAAGGGGTAGTTTCATCTCCAGTATGAATAGAAAGAGAAATAACTGCGCAGCGGTAGCTGTAGTATGTGCTTCTGCAGCAGTGCTAATGACAAACACCATCTTAGTACTCCAGGAAAATCCACAGCAGGCATAAAATATTTTTTAACGATTAAGCAGCCTGCCATGCCATGACTTCCATCTTCCATGTAAGATGATTATAATGGAACACACATTTTCAGTCAATACCTCTTCAAGGGACTTCTGCTGCTCATTCAGGCTGGGTCAGGCAAAGGCATGGGCAATGCACCTCCTGCCTTTCTGCCCTGGGGCTCTTCCTGGGAGACAATCATGCGAGAGGGATTGGGTATTCATCTAGTTTAATAACTCCTAATCTCCCTGAGGGAACAAAGTATATGAAGAAAGGGATCAGTTAATTATAGTTAATTGTATTAGCTAGGAGAGAGTGATTAACATAATTAAGATAGCCTTGTGACTAGTAGCTCTATGGCAGGAAAGTGCTCTTGGATGTAGCAGGTGAAAAACAGAATTAAAGTATGAGCTAGACAACCTAGCCAAGGTCCTAAAAGGATAATTTTTTGACAAACATATGCCAGAGAAAGTGCACAAGATTGTTGCGAGCATGCAAGGACTGTAAGTGAGGCAGGTTTTACGGAAAGAAGCAAGATTGCAGGTTAATGCACTGGAAAGTTTGTAGTGTATGAGTAATATGAAAGAGGTAAGCATACATGAGTTGCCTGGAAACAGAGCCTGTGGGCTAGGAAACAGGTACTGATGTAGGGTGAATATAAACACAGATTTGGTGAGTGGTTTTGTTTGGTATTGCTATTGTTAGGGAGTGGATTTTATCCTTTTTTTTTTTTCCCCTCCTCCTCCTCCCCAAGGTTTGAATGTAAGCATATGTTATGAAAGGCAAATATGTTTCATGGTATAATTTCTCTCTTTGGCAAAATGTGAGGCTTCTTGTTCTCCATGAATTTCCTGGGGTCTTTCATGACAGTAATATAGTGTAATTTTAAACTTAGGAAGCCTGAAAAGGTGTATGCATAGAAATATAGAAGCGTAGCTTTTCAGTACTTTCAGGGCAGTAGTAGGGCAGTAATCCTCACCTCCTAATTTCATGACACCTGAGAACTTAAGAGATATGTAAGGAGATTTATAAAATTTCAGGGCTTTTTTTTTTTCCCCATTTCTGCATTTTTCCCCAAAGAGATGGAGGCCTTCCACATTCAGAAATAATAATGAGGCCAAACTGTTTGAGAAAGGCATGCTTCAGCTTCTCCCATAACTAATAAGAGTTTCTTGGGTTGAATTTCCAGGGCTATGCCTATGTTTTTCTTTAGCATGTGTGTGTGCTGATTTTGGCTGGGAGAGAGTTAATTTTCTTCATAGTAGCTAGCATGGGGCTGTGTTTTGGAATTGTGCTGAAAACAGTGTTGCTAATACAGGGATGTTTTTGTTACTGCTGAGCAGTGCTGACACGGAGTCAAGGCCTTTTCTGC
>NW_008795041.1:5595747-5596986 GCF_000699145.1 Aptenodytes forsteri | reverse complement strand
ATGACGTCATGCTCAGCATATAAAGCTGCAGGAAGAAGAACGAAGGGGGGGACACATTCAGAGTGATGGTGTTTTGTCTTCCCAAGTCACCGTTACGCGTGATGGAGCCCTGCTTTCCTGGAGATGGCTGAACACCTGCCTGCCCATGGGAAGTAGTGAATGAATTCCTGGTTTTGCTTTGCTTGTGTGTGTGGCTTTTGCTTTACCTATTAAACTGTCTTTATCTCAACCCATGAGTTTTCTCACTTTTACCCTTCCGATTCTCTCCCCCATCCCACTGTGGGAGGGAGTGAGCGAGCGGCTGTGTGGTGCTCAGTTGCCGGCTGGGGTTAAACCACGACAGTGTGTTGGTCTGAAATGTTTTTAAATGAGCTTTTGTCTTAGCTATAATACGAAGCAATCCAGATTGTTCCTACAAGAAAATATTATTTTTTTAAAAGGAGATAGCTCATGTTGCACAGTATACCTAAGAATTCATTGTGATTTAATTTTTTTTTTATTTCTGTAAATGAAGAGCTTTGTCACAGAAAAATTACTTTAATTTCATCTCACCTAATTCTTATGCTGTGTCTCTTGTTTTCTTCCCTGAAAAAAATTGGCTCAGTATAATTAGGAATATTTCTACTCCGTCTCTGGTAGCTGAAAGGCAATGCCACAGAGATGTCTGTTTAAACTTCTTATAAAGAAGTTTATTTTCTGGGCTGTTAGTGTTCTTCAGTTCTAACAAAATAGTTCAGCCATCCCCAGAGCCTTTGCCCCTCTACTGCCTTGCACTGAAACAAAGCAAAAATCACAGCGGAAAATGTCCTTACTATCACAGAAAAAGCTACGGACAGTGATCACCACTCTTATTGTGGAGAATTTCTTCCCTCTATCTAGTCTAAATCTACCCTCTTTCAGTTTAAAACCATTACCCCTTGTGCTATTACAACAGGCCCTACTAAAAATCTGTCCCCATCTTTCTTAAAAGCTCCCTCTAAGTATTGAAAGGCCGCAATAGGGTCTCTGTCGAGTTTTGTCTTCTCAAGGCTGAACAACCCCAGCTTTCTCAGCCTTTCTTCATAGGAGAGGTGTTCCATCCCTCTAATCTCTTTTGTGGCCCTCCTCTGGACCTGCTCCAACAGGTCCATGTCTTTCCTGTACTGAGGGCTCCAGAGCTGGAGGCAGTACTCCAGGTGGGGTCTCACCAGAGCAGAGTAGAGGGGCAGAATCACCTCCCTCGACCTGGCCACGCTTCCT
>NW_008795041.1:5577013-5595604 GCF_000699145.1 Aptenodytes forsteri | reverse complement strand
CCACCAGTACCCCCGAGTCCTTCTCGGCAGGGCTGCTCTCAATCCACTCATCCCCCAGCCTGTAGTGATACTGGGGGTTGCCCCGACCCAGGTGCAGGACCCTGCACTTGGCCTTGTTAAAGCTGATGAGTTTCACACGGGCCCACTTCTTGAGCTTGCCCAGGTCCCTCTGGATGGCATCCCATCCCTCTGGCATGTCGACCACACCACTCAGCTTGGTGTCATCTGCAAACTTGCTGAGGGTGCACTCGATCCCACTGTCTATGTCATCGATGAAGATATTAAACAGTACTGGGCCCAGTATGGACCCCTGAGGGACACCACTTACCCCTGATCTCCATCTGGACATTGAGCTGTTGACCACTACCCTCTGGAAGTGTTTACCCTGTGGAAGCGTTTTCCACAGTCTCAGGACACAAATCTACAAAATTATTGATGGAGAATAACTTTTCAAATGGAATGTGTGCCAGTCAGATATGCTGATCCAGCAGCATAACAGTGTATGAGGTCACTCTTAACTATGTCTACATAAGGATTCAAATTTGATGAAGCTAAAATGTAAATTGCTTTCACTTTTCATCAAGATGCTATGAAAAATGCATATATATATACACACATATGTATATATTCTGTTTATGATTATGCGATTTCAGTGAGCTTCATGCAAACAAAAGATTAAAGATTCTGTTAAAATGGGCCATTGTATTGAAGCCTTAATTGTGGGGCAAGTTCAAAAGGATTGTAAATATTTAAAAAACAAACAAAGAAAGGGAACATGAAATTTGTTATGATCTCAAAATTTGCTACAAACACTACAGCTAGAATTCTAATGAGAAAGAATCCAAATCAATTGATACTATAACAATCTTATTTTTAATGTGAACTTTATATTTCTAAAAAGTATATTATAATAATGTGTTTGTATATTATGAATACACAGTTCTTAGTAATTCAACTGTTAGTACTTTCAGAGACGACAAATATACTCAGGATAACAAAACATTCAAAACCTCTAAAAAGCTTTGGTTGTTTTTGTTTGTTTGTTTGTTTGTTTGTTTGTTTTTATAAAAGCCCCTCTACTAGCTATTTTCAAAGTAAGGGTCAGGGGAATCAGCAAGTTTTGATCTAAGTGCTTTAACATACACTAGGCTGTTTATGGATCTTTATTAAGCGTTTTGGATTTGTGTTATAATGCAAGCAACAGTTAATTTTTTTTTAAACTTTAACACATTATAAGCATTAATATAAAGGAATACTCACCAAACAAAAAGTTGAAGTTGAAATACATAGCAAGAGATATTTAATGATTTAGCTGTCATTTCAATTTTTTAAACATATTAATAAAAATGCATGTATTCATTGTTTCAGACATATGCACATTCAATAAAGCAGTAATAATTAGATTTAGCAGCCAACAAGCTGGCCTTTCCTGAAGCCTGAACTCTTCTTGACATAGCTACCAGTTGTACCAAACTTCTCTCAAGAGTTCATCTGTTTTCCCTCAGGAAAAGCCTAGGAGAAGAAACAGACCTAGCGGAGTGACATAAAGTCAACAGAACTGGTCTTCTGTAAACTGAATAATGCTACAATGTTTTGCTTTAGTTCCTCATAATCAGAATATTTTTCCTCTCACCCTATTAGAGATTAAGAAGGAGAGGAGGAGAAAGTAAAAAAGACAGGAGGTATGCATTTTTACAGAATGGTTGACAACACATTCTAAGACAAGTGACGATTTATCTCTTCAACCAGGTATTTTGGCCTTTGAGTTGAACAACTTCCCAATCAGTTTGAACTGTGTGAATGATTTTGTGAAGGTGTATATGCAGAAAGACATATATGGATGTTTGGTAAGTAGTAAGGCTTGCTGTTTACCCAGTAACTTCTTTTAATTGGAATTGTAACACCAAAAAATCTTTCTTTCTTGCAAATGAATAGTGACATGTGTGGAGCATGTGTGGAGTCTTAGCGGTAAAATACACTTTTTAAAGGAACTTAATTGGTAGTTGTAATTAGAGGTAGTCCTGGGAACAATCCACTTCCTCATATGGATTGACTATATTGAAATTAATTAGCACAGAAAGCAGAAAAAACATTTAATCCTCTTCTAGCTGTAGTGTCACCCTTTGTCTAATTCATTGGTTTGGACTATTAATGGGTAGCTTCACGTCTGAGTTTCATTGGTAGTTTACGGATGTCCAGACCCGAACAAAAGTGGCTCCAGGAGACACCTGGTACCTCCTGAGTTCTGTCCTCCTACAGGAACTTTCAGCCTTGTTTTTGTAAATAAGAGATGTATCATTAAATAATTTCTGCCTGCTAAGAAAGCACCTGAGAGCACCTTTTGCGCTAGCAGTGCCCTATGTAGGCACAAGCAGCTGAACCAGTTGCCTTTTTTTTTTTTAATGAAGGAAAAGAGCTAAAAATATCACATGCAGCACGTGGGACAGTGAAGTTTATGGTTTCCTTCTAATAAATACACTGATAGAAGCCACAAATTTGAGAAAAGTAAACTTGAATTCTGGTTACAATCCTTTACAAATACTAGCTGTAACTTCTTTACTTAAAAAAGGATAATAAGTGGATTTTCAAAAGTGCTCAGTGCTATGATATTTTTTTGTGGAATCAGAAGACATTTCCTCTTGATTTAATAGGAATATTCTAAACCCAATTCTGTAAATTGAAATGAGAAAAGTATTATGGTGTGAGCTCTCCCAAACCACAGATGATGTAGATTGGTACCTTAACACAGCTGAAGGAAGGAGATGACCAATTGATACTTAATGAGAAAATATAGATAAGGAAAGGACTTTTGCCAGATACAATAACAGCAAAGCACAGATCATAGTTGACAATAACATTGGTAATTAACCAAAATCCAATATACTTTCAGTAAAAAAGTCCAGTGTTTATGAAGAGAGTCTTAAGTTTGTAGCAAAAGGCAACTCATGGATAGAGTCTCATGGATTTGAAAAAGAAGAATGAAATGACTGCAGGGATTTTTACAGAAAAACTGTCAGAAGGAAAGAGTAAATACAAGGGTAATGGAAAAATAAGAAAAATTACCCAAGAACATTATGTACAAACTCCGGTGAGTCATGTGAGTTGATCTGTTTATAACAAGATATAACTAAAGGAAGGACGAGCTATAAGGGACTTATATATGAAAATAAGTAGCTGGTGTTTGATATTATAGAAAATGGTGTAAAGAGAAAGGCAGAGTTGGAAAGATGCTAACTGCAAGAGAATTTTGAAGGCTTTGAAAGCGAGATGACAACTTTTGAGGCTGGAGAGAGAGGTACTGCAATGAGAAATGAGCGTCTAGTTCCTTCTCTTTCCCATAAAAATAAAATTAAAACCAAAACAAAACAAAAACCAAACCACAAACCATAAAATCAGCCTCCTTGATGGTGGTTTCAAAGTATAAAATCCCTTTCAAGTTTCAAGTATCAAATCCCTTGAAATACTTTCCTCATCATAAATACATATCTATATTTTAGTGAAAACCTTTTTTTTCTGTATTCTTAACTACAGCTATTAAAACTGCTAGATGCACAATTTTGGGTCTGCCTCTAACATTAATGAAGTAATTTGAAACTGTTTAGTCCTATCACTCTTTGCATGACTCTTCCATTAATCTAACTGTGAACTGAGACAGCAAATTATATCTCCCTGTTGCAGTTTCATTTGTTGATGCATTCATTTTCAGGTTTTAGGAATAACATCAAAGTAATTTATTCATCATACTGCATTTATCAACCCTGAGACTCCAAAATCTTGAATTTGCTGACTCTGCTTCAATCCATGTCATTGCTTTGATGTGTCATTAAAATTGACTTGGCTCAGACCAAAGCATTTCTGGAAGGAGAGCATTTCTTGTGTGTGTGTATATATACACATATGTCCACACAAATGTGTGTGTTTATACATGGAAAAAATCATGTTTGAAAAATTATATAGTCTCTTGTTTAAAGACAAGTTGCTTTTAAAAGTGCTTAAATATTTTTCCTGTAAATGTAAAATAACCAAGACTGTTGCTTTTTAGAAATAGGTAACTGTGGAGAGTTGTGTTTTCATGTTTCTTGTGTTGCTGGAGAGAATTGTGCTGAGGATTTACACGCTGGTTTACTCTTTGATGTGAACTATTAGTTAAGTTTGTGTAATTGTGCCCGAGTGATGTGTGTGGAAGGAGGGCTAGCTGGAAAGAGAGAGAAAACAAGACAGCATAACTACAGGGAATGAAACTGTCTATCCCCTGCATTTTAACGAAAATCTGTGTTGGGTTGTTAGAATAGGTCTTCTTCTGGGACTCTTTAGTGGCCAGTGAAGCTTTTTGTGTGCTGGTTGCTACTGTACGGTAGTGGGAAGTTTGGTCAATTATTTAAGCTGCTTCTCTTTCCAGTTGTAAAGATATTCTTCCCCACCATTGCACAGGATGCATTCAGCATGTTCTCCATCAGTGAACTCTGGATTTCCACAAAACAGTGTTTGGGTCAGCCGGACAGCACAGCAGAGCTGTGGTGCCTTTCACAGCAGATGCCATGCAGCCAAAGGCCTGCAACCTTAGCAGAGACGAGGCAAACAGTCCCCATCTCCTACAAAATCTCATGATTGCTCAGAAACAGATGATTTTCAGATAGACCAGATGAACATTTGCTTTGCCAAATCAAGATGTTTTAGTGCAAATGACTGAACCTTAAACTGAGACATAAATGGAGACATTCTTGTCCATTTTTATGGCAAGGGAAAACACAGAAACACAAAGAATGGTCTCAATCATTTGCCTGCAACTTAATTTTGGTGGAACTTCATTTTCTATTTGAAAGGACAGAGGATGAAAATTTCTTAACTGCTATGCCCTGACTTTCCTGAAACACTGCTTTAGAGAAGTCTTTTCTTTTTTATTGATGAAGACCTGCTCTTTTCTCCTCGTCTCATAACACTAGTTGCGTTACAGTTATTTACAAGAGAAGGAAGGGAATTTTGAGCTTTGGATTGGTACCTAGCCCCATACCCTTTCTGTGATAGCAGACAGTTCCTTCCCTTTGCCAGAACAGGAATATATACTTTTTCATGGTAGATGGAAGCTGTACAAAGTAAGCTACATTGATAGCCAGTGATCAAGTGGCAAAATTAGGAGAAACTCCTGTGAGGATAAGTAGTACAATCTGAGTTCTCCTGAACTGAGAAGCAGCAGTAGTCTCAGGCAACAGACAAAGACTCTCTGTAATTACCTGTGTCACGCTACACACCTAAACTGGGTGCAGAACTTGTCTCCCTTTTCATCTTTTTATACCTTTTCTGACACCAGTTAGGAAAGCTTTTCTGGTAAGCAAATGAGGGAGGGTTGTTAATCTTCAGACCAAATCATTTTAAATATAAATTTGAGGAAGAAAAGGGGAGAAGCAGACAGAAAGACTGCTAAACAGTGTTTTACCTGAAGCACATCTTGGTCCTCATGCTGGCACATCCCCACAGTGAAGCTCTGCTCCAGGTTGCTCCCCGCGGCCCCGGTCCCCCCACCTCTCCCTGCTGAGAGGTGTCTTGTGGCTGCCGCGGGAAGGGAGTTTAGGAACACCAGGAAACAGAGCAGCCCTACGTCCTCCTCCGGCTGCAGCAACTGCACTCAGGGAGCAGGATGCTTTGTAAGGAAAGCCCTGCCCATAGCATAGGTACAGTCTCCAAATACCATTGGAGCTGATCAGGGAGTCAGCCAAAAACCTGATGGTTGCTGTGCAAGCAAGGGGTTATTGCTGACTGCTGTAGCTACAAAGACTAGGAAAACTGCAAGCTAGAGATGTAGGGAAGAGGGCAAACCATGGACGTGTTGAAACCATTGACCACTGGACATCAAGCAATACTCAAATATTCCTGAGGCAAGAGAACACGTACAGGTCTATACTTTTATTCTATCAATGTTTCTTGCTACCAACATAAAGAAGCTGTACTCTGTCACAAACCTCTGCAGAAGTACCTCAACTATTGCATGTTTCTGGAGATATGTGCAGCAAGAAAGTGCTCAAAGTCTTGGAATATCGGCAGAGGCCTAACACTGCTACTAACTGCTCTATAGAAAAAAAAAAAAAAAGGAAAAAAAGTCTGAACGATAGGAACACAGAGAAAAAGCCAGAGTGCTACTTTACCTTGGGAGATTAAAAGTGCACTGGCCCAGCATGACTACCAGGCTTAACCACAGAGAATGTATCTCAGTAAACTGTTCATTGTCCATTTGAATTATAGAGTTAAATGTCTTTGTGTGCACTATCCAAGAATTCTTAATACCAACTTCTGCTGAACATGTAAAGTCCTTGACTGTGTTTGGTCACCAAGCACTTTTACATCAGCTTCATAAAAGCTCTTGTACTTCTTCCAAGTGGATTGTACGAATATGTTACAGGCTTACTAGTCCTGCCACACTGAAGCAATTCATCAGCATCACAAAGAATTGTATTGGCATTGGAAATGTGTCTAATAATAAAATACCAGTAAAATCTTCCAAATCTCACTGAAGACTCTGGAGATTCTGGTCAGCCTGCCATAAATCACCTCTGGCATGCAGGGCTCCAGGGCATTTTACTTTTTGATCTGAAATTGCAACTAACAATCTCCTTGCAGAAAGTTAAACCAAAGAGAAAGTGGGAGCAAGCTTTGAAATTCCCATATTGCCATTGAGAAAGCTCATTATAAAATACAGTTGATAGCTGTAAGCATATACTTTGCTCTGGTACAATATACTCTGTATAGCTATTATTCAATGCAGTAATGATTTAACTGATGCCACTATAATTACTGTAATAGATTCCTTACCGTACACTTCCTTCAGAATTTTTAGAACTAGATTCCTCAGTCAGTTATTAATAGTCCTGAAAAAGCTTTTACTTTTTGTATTTGATCATGTGAATAAATTGCAGTCCTCCTACTGGAGATGCACTTAACTGTGCATGTGTCCAAATTGGTGTGTTCCCTTACTTCCAATTTAGCACATCTGAACTAATTAAAATACACTTTATCTAACCACATTATAATAGCTGGGAAGTAATTTTATAACATCAGTAAATGAGTTGCTATCCATGCATCTAATTAAAAATTAACTTTAATATTGGAATTAATTTTTAGAATGAAAATAAAAATGCTGATAGTCTTCAGTGCTTCTGAAATATGGTATTCTGTTACCTATTCTTTAGCTATACATTTTCTCAGAAGAAACTCTGATAGTTAAGTATAATCTGATAAGGAAGATAAGGAAAACCAAAGTTTTTATATGTTTAAACACGTTCTTCAATTTCCTAGATGTATGCAAAAACCAGTATCTTATCTAACCTAGACCCGCCCCCCCCAACCAGTTTTTCCTCCTAGATAAGTGAAAAAAACTTTTAGAAATTATCTATTCTGGATGCATAAAGAGTGCTACTGTCAAAAACACAACAGGCACAACTTGCTTAGGTAGGTTGTTTACCATTATGTACTAATTCATTTCATGTCAAATGTTCTACAGCAGGTAAGGATATTTTACTTCAGATTTAATGTCCTCCATCAAAAATGAGAAGAAAGAAGTTACAGAATATAATATTTAATATTATGAAAAATTAACATTATTATTTTAAAATAGTTCCATTTGCTTGTAAAGCAATAGCAGTATTTTAAGAGTCAAGGATGGGTGACAAGGATAGTTCTCCCTGACTATATGTTAAAGGACAAAATTGGTCTTTTTTTTAAATTGTTATTTGCAACTACCAAAAATTGTTAGAGTTCCATCTTGTTCAAAACTGTAGTCTTCAGTGCTTCTGAAATATGGTATTCTGTTACCTATTCTTTAGCTATACATTTTCTCAGAAGAAACTCTGATAGTTAAGTATAATCTGATAAGGAAAACCAAAGTTTTGTTATGTTTAAACACGTTCTTCAATTTCCTAGATGTATGCAAAAACCAGTATCTTATCTAACCTAGACCCGCCCCCCCCAACCAGTTTTTCCTCCTAGATAAGTGAAAAAAACTTTTAGAAATTATCTATTCTGGATGCATAAAGAGTGCTACTGTCAAAAACACAACAGGCACAACTTGCTTAGGTAGGTAGTTTACCATTATGTACTAATTCATTTCATGTCAAATGTTCTACAGCAGGTAAGGATATTTTACTTCAGATTTAATGTCCTCCATCAAAAATGAGAAGAAAGAAGTTACAGAATATAATATTTAATATTATGAAAAATTAACATTATTATTTTAAAATAGTTCCATTTGCTTGTAAAGCAATAGCAGTATTTTAAGAGTCAAGGATGGGTGACAAGGATAGTTCTCCCTGACTATATGTTAAAGGACAAAATTGGTCTTTTTTTTAAATTGTTATTTGCAACTACCAAAAATTGTTAGAGTTCCATCTTGTCTCAAAACTGTATCACTGTTTCTGCAATATTATAGCAGAGAAAAGGCAGATGGAAGGAACACACAGAAGAATTTTCAGGTTATTAAAAAAAGATTCAGATACTTCAGAGAACTTCCTAAATTTTAAGGAATGTTACTTGTAATAAGTTTTGCTGTTCCACTAATGTAGAGAGGATTTTTATTCCCAAGAATGATAAGACTAAGTCAAAGGGTAAGAACATGGGTAAAAATAAGAGCTTCGACAAGATTACAGAATTTAAACCAAATAAAATATATGGTGGAGATGTGTAATATTCATCACATGCCAATACTTGTGAAGTACTTCAGTAGTTTAAATAGTTTTCTATGTCATAAACCAAGTTATTACCCAATATTAGAAAAATGAGCCTGTTTCTGTTACGTTTTCTACCTCTTTTTCAATATGTAAATAAAGTCTTCCTTTGTATATGACTACTCCTCTTGGAGCAGGTTTTTTTCTGGTCTGGACCAGAACAGGATGCTGGAATGTTTGAATCAAAGAAGAATGTTAAACATCAAAACTCTTACCTGTAATTAAGCAATTTATGTCAGCTTTGGATGGTGGAAGGGAAACAGGAAGGGTAAAAATTATTTTCCACACACAGGGGCTGACAAAATAATTTGAATGTGTCCCTTTGAGATTTACAGCAAAACATTTCAAAAATATTGGGCTTTTAGGGGTTTTATGTTAAAATCTGTTTTGTTTTCAGACAATGAATATTTTAGCAGTAAGACAGTATTTTTACTGAAAACATAAGGTAATGCAAGAATGGCAAATTCACAGTTTAAATTAATTTGCTTGGTCAAAAACTTATCAACTAACATTCTTATTCAATTTTAGATGATTTATTTAAGCAAAGCACACAGATCAGATTTCTCCACATTATTGTTGAAGTGTATTTTTGAAATGCTAAATATTTTAAAATCTTACACATTTCATGTCACAAAAGAAGAATAACAGTTAACAATAAATGGGACTGTTGACATGTGTTATATCCTGGTTGCTTCAAAAAATAGCAGTCACATTTTCCATCCACATTTTCCATGTCTTCTACCTGGCTGACCCAATAAGAGGACAGTTACTGTTCAGCTCTGATCCAACAGATAAGTTTTTTTGCAACCAGCAAGCTAGATTGTCTTAAATTTGTAGTAATCTCATTCATCTCTCAGTGTCCAGATTATTTTTGTTCATTTTAATGTAGAAAACTAAAATTCTTCAGAGAAGCAAAGAATTGTTTAAGCAATGGAGATAATAGGATGCTACCACAATTCATGTTTAAATAATTTTTAAATGCTGTAAAACTATTCTAACAGGCATTGAATGATGTGATTTGGAAAACAACTTCATCTGTAATATGATACTCTTATTTATTAATGGCATTAAATGACAGCCGTGTAAAAACATGATGTTCATATTACCATGTTACCAGGAAAAATATGAAGTTTAAAAAAAAATATTAGCAGAATTAAAATAATTTCTTATCTACTAGTACTTGTATACTTATTGAAATCTAAATATTTTCCATAACACTCACACATCCACACCATCTGCTCCCAGATTCATTACTATTTAGCACCCTCTCCCCAGTTTAATCTACTTGGAAGCTTTCCAACATTAACTTTCTCCCTTTAGCAAGTCTGGAAAGTAATTGCAACATAACATTTGGAGTAAGAATTAAGGCTTGATAAAAGGAGCTTGTGATGAGCTACTTGTGCTAAAAAGATTTGTAGAATCTTATTTAAGGTGAACGAATGAGTAGGAAAGTCAGATCTGAAGTTAAACAATTTGTAAGATTTTCTAATTATTAAGCAAGCAGACAAAAATGTGAAGAAATCTAAGAATTTTTCAGGGGAATTTAAAGAACATGAGGGAAGGATGAAAGTCCTTGGGTACTGTTTAGTGAACAGAAAGTGAACAATGGAAATACATTGACAGGGGATGGGGCATTGACATGCACCAGGAAGCATGAAATACTGAGAGGAGCTATTTAAGGTTGAAGGAGGGCATGGAAATAGCAGCAGTAAGTCTTACAGGAATAAAAGTAAAGCATCTAAAAAGACTATGCTTCTGTACCTCCATTCTCAGTTTATGAATCATAGACAAATAGTGCACAAAAACTGACAACTTCATTGGGCTTAATTATGTGAATATCTGTGAGGTGGCGGACTATGACTTACTTGAGAAAATGGTTTGATAGTCAAGGGAAAAAGAAAAAGACAGAACACTGAAAGGAATGAGAAGCAGAGATGAGATTAAAGGTATAGAAAAAAATGCAATTAAAATGGCAAATGGGAAAAGACAGATGACGTTTAAGGTACTGTGAAGCGCTGGAAGGTGATGGTTGGAGCAAAGGAAATTAGGACAGGATCCTGGAGTTGAAAGCAGCAAAAATGTTTAGGAGGGTTGAGATAGGTGAGAGTGAAGGGAAGAGAAAAGGGTCTTCTCTTTGCTGCTGCTGTACCTGTAGAAATCTTTCTTTCTTTACATCCCTTGCCAGATTCAACTCCAAGTGGGCTTTGGCTTTCTTAATGCTATCCCTGCATACTCAGACAATATCTTTATGTTCCTCCTGGGTCACCCAATGCTGCTTACACCTCTTGTATCCTTCCTTTTTACATTTGAGTCTAGTCAGGAGCTCCTGGTTCATCCATGAAGGCCTCCTGCTGCCTTTGCTTATCTTCTACATGTTGGGATGGACCATTGGAGGTGACTCTTGGAAATCAACCAGCTTTCCTGAATTTCTCTTTTTTTTCCCGGACTGCTCTCATGAAGACCAGGGATGTGATCCTGCTTTTTGCCTTGTTCCCTCCTCTGAGGATCCTGAACTCCACCATCTCATGTTCACTACAGCCAAGGCTGCTGCTGACCTTCACATCCCTAAGCAGTTCTTCTTGTTGTAAGAATCAGACCTATCAGAGTGCCCTCTCCTTGTTGGGTCCTTGATCACCTGTGTTAGGAAGTTGTTGTCATTGCACTCCCAAAACCTCCTGTATTGCCAGTACAACACAGCAGTGTTGTCCCTCCAGCAGATATTGGTGTGGTTTAAGTTCCCCGTGAGGACCAGAGCTGGCAAATGTGAGGAATTTCCCAGTTGCCTGAAGAAGGCCTCATCTACTACTACATCCTGATCAGGTGGCGTGTAGCAGATACCCACCACAACATCACCCACACTGGTCAGTCTACTCCTGACCCAGCTCATGACTGCCAGAGCTGCATGCATTCTTGTTGCTGACATAAAAGGCAACTGCCCCTCCTTACCTTCCCAGCCCATCCTTCCTAAAGAGTCTGTATCTATCCATCGCAGTGCTCCAGCTGTGTGAGCTATCCCACCATGTCTATGTGATCCCAATGAGATAGTATTCCTGTAACTTCATGCAGACCTCTGGTTCATCCTGTTGTTCCCCACAGGTGCTTCAGAGAAGTACCCAGTCATGCTGATTTTCTATAAAAGGTATGAGAGCTTTCCCCATGATAATGTCCTGTAGGCTGTCCCTTATTTATGTGCATACAATTGAGGTAGGCCCCTTCAGCCCTGTATTGCTGATCACAAGGAGTATCTAGTCCACACCACCTCAAACTTTTGCTTACCATCCCAGTCCACCTTTCCTGCTCTTTTCTGACTGGTGGAAGAGCAGCAGGGGTAATAGTCTGAGGGCTGGAAAATTTTCAGCAGCCTCACCATTAGCAGTTTGCTCTGGCAAGAAGATGAAAGGCAACTGAAGCTGAAAGGCTATAGGATGTGTTAGAGGTAAAATAGCCAGTGCTAACTGTAACAGAAAGGTCATGGGAGCAACCTGCAAGTAGAAGTGCATGGATCAGTCTGACAAAACTGATAAAATATGGTTTTCCACCTCAGGGATCCTCAGAAGGGAGCTGCTGGGAAAACAGTGGGGCTGGCAGCAGCCTGGAGAAACTCCTGCTCACACAGCTGCCTTCCAGCAGCCAGAGTGCCACTGGGGACAGAGTTAAGAGGTGTGATTCATCTTCTCCTTGTAATGGAAGCTGACAGAAGTTGCATGTTTTTCTGACAGCATTGGCAGACGACTTGCTTGCTCTCCAACAGACTCCCCAGGCATCTGCAGGAACCTGCAGTGCAGACCCCAGTAGGCTCCCCATGCCGGTCAGAGCCTGTACCACACACAGGCAGGGGGACCGCACTCATGCCTATAGCAGTCATAGAATCATAGAATCATAGAATAGTTTGGGTTGGAAAGGGACTTCTGAAGGTCATCTAGTCCAACACCCCTGCCGTGGGCAGGGACATCTTCAACTAGATCAGCTTGCTCAGAGCAGCAGGCCACGCCTGACCTTGAATGTTTCCAGGGATGGGGCATCCACCACCTCTGGGCAACCTCTTCCAGTGTTTCACCACCCTCAGCATAAAAAATTTATTCCTTCTATCTAGTCTAAATCTACCCACCTTTAGTTTAAAGCCATTCCCCCTTGTCCTATCACAACAGGCCCTACTAAAAAGCCTTTCCCCATCTTTTAAGTACTGATAGGCTGCAAGAAGGTCTCCCCGAAGCCTTCTCTTCTCTAGGCTGAACAACCCCAACTCTCTCAGCCTTTCTTCACAGGAGAGGTGTTCCATCCCCCTGATCATTGTCGTGGCCCTCTTCCGGACCCCCTCCCACAGGGCCGTGTCTTTCTTCTGCTGAGGGCTCCAGAGCTGGACACAACCTTTGGACACAACCAAAGGACACAGTCCTTTGCAGATGTTTATAAGCAACCATACGAACAAAATCAAAATAAGCTGCTTGGGTTGTAGGGCAATGCTGCTATGTAAATACTATAAATTTACCCCAAAAAATTATTTTTCGTAGTAGAAAAGAAGAGTGGCAGTTTTTTAAATGGTTCCAGAGCCCCTTTAAAGGAGGTCTGCATGTAATAATGTCTTTTTATCACATTCATGTTTTAAAAAAAAAAAAAATTCTATTTTTTCAGTAATTTTGTCACTGGTTTTGTGTATAAGGTGGAAATGCAGTTAAAAAGGAGTCTATATTTTCTTGTTTAAGAAGGGTTTTTAAGTTAATTATCTTGCCCTGCTAGTTAAGCCTAAATAACACCGCCATCTGCTGAAAGGTAGTAGTGACTTGCAAGAAGAGTTTACAATCACTGTACTTTACTAAGTAAGTGGAAGTGTAAAGAGAGAGATCAAAAAGGGAGACAGTGATAAAAGGAAAGAGAAAATAAAAGCAACCTGAAGAGGCAAAGATGTAGAGGTACAGGGAAGGATCTTCAGTAAAAGGAGGATGAAAACAAAAAAATAATATTTGAAAATGAAAAAAGTAAATAGGCTGAGGGAGAGCAAGGTGTCTGTTTTTAACAGTATTGATTTGAAGTTTAAAAAACCATGATAGCTTATATTCATTGAAGTGACCTCTCTTGTCAAATTCCTACATAGTTCATCACCCCAACGGCAGTGGTCTGCTCACGTCGATAACCTTCAGCATTGGTCTTGCAAAAAAATTGCATGTTAAAGTCTTTTAATCAAGTGAGAATAATAGCAGTTAATTGGGATGTAGTTGTGGCCTGTATAAAAAAAAATCTACTTACACATTCCAAGCAGTTTCTTGGCTTGGACTTTTTTATTATTATTAGCTTTTGGAAAGGATAGTTAATGCAACAAATATCCAGGCATGGGGGAGACAGTATTGTGTGAAAGAAGCAGCAAAAAGAGAGAGCATATTTTGCTAAAACCTCTGCCTGTTACTCTAACTCTCGTTTTCTGAAATTCTGAAATTTTTGTAGGAAACTGCTTAATTATACCCTTTCCATTTTTCAGTGGAAGATGGATATGTGAAAGGAACCTTGTCATACATTTACTTTGCTTTCTATCGTATTATCGGGGGGTGCTTCGGGGGGTTCCCCCCAGATTTCCTCCCTGTATGACTGCATTTACAATATGGACTTCTGAGTATGAAAAGCCACATGGTTGTTGTAAGGAATTTAGTTACCCTTTTTGAATCCCAAGAAGTGACATCTAACATTTCATTTCTTTAAAAGAAACTTGGTTAAGACATCAAAATTGAATGTGTTGTGATTTTATCATTAGCTATATATCTTGCTGATAGCATTTCCTGGAGATCTAAAAATATACATATTATTTTAGCAAGACTGCATAAATTTATCATGTAGAAGTTGAAGTGGCCTTTTATATGTGCTATTGTGCTTTCAATTTACTGTAAACATGCCAACTAACAGATTTTCATTATCCTTAATAGTGTCTTGTGTTGGGTTACTTTTTACCCAAGAGAATGACACTCCTTTTTTTTACTATATTTAAAGAAACTGAACATTTGCCATCAAGTCTTACACTTGATAGCAAACTTGTGTTAAAAAACATAGTATGCATCATCTTCATAATAGTGCAAACTCTTTTAGTTTATCTCAATATTTTAAATATTGGACTTTTTTTTAAAGCTTCAGCTCTTGGACTCCTGTGATTGTGAAAGTCCTAGCATGCTACTGTTTGATTTTGGGTTTAGTGCCCTATTCATTCTGATGGAAAAACTACAAAGTTTGAGAAGTTTTAAGGATGAAGAAGGTGAAGCCATGTAAAAAGATTCCCAACATCTTTATTGGTTTAAATCTTGTTTCCATTTTTTTAGGACAGCCTAAAGTCATAGTATTATTTTAACCTGAACCAGTTAAAAAATATCCTGTTTGTACATGTGCAAGACAGGAGATTAAAATACATGTTTGTGGTAGACTGCTTATGGTTATCAATAAAATCCATTTGGTAGGTAAAACTTAGCTTAGGAAGGAACTTAAACTAGCCAACAAATGACAGAGACAAATAAATGTGATTTAGAAGATGGAGTCTGCAGAGTGCTGTGAAGTAGGCTTTGAAAAAAAACTTTTTTCTCATGATAGGACACAAATGTAGGAAAAAGCTGATGTTGAGAGAAGAGACAGTGGTGAAGAACCACCATCTAATATGGTGACAAATCCTAACATTTCAGAATTTGAAAGGAATGGGTTTTTTTTCCTTTGGTACTGAAACTCTTATGGGAGTTGTTTGGTTTGGATTCTTTTTTTTAAATTTAAGATTTTCTTTTCTGTATCTAAGCCTAAAGCACACAATGCATGAGATGGATAAATATAGATATGTTGTCAAGCAAATAGATATTTGTTTTGTTGGGGGTTTGGGGTGGTTTTTTTAATTTCATTTTCTCTCTGCTTCCAACAAATCCTGCTTTAAGACTTTTCCCCCTTCTTCAGCATTTCAAACAATTGTCCCCACCATCCCCTTGAAGGAGAGAAATTAACTGGAGAAGAAGAAATAGGACCTAGACAAGCTTAGTCATTTTGAAGGGCCATCATTCGTTTTCCTTTCATATTGTGATCCATTTTGAAAAGAACTTCGTAAGATGACAGGCTAGGAGTAGTGCTTGCATTACCAATGAATTAAAAATCAGTTACATCACAAAATCATTGCAGCACTTCCAGGGGACAGTTTTTCTGGTTTTTGTTGTTGTTGTTGTTGTTGTTTTCTTTACATTTCATGATTAAAAAACTGCAGTGATTTGAGATGGCAAAGTTATGAGACAATGTGAAACCCTCTCAAAGACCATTAGTGGGCTGGAGAAAGGTTTTCAAATATTCACAGAATCTATGAAAGAACATCCCACAGATTACTCTGGTTCTACATACAGAACATAAGATTTAGGAACAAAAGGAACTAAAAGGAAGTTTGAATATTGCACATGATAAATTCCATTCTTCTCTTTCAGAAGAATTGAGATTAGGGAATCAGGACTTACTGAGCAGTAAGCATAATAAGGCATCAAAGAGATAAGTGTGTCCAGAGCAATGGATTAGACCTGAGAAAAACTCCACAACTGAAAAAATACACCCCCTTGGGTGTTACTTTCATAGAGATAATGTTATTTGTATCCACAACAATCTAAAGATAAATGCAAGGCAGTGTTTGGTGGGAAGCAACATTATTTTTGTTGTCCTTGTTGTATCAGACCAACTGGTATGTACTGCAGACTGTGTTCCCAGAAGCTTGTCTGATAAAGCTGCAGGAAGGTGAGCTCTATTTAATGAAATATACCACCTCTTCCTGACAAACTTGGCCACCTCTGGTTATGGAAACACAAGCCATTATAGGAGCTAGAAACAGGCTTTTCAAAATTTAACTCAGAGGTGTTTAGACTGTGATACTGAAGGAAAAGTTTAGCATCTCTCCCTTTTTTTCCCTTACCACCCCCAAAAATGTGTTCTTCTTAAAGTGTTGAGAGTTTGTACTTGCACATAACCAGTTTAATTTTAGTTACACAGTTAATTGTAAGAATTTGCTTGAAGCTTCAGCTAGCCATGCACTCCCCTGCCGCCTGCAGTTCAGAAATCCATCTTTTATTATTGAAGACGACCTGCAGTCCTGCAGGAGAAATCACATATCTGCACAGAAGTGACAAGTTCTTCCACAAAAAAAATGCTTGCAAACTTTTGAGCATCCATACATTTTAAGCTTCACAATTACTTCAGTTCTTTTGTTCTCGACAGTCTTAACCAAGAGTAGAATTCGTAATTGCGAGAACTTCAGAAGTGAATATTTCTCTTGGGTTGCATATCAATAGGGAACGTAACATTTTCTGAGAGCTGGTTCCAAGTTGAATGCGGGGATGTTGCAGAGGTTAATGGCTAATATTAAACTCCTGTTGTTATCTGCAGCTTGACTCCACAGTTCATTACTACTGCCTTAGTCTGTTACTGATGCTTTTCTTCTTTCCTGTGTGTTTACAAGTTAGTGAAAGAGCCCTGCAAAGCACCGTAAGGATTTCAGGTATATTGTGTAAAAGGATTTAAACAGTACTATTTGTGAGGAAGTAGATAGAACTCTTTTTATCCAAACAGCAATTTTTACTGTGTATTGAATTTCATCCTTGTTCCTGTTCCGAATAAATAAATAAATATTTTGTTTTCTGGTTCTCTAAGGGAAAAAAAATCCCGTTTAAGAGAATTTGATTAGGACATACAAATCAATGCTGCCCCTCCCTCCTTCATTGCCTGATGAACCTCAGTTAGAAAAAATGGATTGAATAAACACTGAAATGTTTTGGTTTTTTCTTCCCAAAATGAGAATTTAGATGAAATTGCTTTTCTCTGAGCCAAAATAAAATATTCCATTTCGAGGCAGACATGAAAAGTGAAGAAAATGAAGGGCTGGTTTCACAAAACTGCTGCAGGTGGTAGTATTTAAGGTTGAGTAACAGAGAGGTTGGGCATCCTGTCAGGATGGGAGGAGCACAATTCGATTTTTTACTCTCCCTGAGTAAATTTGAACCAACCATTTCTTAATTTCTAGGGACTCACCAAGCTATAATCACTAAATGATAAACTTAACATAAGAATGTTTTCTCTTGATGCTTTTCACTTCTACAAATAAATAAATATATTCCAGAACAGATGTCATACTCAGGTGCTGTACTTCCCAGAAAGCCACTATTAACGCTTAAATAATTTTATAGAAAGTAGAGCAGCTCAGGGAGAACATATGAAAGGACATAATTTCAGATTATCCAATAACTGGCAAATTAATATGCCCCCCCAAAAAAAGAACCCAAGCTCCCAAAACAAAAAAATGCTACTCTGCGCTAGTGGTAAGTTACTAATTCAGGAAATGACAGGGTTTCAGTCCTTCTACTAATGAATATTCAGAAGATAAAATAGCATTAATAAAGACTAAGAGAAGCCCATGTGGACTACTGTAATTACAGTGGCTAGAGCCCTATTCAGAGACTTCAAACACAGAATGAAAATCCATGAAACAGAGAAAGGGAATTTAAATTGGGTCTCCCAAATCCTGAATGTATTCTCTTAGTAAAACGGAGGAAATCCTACAGGTGTTACTTCTTGCATGCTGTTGTGTGACTTCAGCATGTCAATGTGTACATACTTTTCCAGCTTAAATTCTGCGGCCACCTCAGGAAACAGATAAATTCCAGATGGAAAAAAATGTGGATTTTGTAAACTTTAATAAGTAAAAGAATTTGCTAGCTTTAGGGTGTTATTTCATGATCAAAATCATCGAATCATAGAAAAACAGAATCATTTAGGTTGGAAAAGACCTTTAAGATCATCGAGTCCAACTGTGAACCTAGCACTGACAAGTCCACCACTGAACCATGTCCCTAAGTACCACATCTACATGTCTTTTAAATACCTCCAGGGATGGGGACTC
>NW_008795041.1:5570246-5576496 GCF_000699145.1 Aptenodytes forsteri | reverse complement strand
CTTCCCCAAGCCTGTAGCACTGCATGGGGTTGTTGTGGCCCAAGTGCAGGACCCGGCACTTAACCTTGTTGAATCTCATACAGTTGGCCTCGGCCCATCGATCCAGCCTGTCCAGGTCCCTCTGCAGAGCCTTCCTACCCTCGAGCAGATCAACACTCCCGCCCAACTTGGTGTTGTCTGCAAACTGACTGAGGGTGCACTCGATCCCCTCATCCAGACCATTGATAAAGACATTAAACAGAACTGGTCCCAAAACTGAGCCCTGGGGAACACCGCTTGTGACCAGTCACCAACTGGATTTAATTCCATTCACCAGGAGCATAAGGTACTCCATTCACCAGAATACTAGGATGTACACTTATGTGTAAATAAGTTGTACACATTCACACCAGTTTACCTCTTGGAGATTATAATTTCACATCTCCAGAATTACTTTCATCTGGAGATTTCTAGAGTGCTTTTAAAGCAGTTCTGTAACTAAGGTTCACAACATGTATGTGAGCTGGGAAGAGCTCATAACACAAGGATTGCACTGTTTGCCATGAGTGCAGGAGCCTGACAGCAGTCTCCAGACAGCCTGTAACAGCATTGCACAGAGGTTTAGTGTTGCCAAGCAAAAGACAGTTCTACAAACTGCAGAAAGGTTGTGTGGGGAGGCAGAGTTAAATTTAATACATTTTAATATAGTGTCTGGAAGGAAAGAGGGGGGAAATCTGAGATTAAACCCCTTCGCTGTAAGGATGTATTATGGGGACTTTAACTACATGATCATAAACAACAAAGATCCTTATGGTACCTCTCAAAACCAGCCTTCGTCAGTATTTCTTCTCTGGAGCTCATACTGTGACATGGTCTCAGCACTGGCTCCAAGGGAAAAGTTTCATGTAAGGACTTACAAACTGCGTTTCTTCATCACCTTGATCCACCCTGGTATTGCTACACCTGCATACGAGCCAGGCTTCTCCTCTCATTTCTGAGTCATGCCAGCTCTGCTAACCTACGCTTGGGTTACTTCCTTCCACCTTCATAGGCCAGGAGCAATTCAGCATTTGTCCACCTGGCAACGCACCAAAATATCTGTTCCTGGCAGGCAGACAAGTCGTGCTGGTTCAGCACTTCCACTTGCTCATTTGGCACTGCTTTTTCATCGAGAGAGCAAGATCGCTCTTTTGTCTTGTCCTGCAGCCGTGACCTCTGTGTGCCTGTGTTTATCACAGGAGGATGTTTCTCCAAAGAACCAGTTTCCATAGTAATTCCTCACCTGTCTGCCAGTGAACAAGCAGATTTATTAGTGATATAGAACAAGTCCTCCCACCCCTCTACACTATTAAAAAAAAATTCCCTGTCTTAAACCTGCCTCTCATATAACACAGTCCTGATGAAGACTGAGCCTAAACCTATCTAACACGATGAGGTTCTGGAACAGTACAGAAAAGCTGAGGAGATATTTCCATCCATAAAACAGATTGATTGAAAGAAATGCATGACAAATTCCAATTGATTAAATTATTTATGTTAAATTTGTTAAAGACTATAAGTATTTTCATTTTTAAAGAATTAACAGTCAGAGAACTGGAACGTATAGGCTTTGTTTCCTTTAAAAATAGAGATTGATGCAGGCATATTTGAGGAGATCAAGTTTCAGAGCTTTATAAGGCATAATACATCTTTTCTCAGAAGATAAGTTGTCATCATAAGTTAATCATTATTAGCCTATACCTAAGGTACATTCAGCACCTGCGCACTCCAATGTCCATAATACTTCTATATAACAGTACATTTCTTGCACAACTCCTATCACGCACTGTGATCTCTGTTCTCTTTGTGAAGTGTATGATTCTCATCTCTGGGCTTGATTACCTGAAACTGGTGAATATCTTACATGATAGCCTGCACTTCATGTTCTGTTGTTAGTTAGGGTTTTGCTTTCTTTTGCTGGGAATGGGAGGAGGAGGCTGTTGACTGACATAGCTATTTTGATGGAGTGGTTAACAATACAAAAAGGAACCGAGTCAAGTTTCATCTGCTGCCTTCTGCAACATGAATTACAATGAAGTATTAACAGCCATTGCCATTAATTTGTGTATTTAGTCAACTAACCTTATGTGACAGGAGTTACATACACATAAATACACATATATATGCACAAACATACAGATACAGATGTGATAACAATTCAATATCTAAATCTTTTTTTTAAGTGTAAAGAAGTACCACTGCTATTGGAAAACATAAATTCTCTAAAACTTGTTTTATTAATCTTTGAATTTTCATAACTGTTGTCGTTTAACCTGGCAGGCAGCTAAACACCACACAGCTGTTCGCTCACTCCCCCCCTGCCCCAGCGGGATGGAGGAGAGAATCAGGGAAAAAAAAAGTAAAATTCGTGGGTTGAGGTAAGGACAGTTTAATAGGACAGAAAAGGAAGGGAAAATAATAATAATAATGATAATGATAAAAGAATATACAAAGCAAGTGATGTGCGATGCAATTGCTCACCACCCACCAACCGACACCCAGCCAGTCCCCGAGCAGCGATCACTGCCCCCCGGTTTATATACGCATGACGTCACATGGTATGGAATATCCCTTGGGCCAGTTTCGGTCAGCTGTCCTTGCTGTGCCCCCTCCCAGCTTCTTGTGCCCCTCCAGCCTTCTCAGTCGGTAGAGCATGGGAAGCTGAAAAGTCCTTGACTCGTGTAAGCACTACTTAGCAACAACTAAAACATGGGTGTGTTATCAACATTGTTCTCACCCTAAATCCAAAACACAGCACTGTACCAGCTACTAGGAAGGAAATTAACTCTATCCCAGCCAAAACCAGGACAATAACTTTTCTCTAAAGAGAGAAAAGTTATTCTGACAAAGGAATAGGAAAAGGAACCACTCCAAATTGTGTTTAAACCATGAATAATATTACTCAATAGACTAAGCACTGTACAATTTCATTCTGGAAAAAAAATACTTCTACTGAAAAAAAAAACCCTAAAAAATTTTTCAAGCTAAGTGTATTTCTTTTCCAGTTGTACAGAACAGAAAAGAAGGAAATTTATCAAGGGAAAGATTTAAGAAATACTTTAATTTTTTGCTTGTTTAGGTAAAATTCATTTTACATATACTTCCTTAACAAAAGTATTGGCAACTCTAAAAGTCAAGAAAAGGCAAGAGGAAATAAAGGTGAGGTCTCACAGACTCATTCATTATCCTTGGTAACAATTTTCTGCTTACCTTCACACAAAGGACTCTGAAGATGCTTAATTGCAGATCATAGCTGCATTACAGCTCTGTAGCTGACACTATGACATTAAAAGCCACTGCTTTTAATTAAACAACAACAAAAAATCTGATCCAATCCTGCAGTCCAAAAATAAAGCTTTTTCACCTGAGAAGACTTTTGTACTATTTGTTTAACAAAACTTGCATTAAATGACATAAGAAAGACTCACTTAGCAGTACTTGAAGTATACAGGAATCTTTAGTACTAAAAATTCTGAAGATAAATGTGATTCCTTCCATTCCCACAGTGGTTTTTGTGTGTCTAAATTATATCTCTATGGTAATAATATGTGCTTTAAGAGTTTTCTATTTGGGTAGAGGTCTGATGTTTCATGTTGTACCTGCAACAGCAGTCCTTGGTAGGTGGGGTTTTTTTCTGTTTTGTTTTGTTTTTTTTTTTTTGTGAGCCAACAGTATACTGGTTGGATCCCAGATCTAAGGTAACTAGCCTGAGGAGGCACAAGTGCCAGTCTCATCTGTTTTTTTTCAAAGAGCATAGCTGCAAAAGAAAATACCTCTTGCTTTCTTAGCCTGGTCTCAGTTTGACGCCTGTACTTTTCCTTACTATACCAGTTCCTCTTTCATTACTTCCCTCTCTGTCTTTGATTCTCTCACTCCCACATAATTTATCCAGCTTTGCCATTAAAAAAAAGTCTGTGTGTGTAAATGGGATTGGGACAAAGATTATCCACTTCACAGCCAAGATAAGGTCTTATTCATTTTACTGCTTCAACTTAATTTATCAAAATATACACCCCCAATTAATTCTATCAATGGGAATAATGCCTGGATCTTATCAGATGTCAGCTGGGAAAAAAATCTAGTAGTGGGCAGTTTGAATCAGTTGGAAAAACTGCTGCATTGTGGAGTCTGGTGGTGTTTGCCATTGGAATGACAGGTAAAATACACAACGTAACAAGCAATTCAGACTATACGTTCTCTTGTCCCCAAGGAAAGCTTTGAATTCTGCTTTCAGATAACAGGCAAAGATTCACACCTACTAGATAGTCTGTGAGTCCCCAAGGGTGACAGCTTGTCAGTGAATCCAGAAGTCTTACTCTGTTTTACAACAATTGAGAAAAAATATCCTCTCATACTTGCAGCTTCCCCTTTCCTTTCCTTTCCTTTCCTTTCCTTTCCTTTCCTTTCCTTTCCTTTCCTTTGTAATTTAAACATACTTAGAAAGAACAAAGCAAACTTTCTGGAGTCAAAAATTCTTCAAGGATATTTTTTTCCATGGGGAAAGCAGAGATAGATTCAGAGATTTGCAAAGCTGTCATCAAAAGTATCTGGCAAAAACAGGATGGTGAATGAATGTCAAGTTCGATTATTCTGATTTTTTTTTCCGGACTTGAACATGCATTGATCTAGCATGGCTTAGATAATAACCATTTAGATGATATAGCACAGAGGGCAACTCACAATTCACAATTATTACATTTTCCTTAATAAATATCCTTGATCTTATTATGAGAAAATGGTACCATTCTTCCACTTTTATCATTGCCTCAATGTTACTTGCAACTGGCTTCCTATCAAAGATGGAAGATGAGAGACATTTCAAGGTTTTCCTTCCATCCCTGGAACTTCCTAAAGAAGAATTAAGGGTTGTTTTATATCTAGGTGCTTCAGACGAACATCATATCCACATGATATATCTAGGGAATAGGGCAATGCTTTGTGAATTAGCCCTGTGGTCACATACTGTGTACCATGCCTGGGAAGTTTCACATTAGCAGAGGCACAGTTTGAATGACACAATCCTCACTCAGTTCTGCTGAGGGTGATCCTGGTAGGCAAAATTAGAGTATTACTCAGTTCCAAGCTAAGCTGAGGGTTGTATGAACAACATATGTATTTATCTGGCTTTTTGACATTCTTCCTAAATATTTTATAAAGAACAAGGATAAACATAAGAGAGCAAAATACATGACTTCTTATTAATCTCTTCAGATTTGTTCACTTCAACTTTTTGTTAATCTCTCTTTTTTTGTGTGTTATGATTCCTTCTTGCAGAGATGATTGTATATTGGTTGCTTTGCTCTTGCACTATGGCATCTGGAGTCGTAAAGTCCTGACCATCCCAATGTTTACTGGAACATGCTGTCCATGCTCATAGTTTGGATACAACATTAGGACACAGTGGCAGGTTTGATAACCTGTTTCCACCAGAACAGTGAGGGCTAGCACAGCCTCCTTTCTTCCCTGCTTTGAGCCTTTACTATCCAGGAGTCCTTTAGGGATAGGACATGTAATACGGCAGTGTTGTTTCAGCACTGGGGTGCTTGTTCCTTTCTACACACCCACTTGTTCACGTAGTTTTGCAGTGTGCCGCAATAAAAGGTATAAAAGCCTGCTCAGGCTGTTACACCTAACCTATCACATACTTGAACTAGTTCCAAGAACTAAGAGGGAACACTGCAATGTACTGATTTAATCCAAACAGCCTGGGAAAATTAAGGAAAACTCTGAAATGGGTTTGAGTGAGCATCTGCCAAAAAAAGCAGCCAATTGGCAACCAGCTGTCATGGCTCATCTTCCCCACATATGTACAATTCTACAAATATATAATTTATGCAGGTTAGAAATTTTGGGCATGAATTGTCTTTTCCCCTGTCCTTTCTTCATGGAGAAATTACAGTAATCATCTCTAGACCTTCTGAGACTAGGAAAACCCAAGAGCAACATGTCCCCTGTTTTAGAAACGTTTTCAAACGAGTTGGGTTTTCAAAGGATTTTGTGTTCTGTTCCATTAAGCATTCCCTTTGTAGTATTGGAATGGGTCAAGGAGAGAGGAGTTACTGTAAATAAAATCATTGTTAAAACAATATGTTGAAGGGCACTGTCTCCTGCCATTATTTTTGATACTTTAGAAAAGGAACTACTATGAATCTGCACACAAGTAGGTATAAGAATCCTCAAGGAGGGTTTCAGGGACAAGCTATAAATACAAAAGTTATTCTGATACGCATCA
>NW_008795041.1:5564294-5570190 GCF_000699145.1 Aptenodytes forsteri | reverse complement strand
TTTTTTTTTTCTGGAAGCAGGCACTGATTCAGTATTCTGCTTGATGGACAATAAAAGGTACATATACAGTGGACAGAATATATGCCACCATTTCATGGCCAAAAATATTTAACAGGAGTTTTTGTTATTTATGCTAATATTTTGAAATATGCAATGAGGGAATAACAATTTGATTCAGATTGTCCTTAACTTTGATCTAATCTGTCAAAATATGACATCTAGGTTAATAAAATGAAAACTCAATAAAATTAAAAAAAAAAAACAAAACCCAAAACAAAAGAGCAACTCTAGGGAATGATTAAGAATTAATGAGGTGCAAAATCCTTTCTATCTTAATTATTTCAGCTTGGCAAAGAAAATAAAAACACTAATATAGATTTGGTATAGATTTGACATGTTTTTCCTCTGTTCACAGTTGCTATGATGCAAACTCACATTCATAAGCAGACTACCAGGTACCTAGTTTGTAACGCATAAAGAGTATCATGTAATCACTCCCTAATCAGATCTGAGCCAACAGACTGCATTTTTTCACAAAGGCTCAAATATTGTTTTCACATTTCTTTCAAGTTCCTTCATGATGAAATAATTTACTTTTTCCTTTTCTACCAGCTACCTACATGTACAAAATTATTAATACCTCTGAGGAAATTGCTTTGTCTGTGACCTAACAGTAGCAGCTTTACTAAGCTAAGGTGGTTGAACTGCTGGTTCCTCAAACCGTGCTGCTCCCAGCATTATTCTAGGGACTTGACTCTCACCGCGTTAGGGGTGACTCCAGCACTTTGAACAGTGAATGCTGGATTCTGGGTGAGTTCAGAAGTAAGTAAAGGTGGGAAAAAAGGACTGCTGTGGCTCTTGGCAAAAATTTTGTGGCTCAGTTTGTTTAACTGAGCGAGTCTCTTTTAAGGATAAAAATTACAATGAATCCCAAATTCAGAAGACATGCTATGAACAAACTGCATTTTTAAAACACTTCTTGAGCAGTTCCTGTTAAATATGTGGTTGGATAAATATCTCATCCTGTCATTTTTATAAGAGTAATAATTGCCCCTTCCCATTTGTATATATCAGCATTTGTGTTGATTCAAACAAATTTCCATGAGCTTTGACTGACATTTGTCTAAATAAAATAAATTTTCTATTTTTAGTATCGTTGACATTACCACTACAGTAGTGTAATGCACATCAAATACACTTTCTGTTCAGATTGCATCTGAGCTAAACTATCAATCCATGCTAGAGGTTTTAATTGTACACCTTTCACTGCTCAGAATGCAGCAAAGGGAAGAAAAAAAATCTTTGACTGAATATTTACGATCAGGCTGCAGGGACTCATTTTTTTTATAAGTGGAATTTAGAACTAGGCTACAATTAAGTGCTTTTCACTCTCTCTTGACATGTCATTTGATTATCCAAACAATATGGAAAACAGTAACATATCTCTTTGGATATGTTGAAAGAATTACATCAGAAATGAAGATTACTGATACCATACAGCTTCAGTAGATTTAGGAGGACTGCTGTCTAAGCACAGAAGACTTCAGAGCTGCTGGAATCCATTTTAGTGAAGTAGCTGTGCAGACAAAATCAACTGCTCATCAATAGGTTGCCAAAGTAATATTATAATAGCATAAATGAAGAAAGGATGGAAAGGACATTTTTGCTTCTTGAATATTGATTTTTTTTTTTGTTATGAATTTCATATCTTTACAGTTAAAAGGATGGCTTAGGCTGCAGAGGTTTGCAAGAGGCTTAAAAGTTAACTAATCATTAGTCAGAGTTGAGTTCACAGTGATTTCCTCATCTTTGGTGGCAGAAGCTTTCCACTACAGACGAGAATACAAACTCACAGTAAGACAGTGGCAGTTTGGCTGAGGAATTCACAGAAATTAATTGTTATAAACTGAGGCTCTAGTCTGATTTTATTCCATTCTTTTCTTATTTTATCTATCTGTCTATCCATCTATTGATAAACTTATGGTAATTTCAAAGGAATGTATTTCTGAACATGTAAGTGTATTCCTGGGATCAGTGTCCCTTTCTCCAGTTTTTAATGCACCCATCCCTTTGACTGTTAATCTTCAAATAAAAGCTCTGTGATTACATATTGTAACTGATTGTAAGTGATTACATATTGAAGTGATTGTGTTGTTAGCATAGTAGTACTTACTGGTATTTTCAAAGTAAAGTTTCTCTTTCTCCCTCACAGTTAGAAGAGCCTTGCTGGGTCTTTAGTCAGCTGCAGAGTATCCTGTCACTGTAGAAACAAAGGGATAGTAAGTTGTCTGAATTTTGGTGGAAAAGGAGTAATACTATGTGATCAAAAGCATCTACATATCTTTCAAAACAAGTGGTGGTATAGCTTTGTCCTTTTCTCAAAGGTTCCCCTTTCTGTGTCCCCTGGGATTTGCTAAATACTTTATTATTATAATTTCTCATGTTTCTCTTGTATTGCTTCTCCCATTCCACTCAAAATACCTGGCTGAGGTCCATAGAATTTAAAAACTAGGATCAGTTTATGCAATATCCAATGTAAACCTGTCCAGCCATTGTCACATAAACTATATGTATCTTAGTTAGCAATGCATGTGTTTAAAGATACATCTGATTCATTCTCATGCTTTTTGGTGTATCTTAAATTGATTATCTCCTGGGTTAATTTCTGCATGTGCCCTGTGCAGACGTACTTCATTTTGCTTAGAGGTCTTTTCCAACCTCAATGATTCTATGATTCTATGATTCTATGATTCTATGTGTTTAAAGATACATCTGATTCATTCTCATGCGTTTTGGTGTATCTTAAATTGAATATCTCCTGGGTTAATTTCTGCATGTGCCCTGTGCAGACGTACTTCATTTTGCCAAGGACAGACCTGAGGATAGCTGAGGAAGAAGTTACACATAACCCAGCATGAAAACTTCACATTGGTTTCAAAAGCTTTTGGATCAGTCATTTCCCAGAATGTTCTTTAATAATGCCTATTGTGTGCAAGATAAAATACCCTTCTTCAGAAAAATATTGTAAGATTGTCACTCTACTCAGTATGTTGCTCCCGAACCTCAGTTTGCTCTGAGAGCACTAATTTTGTTTGGTGAGCTAATTAGTCCTCCCCTGGCCCCCAGTCTTCTTACAGGAAATAATGTCCTACGGCACCCCTCATTGTAAAGCACTTACTGTTTTACAAATAGGGAGATTTTCTTTATTTGAACTATATGTTATTTCACATCCAAATTTGGCTATAGCTTTGAAATGACTTCCAAAGCATCCTTAACACGACATTTGATGCCATCTGAAATACTTCTCAAGGAACAACAACAAAAGAAAAATAATCTTCTCAATTTTCCGTTATGCCTTTCAACCTTGCAATGCTGTTTATTCCAAAACACACATCTAGGATTTACTCTAACACTGTCGTTAAACCAAAGGAATAGAATTTGTTGTCCATCAGATTATAATGAGGCTCTATAATGCCCAATTAACACTTTCTGCTTCTGTAAGACTTGACTTCAGCCAACCATACTTAACTCCTACATTGTAGGAGCACAACTATCAAGAGATAATTATTTTCTATTACTTAAAAAACCAAAACACTAAAAAGCAAAACTTGGCTATCAATTTGTTATCACTTTGGTGGTCATATTTATGTCATCACCTCTGCCTCTCTTCAGCTTGGCAAAACATGGTGACCAACAGATCTTAAAGATATGACAGGGAGGATAGGTATGAAGAATCATTCCTCAGGTAGGTCTCTTATAATTCAGGCTATTTATTTATTCATTTATGTACAACCTGTAATACTTTTGGTCCTTTTTCTTCTTTCCGATAGTAAGAAAGAGAATCACCTCCAAATACCAAACCAACATTCTTAGTGTAAAAAATGTCAGCCTCAGAAATCTCTTATCAAAGTATCTTCTTTACTCTCTCAGCACATCTTAATATATCAAATTAACATATCACATACTTCAGTGCTATCTTATAGTTTAAGAAAAAACACTTTCCTTTTCTGTCAAAGGCAAAATTCCAATTTCTTATTTCGATCAATTTATGGCTTTTAACACAAATCCCCTCCAAATATGTTCGGTATCTGTCCTTTGTTTTCTAACTGATCACCCATACTTTTGTGGTTGAAACTTTTGCTGTTTTGTTTGGTCTCCTGCCTTTCAGTAAGTGTTTCCTGCTCAGAGATATTATACGTCTGATGGTTTTCTTCTCTGGACTCCTGCTAGTTCCCTCAGACACTTACACATTTGACCTCAGTGATGTCCACTTACACCACTGACCACTGACATCTCTTGGCCACAATGATTCCAATTCCCAAGAGTGAAACAGACATGTGTTGCCTTGAAGAGAAGCACTCGTAATCAATTTGCGCCCACAGCATCTTTGGTCTAGAGCCTACTCTACTCAGACAAATTTTAAGAACTATCAAGTAGTGCTGCATCTTGGTTTTCAAGGAGTGATCATCAAAAACTAACCAGAAGTGTATGCTCTATTTTAAAAACAACCAACCAACCCATTTTGCTAATCCATCCAATATTGACATCATATTCCCCATCTTTGTAGGGTCCCTGAGTAATAAACAAGTGGCTTTTCATCAATATTTTAAAAATCCTTCTGCTCCCATATTCGGTAATACTAGATTTTTAACTAAGGCTAGTGGAATATTAATTTAAGAATAATACCCAAACACTTAGTAAGTTTCACAAGGGCAGGTGGGAATTGTGTGAGAGAAAGAGGTCACTTAAGGTAGAATTTCTCTGGTTTAAGTCAGTTTCATAAAGAAACCGGGGAAAACTTCAGTAGCCTACTTCAAGTAAAGATTTAATTGAGCTTTCCAGATCTATTAGATATAACAAGACATCACTGGTGTAGTATGAATATTTAACTTAAGTCACCCACTGGGATACCTTTTAATTTGATCGTTAATACTAATTGCACAAGCCACTAGCTATAAGGCTAAAATAAATAGGAGAGGAGAAAAGGACACCTTTGGGGTGAGGCATGG
Source organism: Aptenodytes forsteri (assembly GCF_000699145.1). Lineage (NCBI taxonomy): Eukaryota > Metazoa > Chordata > Aves > Sphenisciformes > Spheniscidae > Aptenodytes > Aptenodytes forsteri. The sequence continues at coordinate 5,565,181 of NW_008795041.1, read as the reverse complement.
GGGAAGAGATGCAGTAAAAAAGTAAAATTGGAGCATTAATAAGTATCTTTGAAGAGAGAAAATGAAAAATGTTTTCTAAGTCCTGAGTTATGCCTAAAACACTGTGAATTAAAGCAAATAAAGGTCATTCCAAATGACTGATCATGTTTTCAGCTTCTGAGTAATTGATTTCAGCTCTAATTGTATATCACAAATGGTCAAGTGAAAGACACTGTAACATTTCCTCTTAGTATTTGAAGGCAATGAGTCTGGTTCTAATCGCTCACCAGTTCTGCAGCAGAACAATTTCTCTGGTTGTCTCTGACCTATAACATTGGTGCAACTACTGTATGGCACTTCAGTGTTTAAAAGTAAGCAATGTTCAAAAAAGTGAGCTTTGTATAAAAATAGCAGGATGAGCCGAACTGTAAAAGCTGTCACATCTGTATCAGATTGATGATATATTTGACAATGCATAGTAATCCTTCCAGGCTTCTCTTTTTCATTTGTATTACAGTACATTGTCAGTGGAGAAGACATAGAATATTTCTTTAAGCACCAGAGAAATACTGCTAATTTTTCTGAAAAATGACTTAGTTGAGATCACTGAGAATAAATATAGTTGCTCATAGAAGTGATTTACCCTGCATATTTTCCACTCAAAATTATAATTAATTTTCTGTAATTATTAACACATACTTATGCAAAAATATTGTAGTTTATTTTACTGGTTTTGGCTGGGATAGAGTTAATTTTCTTCATAGCAGCTGGTATGGTGCTATGTTTTGGATTTGTGACCAAAACAGTGCTGCTAACACAGGGATGTTTTAGCTGTTGCTGAGCAGTGCTGACACAGAGTCAAGGCCTTTTCTGCTTCTCACACCACCTCACCAGCGAGGAGGCTGGGG
>NW_008795041.1:5563225-5564038 GCF_000699145.1 Aptenodytes forsteri | reverse complement strand
TGTGTGTGTGGCTTTTGCTTTACCTATTAAACTGTCTTTATCTCAATCCCTGAGTTTTCTCACTTTTACTCTTCTGATTCTCTCCCCCATCCCACCAGGGAGGAGTGAGCAAGCGGCCGTGTGGTGCTTAGATAAACCACAATAAATTGTAATTTGCTACCATAAAACTTGGTGCTACAAGATTTTTTCTTTAAAAATGAGATTTACTTTATTCTTCCAAATGTGAAATCAGACATTATAAAAATATTTGGGTTGAGAAAATAAAATTAAAAATGTCAATCCAACTTCCAGCACAGTGACAAATAGGCTAACATAGAAATCAACCACAGAAGCCCGAAGAGTCTATGCGGCAACTTCAGAGCCTGGTGGAATGGTACGTAGCCAGTGCCCTAAGAAAACCATGGAATGAATGTTCTCTGACCTTTTCAAGCTGAAGATTTTTTTTAAGTGTGTGTCCTGGTTTCGGCTGGGATAGAGTTAATTTTCTTCCAAGTAGTTGGTATAGTGCTGTTTTGGATTTAGTATGAGAATAATATAATAACACACTGATGTTTTAGTTGTTGCTGAGCAGTGCTTACACTAGTCAAGGACTTTTCAGCTTCTCTGTCCCTGCCAGCGAGAAGCTGGGAGGGGGCACAGCCAGGACAGCTGACCCAAACTGGCCCAAGGGATATTCCATACCATATGATGTCATGCTCGGTATATAAACTGAGGGGAATTGGCCGGGGGGCGGTGACCACTGCTTGGGGACTGGCTGGGCATCGGTTGGCGGGTGGTGAGCAATTGCATTGTGCATCACTTGCTTTGTATATT
>NW_008795041.1:5541876-5563208 GCF_000699145.1 Aptenodytes forsteri | reverse complement strand
CAGGAATTTTTTTTTTTTTTTTCTGATTCTCTCCCCCATCCCACTGAGTGGGGTGGAGTGAGTGAACGGCTGTGTGGTGTTTAGCTGCCTGCCAGGTTAAACCACACCAGTGGAGTGTTTGATGTCCAGTCCAAGATTTTTCTTTACTCCAGTGTATGAAAATTCAGTGGTTGAAGATAAGCCCATGCAGAGTCATCTGCACCATGTCTCAGTTTGACAAAAGCTAAATCTCCTTAAGTCACTTTTAAACCTTTCCAACCAGAAAAGAGGCACAAGCCCAAGGGAGATTCTGTTTCCAATGGAGCCTGCCTAGGAGATGCACCTTGTTTGCTCCATCACAGACCTTAACTCCCAGGTTAGAATCCATATGCATGAGGCATGCTTGAAAGTCAAGACACAAGTCAATGGGTTAATGTCACTATTTTATGAAATTATTTGGGTTTAATTGCATGTTTGTTTGTTTTTTATTTGGGCCATAAGTGTAACATCTGGTTATTTGAAATTAACTTCTTCATCTTTTATGTGAATTACTGAAGAGCCATTCTGGGATCAATCTGTAATTAAGAATGACCTTTAATATGAAACAGGAAAATGAGAAAACTACAGTAGTGGTGAAAGAAGAATCCCAGATCACCTTGGGTCTAACAGTGCTCACAGTAAATAAAGGAATAGGCATGTTGCTCATGATTTCAGTGTAATTCACATTCAGCTTATCACCTATTCATCTTAAAAGCACTAAGAATTGAAAATCTCTGGCAACAGAACAGAAAATTAGCACTAATCTCAGAGACTGAGTTTTGCGACTCTGAGGACGATGAGAAAACTCGGATTGCTCCGACTCTTCTTCTATAGGGAGTTATATTCGCACAAGTAGAGTACATTCACCATGATCGAGGTATCAGTCCTTGGCTCTTACTTTATCACTGCTCGGCATCATCTATTTTAAGTCAGAGATGGGAAATTAAGACCTTTCCCATGTGGATCATGATCCTCTTTACTTCAGTTACTTCTTTTATGTCCAACATTTTGTAGTTAAACTTGTATTGAAATTCCAATTCTGTGGTACCCATTAAGTCTTCACATGGTAAAATAATAATTTAAAAAATTGGCATCCACTTCCTCAAGGGACTTTTAGTTTAGAAGAGTTTAGGTTTTTTCTCTAGTATGTATGAAAGCATAAACTTATGCAACTGCTACAAGAGCAAGATAATTTCAGGGTACAAAAAGTAGGTTAATTAAAATACACTCATTTATGCCTGCATTGCTTTTGTTTCATTCACTGAAAGCTATTCTACCCAACAGATGGGCAAATGTCTGCAGGTCATAAAGCTAATGGCATTCTGGTAAAATTCAACATAAGGTTCTTATTTCTTGAAGCATAAAGCAACTTCATGCAAACAAAAGTACACAGTAAAAATCCCTTAGTTATTTTATAGCTTCATATTCCACATCTAAAAGTACAATTCAAGACCTTAGGATTTACTTTCTTAGAGGATCAAATCAGTATTTTGTGAAATACATGGGTCTGGGGTTTTGCCTCCACTCTTCCTTTCTTTCCCTCATTTGATTTCTTACACACTTATTCAATAAAACTGAAGAAAATACAGACAGAGTTGGAGGGACAGGCTGGCTTTCCAGTTGAAAAATTGAGTTGACACTTAAATGCAAGCTGGATCTATTACAGATATAAGAAATCTGTATGACATTGGACAAGCTTCTAGTTTTATTTGCTTGTTTGCATACTTATAAATACAATGATGAAACATACTTTTTTTTTTTTTAAATTAACCTAATTTCATAGAATTAGAAGCTCTTAGAAACAGTACTGGGTAAAAACAAATTCCAGCTTATGCTTTGCAGCTTATGCATGTTTCTAAACCACATAAATACTTGAATGAGTTTACAGAAAATTTCATGCCATGAGTGAGACACAAAAACTGTGTGCAGTAAAAAAATGTGTAGCAATTTCTAGGATAAAGGACCCGCTAATATGAAAAAACCCCAAGAAAATCTGGATCTAAGATGACCAATGGAAAGGGGGGGGACCCTCAAGCTGCATAAGCAAAGTAAAACAAGAAGTTGTTGATGTTCTGCCAACCCACCATTGTGGTAGCCACAATATATTTATTACTATATAGATATAGTAGATATATTATATATCTACTTATACCTGTAACTAACTTTGATTTTTTTCTAGTCCTATATCAAAAATATTCCATAAATGACATCCAGCCTGGTATAACAAAATGCATGATTACCCCATACAACATAATGTGTTACCAAGCTAAAGCTCTCAATAGGTTTTCAGAAATGAAGTCTCAGGAACAAACATATGTAGAAATAAAAATTTGCCGGAGACTTGCACTCCCTTCTTGTTTGATTTGGTCATGATTCAAATCTCAGGTAGTGAATTTTACAAGTCCACACAGAGAAAGAAGGAGCATCTTCCTTCTCCTGTGGGCAATCATCCTTTCAGGGGAAAATCAGTTTGTTTTGTCATGGTAAACCTTCATATAATCTATTTCTGCCCGTGTTTTCCAAATGAAATGTTTGATATGAGAACCTGGGAAAATGTTGAGACATTCACATACATAATCCTGGACACCAGGATTACCCCTGCCCCTGGTAGAGAGGGAAGGATTTTTCTATTATTATTTTTTCTTAGTATGTCTTGAGAAAGAATGTTATAAAAACTATATATTTGGAGGACTTGACCATATAAAAGAACAGTTTGGGAACATTTTAGGAAAAAGTAATATTAAAATGCTGATTATGGACATAAGCGTTGCATTGAAGAAGCTGAAGAAAATATTTCTTTTAATTACTCACTCTAACTTCTCTTTTAGAGTGTAAAATGTATTTTGTGCCTCTGTGTCTCCTCACTTAGCTTGAATGCTTTCTTTCCCCCCTCAGGAGCATGTGAATTTGTCAAGTGCAGCTTTCTTGGAGTTGTAGCAAAGATCATAGGATTTGGAAATGAAAGAAAGATTCCTTCATCTCCACTTGAAAAACAAATAGTCACTCAGGGACAGTACCAGCAAACATGAGCAAACTGAAAAAACCAAGTACTAGCCTGAACACGGCTGGGGAACAGAGAAAAAGGGATCTTACTTATGGGAGAAATCTGGCTGAGAGGGGCCAAGTTACAGAAGCCAGAAAAATACTTCCAATGTGAGCCAGAGAACTCATTCTGGTGTCTCTCCCATATGACAGCTTTTGCGAGACGTTTGCTAGTGTGCAGTCACGTACTGGCAGACTGTGTGCAGGGCTGTGGATGCTGGACGCTGGCCTGTGTATTGTAGCTCCATATGTGGATGCTTGAGATCTGAAAGCTTCCCAGCCTACCTCTGCATCTGTCTTCTGCATGACAATAAAATCCTTCTTTAGGGAGCACCAGAAGTTATTACATTGGTTAGTATTACGTGTTTTTTGAGGTGCTTTCTTGGGAATGGAGACATAGGAGTTCATGTACTTCTAACTCATATAGGGATCTCCTGTTTCCTGAAACAGACACAGATAATTTCCAGTGCTGATACTTGTACCAAAGAGTTCAAAGGGAACGCTGACCAGTGATATTGTGATCTTCCTAGATGGACTGTGCTGATCAAAGATGTGCTTTGAAGTGTGATGTAATAAGGCTGATTTTATCAAACCTATGTCAAAGAAATATGATCATCAAGAGCAAAATCTGGCCTCAGAAGTGCACTTTTTATTCATAAATTAACATGGCCTTGCTATAATATAACTTCCACAAAACCTCTGAGTAAGTTGATACATGGGGATGTGTATGGGTCCTGTAGTCACACAAGGACAGGATGTATATTCATCCACATAACCATCAGAAAGTTGGAAAACGACAGTGGAAAAGCTGATCTCCTTAGCTGCTAGCAGCCGATATGCGGTTGGCATTACCACCTCATTGGACACTCCTTTGACCCCAGTTACCTGACAGATCCTTAGAGCGATTGTGAAAAGCAGGTCTCTCCCATAAATTCTTCATAACTGCAAAAGTCCCAGTTCCTGGAAACTTCAGAGTCGGCATGAGGCCTCACACCCACTTTCATGAGGGGCACTGTAAACACATGCTAGGTGTGAAGGCTGTGTTTGTTGGATACCTTACACTAACATATTTCTACACAGACTTACAATTCCAATAAGCATTTCCAAAAAAGGACAAAAAGATGTGAATCCTGCATGTTCCTGGTTATTTTTTTTCCTACAAAACAACAGCTTGTCTCAATGCATCAAGTATTTTATTAAAATTAAAATTAGAGGTTAAAATTACACCTTCAGGAAACTTGTTATCCAAGAAAATGGTGCCAGTGTAATAATGAGAATGTAATTGCAATTTCATTTATAACAAGTGGTGTTCAATTATTTCTTCTGTAAAGAAAGAATTATTAACAGCAGTCAGTGCTGAGATTCTGAATATAGATTATTTTTTCTTTTATTGAAAAATAAACAAGAGGTGGCCTCCGCACAGAACAGGCTCATCTGATTCAGACAGGAAGATATATCTTCCACAGATCCAGTTATTTCTTTTTTTTTTCCCCCCAACTGTTGTTATTTAACAATTGCGCTTAATTAATCAAATTTTGTTTACTTGACTTGCTCCAAATTTTCACACACACAGAGCCTGTAGGATTGCAGGGAGAGGAATAAAGACTAGTAGCAGAGAAACTGTAACGTAGACAAATCAGGTAACACAGGAAAAAGCATAAAGACTGGTAAAATGACGTTGAAAAACACCCTCTGATAATGATGATGACTGTTGTTATTTAACAATTGCGCTTAATTAATCAAATTTTGTTTACTTGACTTGCTCCAAATTTTCACACACACAGAGCCTGTAGGATTGCAGGGAGAGGAATAAAGACTAGTAGCAGAGAAACTGTAACATAGACAAATCAGGTAACACAGGAAAAAGCATAAAGACTGGTAAAATGACGTTGAAAAACACCCTCTGATAATGATGATGACTGCATCAAACTGAAACTGAAGACACGCCATACAGAGTAACCTAATGGTTTCAGAAAGGAAAGCATGACATAGCAGGATAGATCAATTAATGTGACATGAGAGAACTGGGGAACATTAGTTATGCATCTCTAAGACCATAGCATTTTCTTGTTCAAACTCCTTTTATTTCTTTTGAGATAGGCCAGCTGGACTCTGACGGCATTTTACTTAAGAAGTCAGAGGCTATTTGTTCATATGTAGGTTATTTTTTTTTCCTCAAGGCCAGCTAAAGAGAGTTAGGGTAGAAAGGCAAGTCAGGAAGGAACAGATATAAACAGCTCATGTGGACTTGTGAAACTGCACTGTATGGAAGAAGGCTGTTAAATTCTGAGCTTGAAATATTATTGTAGGTTTTTTTGTTTTCTTTTTTCCTTTTTTTTTTTTACAGTGAAACATTTCTGAAGTTGAAAGCACAGAGTCTGCACAATCCAGACACATAACTAGAAGAAGTCTTGTGAAATATTTAACACAGATGTAAGACTGACGTGTGACTAGAGAATTGGGAATATCATAGAAACTGGCTGCATTAGGATTTTTTTTTTTTCCCAAGATAGGTGAGAAAGAGGTTATCAAAGACTTCTCTCGCACACATTCATGTATCAGCAAGGTGTTAGGTGTAAGAAAGAAAGGGTTACCTTGCAAAAAACCAAAAAATCTCACATACAAATGTGTCATTTGTAAAAGTAAATCTGAAAAGCCCACCAGTTAAACTAAAGTATCGGAGAATAGGAGAAGATTCTCATAGGCAATATGGAACCTCTGTCTAACAACAGGGTACTGAAAGTTGATACGTCTCTCAAAAAACTTCATAAGATAGATAAACTAAAGCAACGAAGAGGAAGAATGACATTGAATCAAAATGACTCTCAAACTCTGCTGAGATAAATTCTAAGTGGAGAGGAACACGTATTAAGTCTACGGATGTAAGCTCCAGCATTTAAGAATATAAATATAAAAGAGTTAGTTCTACCTTCAAGACATTATTGAAAAGGAATAAACAGAACACAGTGTAGAGAAGTGATTTTAAGTGTCATTGTAAATCATGCTATAGAGACTGCTGCTGACTTGATTTTAAGTACTTTTAAAAAAAAAAGGCAGATAAACAGATAATAATGTAATAACAGTATGAAATAATCAATTTTAAATGCCTGTATCTGTCATTTTGAGCATGAAGAAGGTGAACATCAGTAACACAGCCTTTAAGAAAGTAAAAATTTTCATTAGGCTTAGACACTACAATGGAAAGTACTAATATTCATACTTTCAGAGGTACTTACTGCTGCTCATATTACCAGAAAATGAATTAAAATAGCAACATCAAGGCATCAAATTTTGTTTGGGTTTTTTTGTTAGGTCTTTCATAAGAGCCATGAGTAAAGGAGAATCAGGGTTTGTGTTGGTTTAAATTTTTTAGATTGTTTAGGTAACTATGAAGTACAGAAGTTTACTTGGATCAGTTAGGGTGACTAATTCCATGCTGTAAATGTGAAGAAATTACTTTCTCCTGTGAGTCCTCTTCCCTTGATCATCTGGCAATCTGAAAGTAGTTGGGGAGGGTTTGTATTTGGGTTTTATTATTTTTGTTACACACCTTGCATCCTAGTTGCATCTTGGTAGAAGTGATGAGACTATAACTCCAAGCATAGTTAAAAAATACAACTAGGTTCAAAAGTTGGAAGCTTCAATGCATAGAGCTTCAGTGAGTCATCAGAGCACAAAATATTTTTAGTTGCAACGAAAATGTTTATACAGCTGAAATCTGCTGGTCAGCAGTAAGGAACTGTTTTTGCAGGGGGGAACTGCAGGAACCTGACTGATACTATAGAATTTGCTCCTTGTGTGTATTTAGAGAGGAAAAACAGTTGGTACTCTTCCTGAGGCACCACAGTGCACCAGGTACTGAAACCCTTTTCTGTGTCCCAGTGTTCAGCTGAAGGAACTCTCTAAAAGCAGAGATGAGACTGAGCTTGCAGCCTCTGTCTGGGAACTTAATTTAGCCTATATAAACTGAGGCAGGGAGAAAGGGAGGGCGGTGTGAGAAGGGGCAAGAAGGAGAGACACAATGTCTGCTGGAACAATATTAATCAACAGGAGACTCTCTCAGCTGAGGAAGACGATTACAGATTCTGGACTGCCTGTACTGTAAAATAGACCTACCACTTTAACTAGAGCACACTGGTTATTAGTATCACTAGCACCATGGAGACAACTAAAATGATTACAAGAGTGTAGAACCAGTCATTAAAAGGTAAAATCAAAGGTAATCAAGTAGAGCATCAATTCTGGATAATATAAATCAGTTTGCAGTACCTAAAGCAATGGGTTTGTGAAAGGACAGATAAATAGAAAGATACTGCCAGAGATATGATGGATAATAAGCATCTATCAAATGCCAACCAGAAGAATGGCCCTAGAGCTAGCAATTTCTTGAGTCAGGCCTTGTACCCCATTTTGAATGCAGTAGTCCTTGCTGCAAATATTCCTCAAGTGAAATCTACAAGAGTTACAAGACCATTTCCACATAAGGGAGTTTTTATCTTTTTTCAAAGGTTTAGGGTCCCAACAAAGGATTTTGCCATGAAGGAACATCAAAGACTTTTTATTCTTCAGAACTGATCCTCTACTGAAACTAATGGTAAGGCTGACATTCCAGTTCCTTTGAAGCTGATGGGAGTTTTACAGCTGATTTCAGAGGCCAAATTTTACCTAGGTAGTATTTGAGTGAAAGGTGTTTTCACCTTATAAATACCTTAAAGCCAGCTAAGTAATTGCTAGCTACACCACTACCTATTTGGCTAGATATTTGAGACTAGTCTAATAAGGAAAGGCTTATATCTGATCTTTTTTGATCTTTCTTAAAAGAAAACACGACAAATCAGTGCTGAGCTATTGTTGATAATTCCAGACAATTTCTACTACTAGGCAATATATTGTCAATATATAGTCCTCCATTAAAAAGGCGTTCTGCTTTTGAACGTAGTAGCAGACTTGAATTTCCTTCACCCAAAAAGGGCATAATAAAGCAATGACAGAAAATCAAAGGCACTCCCCCTCCCTCCTATAAATTGGCTGCCCTGAGAGGTTTCAATAAAATAAAAAACATCCATTAACAGACGTCATTGATTCTTACTCATTTCTACTTTTACTTACTTTCAACTTCCCTGTTGAGCATAATGGGACCCGACATGCACATGTGAGGGGAAATGTCTCACAGCAACTAATCTATACAAGATTAGCCTGGCCTGCTCAGACATCCACAGTAATATCTGGTATAAAATGTTCAGACGGATGAGGTAAACAAGGTTCAGTCTGACTTTTCAGCAAAATTTGATCGGTTTCTTTTATAGCAGAGCAAGTGCCCTTCTTCCTGCTAATTTTTCCACCAAGTTTGACTCCTGCTGCCCTCGCTGTCCATTTACGGCTCAGTGCATTGACTCCTGGTGAACATCTGAAGAATAAGGGCTCAAATTGCTCCTCTGCCTGGTAACCTCTTTGCTTCACCTTGTCTGCCTAATTCCTTTACAATCGTCACCCCCTATCCTCAGTCAGCACAGAAATACGTGCATATCCTTACCTGCAGGTCTTAGCTGTCTTTGGTAGAGAGGGAGTAGCTGTTCGTCTGGTCTCAACAAGTCCCTTTCACTCAAAGCAGAGAGCCTGCAGGTTTCCCAAAACGGAGGGAAGGATACCGCTGCAGTGACTACTCAAGTGCTAGCTGTTTGAGGGAATCCCCTACGTACATACGCACAAGGATGTGATCTCCTCTTTTCCACTGATCACTAGTATTCCTACTTTCTAGAAAATAAAGCTCTCCTAAGATACTTTAAACAAAGATTAAGGGAAATTAGGCAGAAGAAACAATTGAGAGCAAATTTTCAGAGAAATTATTGTCATTAAGCAAATCAATCACTGTCATCTCTCTAGTGACTAGTGCATATGTAACAAAGTATACTGTTGAAATCTGTTTGCAGCTAATAATTTGAAGTACACTTGGAAAGTGCTCAGACAATGTGCAGGAGTAGACAGGTGGAAAAACATGTCAGCATTTTCAAAACAAAGATTTTTAGTCCAATAAACATGGTGTGCATTCCTGACATGCAACTGGATTGATTTCAAGCACTGAATCCTCCTCTTCATTGATTCTCTGTTTTATAAAATGTTATCTCAATTTAAAACATTGTTCACATCTGCACATTTGAGTATTTTGTAGGCTTAATTAACTAGCTGATTATATATAGGGAGACATATAGTTTATTAATATTTATATTTATATTATTATGTATAAGGTTGTCATTTCTTGTGGACCTCCAAAACAGTATCTCCAGCAATGGAGTTTTCTGAAGTTACTGAAGTAAAATCATGCACCAATTTGTTTAAGCTGATTTTACTTAATAAAACTGTCAGAAATGAGCTAAGAGGTCTGTGCCAATACACAGAGTGTGGGTCAGGTTTCTACGAGCTGCTGAGTACCCACTGCCAAAAGCTGCATGCCCTTGAGTTGGAGAAAATCCAGAGTAATTCCATTGATTTAATCGTGTTACTCCAGATTCACAGCAGGGCAGACCTTGTGTCTGTGGACACAGCACAGAGAGGCAACATCAGACATTCTGGGGTAAAGATCTTTCCGTCTTCTCATACGCTGCCAGTCAGTTTCCTATACAGTCTTGATCAGTGTGCAGATACTTGCTTTTCTACATGTAGCTTTTCTAATAAATCCAGAGATTGTGGCTAAATGCGGTAAAACATACATTGCTAAAAACATTTGGCTATGTGGCCTAAGGGCAATATTTGATTTGGTTGACAACACTGGTATCAGAAACTGATTTTATTGCCAGTATCTTACTGACAATGTTTTTTTAAATTGTTCCAGGTGAATTCAATGCTACTTGAAATGAAAGAATGTTTTTGCTGTTTTGCCTTAATTATTAGGGTGTCATGTTACTAGAGATACTGAGTTTGTTAAGAGGGGTAGGAAGTATCTTAAAATGCTGAGAAAATGTGCACCTATGAGTAGCAGATATGTGCAGTTGCACTGGCACATCTTGATGAGCTATACTTTCTGATTCCCATTCCTCTGTTTCTAGTTAAAAATCTCTCTACAACACTGGAAGTGATGTTGAGTAATGGAGAGATCAACCTACTAAAAGCTGGATGACCTGTCAAGAAACTTCAGCATAGTACTTTGTTCACTTTTTATGCCAATAGACTCTTCTACCATTCCATCTCCCTTTTAATGCCTCTGGACTATTAAATTTCTCAAAAGAAATATTATAACCCCACCATCTTTCTTATATTCCCTTTTCTCAAATTTGCAGATAAAATCTCTGGGCTTTTAGATGACTACATAAAATTTTAGTTAAATATTATGCTTCCAAGTTCTACAAAAAATGCTTCAAAGTTGAGGAATTCATCAATAAAAGTGAGGCAAACGTATCTGAAAGCAAGTAGCATGATACTGTTTTGCCTTAGCTTTTCTATCATTGTTACTCAAAACACAAAAGATGTTTTACTGATAATCCCATATTAAAAGCCCTAATAACTAGCATACTAACATGCACATAAATGAGTTACCTCATCAAGTCCATCTTAGTACTGTTTCCTCAGCAACACAGAGTATTACAAGGATGCCAGGTCTGCCTTCTATATGCTATTCTTGCACAGATTGTTGAGTTGACCTCAAGATCTAACGGCCAGGTTTTCAAAGTTTTTAGGCATTAAGTAGCAAGCACAGGTCCAAAGAAGGATTTTCTTAGCAGTGCCAGAGTTGATTCAATGTCTATTTCACACCAATTTCAATGAGTTACAGGGCTAGTCTGCTCAGTGCCCTAGAAAATTTTCAAAAATACCTATCATCTGTAACTCTCTCTGCTTATATAACTCAGAGACATTTTAGTCCAAGGTTGTTATCTTTGCGGTGTTTGGCAATATATGAAAACTTGCCTAAAGCTCTAGGTTGAAGATCATGACCTGAAGGATAAACCTGTAGGCACAATGAAACTCTCTACAATAAGATTAAAGCTCTCCTGCAAGATAGAGAACGAGCTTTCTTAAGGTCCATCATAAGATTAGGTCATGAATTAGCCCAGAAAACATGGCCTTTTCATTTATTTAACTTAGCTTTCTTTAAATAAGTATTCATGTATATATTTGTAAAAACAGAAGAGAATACACACTACACTGTGATTCTTATCTCTGGAAAAAAGATGATGAGACCACTCTTATTTAAAACTAAGAACTGTTGTGATACCCTGGAAATTGTATTATAAGAAAATTATAAGGGAAAGAAATTATTTAAACACTCTACCAAAACTATTTCTTTGTGCTGTAGGTAAGGAATGAAGTTAAATTCCAACCAAGAGGAATATGAACCTGTTCTTTGACAACTTAATTTGCAAATTAAATCATTCCAGGATTTACAGAGACAAATGTTTCTAGTGTGTGAAGAATAGAAGGAGAACTATACTTGACTTTCAGATGCCAAATCATAGTTATCAATACACAAGAAGCATTTTAGGTTGTCTGCCCAAAATGTCACATGGACTGAACCAAACACTCTGCAGACACAGGAACAGTTAGAAGTCTCTGGTTCTTCTTTTAACTGTAGCCTGAAGGCTGTGCATACTCAGACACACACACACATACACACAGTCTTGCCGTTAACAGTAACTATACCTGAATTGAGAATACCTGGAGTACAGTATACTGCAGCCATAGCTACTTCTTACTACTGCTGACATATCTCTCCCCTGCAAAGGTTATGCTTATCTAGGGGCCATGTGAATGGCCCTAATACCAGAGAAGTACCAGTTGAAGAAGAGAAAGTGAACGGAGAAGAAGAAGAAATTCAGTGAGGAAGAGCAGAAGACAGCAGAAAAAAAAATCCTCTATCATTATGTGATGGATAAGCTCTCCTAAATCCAAAACCCAATTATCATTTTTAGAGCGAGAGTAAATCTTGGAAATTTGGGGGAAGTTCAGACCCTGAATTCGGGGGGTAAGTAAAGCTCAAGGCATTTCTTTCTCTTTTTAAAAAATATTTCTACAATTATTAAAAAAAACCCAAAACACTATGAAAACAAACAAACAAAAAACAATGTTATTTTCCATGGTTTTTTCCCCATCATTTTTATAGCTTATTTTTTCATTTGGTCACAGTTAAAATATTTATCACTTTGATTATTTTTTCTATTTTTTTTAAGTTCAATTGAACAAATGAGAAGAAATATCTTAGGAAGCTGTATTAAGATTAGTGACTTCTACGTTTAAGGAATTCTGAAAGTTTTTAAAAGTTGCAAGTAGACCCAGATTAGTGTGCATGCATTTTAAAAGCATCTTTAAATGGAGAAAATTCTGCACATCAAACCGTCATCTTTTCAGCTTAATTTCTATTGGTTTTGGTACATACGTTCCTATTTTATTTCTGTATACACCGAAAGAAAAATTATGATTAACTAAACAAGTGATACACTGATTTCTTTAAGCACAAAATCAAACCCCTGTCTCACAGGTTGCCTAGATGTATATGCAGAACTGCTGATCATTCTGTGTGACATGTCACTTACTGAAATGGGATAGAAAATAGCTATGGTTATAGCCAAGAAGCTTTCTCAGACTTTACTCTTGAACTGCTAACTGCTGATCATTCTGTGTGACATGTCACTTACTGAAATGGGATAGAAAATAGCTATGGTTATAGCTAAGAAGCTTTCTCAGACTTTACTCCGCTCACCAGCAGTCAGTCAGCTAAGACTGTCATGCAGGTGTGGTGACCCTGATTTGAGGTCTCTGATCCTATAGCTAGACTGTTACCTGTATGTGAGTTAGCTAGTTGACAGCTAGCTTGAGTGCATTTGCACTATGCTGCAGTCAGCACCTCCGAATGAATATGCCCCTTATCCTGCAGCTATAAACGTGGGTGCTCGTTCTGCCACCCTTTCAGGTTGCATCATGCTTGATATTATAAGGTTCTGAGTTCAGTCAGTTGAAGTTTGTCAGCATTTTCACAGAAAACTACTAAAGAAAAAGTAAATTATGATTTATTGAAAAAGTGAAAAGACTTTTATGAAAAAGGATTAGTTTTTGAACTGGCTGAAAAAAGGTTCAAAATTGGTTAAAAGGCATGGTTTCAACTCTTCTCAAAACAAAAGAAACCTCCTGCACAGAGTTTCTTCTTGGGAAAAGAAGACCAGCCTAAGGAGGAAAAGGGTAAAACTACCCAGAAATGGTCAATTCCCTCTCTACAGTAAAGATCAGCATTGTTTGCAATGGAGCTGAGATAAGAGAAGTAAATTAGGACAAATCAAGACTGAGTGAAGAAGAAGGAAAGCCTGCCATTCACCAATGGGAGTGGGGAAGGGAGAAAATTGGTTCAAAAAGATTATTCATCCTAACCCCAGACCCATCTCCAACTCCAGGTGACATCCCTGATAAATCACTGCTTCCCAGATCCAAGCTGTGTGATTTTCTTCTTCAGTCAGTAAATGTTGTGGAAACAGGCTTATTTAAACATATGGCTTATTCTTTTCCAATGCAGGTTGTTAGTCTTTTCTCAGCTTTCCAGAGGTCAAGCACTTGGCACCAGTCCTGACAACATGATGATGCCAAACTGCGCTTCCTGCTGCTGCAATAGACGGATACCCAGAGGTGGGTTAGCTCCCTGAAAACTAGCTTATGTACATTCACGTTATGTTGCGGTCACCTCAGACTGGAAATCAGTCACTCAAAGTAGTCAGTACTGTACCACATTTGTGGTCTGAAGATCCAACCTGAAACCCTGTAGCTCGATTTCCTAAAAGCCAGGCACTCACAATACAGCCAAACTTGAACACACAGAACAGGTATAATGCTAAGACTTTTGAAACCACCCTAACCTAAGCCTTCAAAGTGTACACATTCACTAACAGCACAGAGTTGACCCCACGTAGCCCATGCTTTTATTAAGAATGGGATTTGCACAACATAACAAACGTTCTGCACAGATAAAGGAATTGTTTGTGAAGTACCTAAGCTTTTTCATTGTGTGTAATTCTGAACAAAGAACAGATTTTGATAGAATTTCATACATAACTGAAATTCAGGCATGCAAAAGAAAAATTAAAAAGTGGATGAAGGTGTTCCATTATTGCTTAAAAGATGAGTGCCACGCAGCCTGCCCAGTGAACGACAGAGGTGTCCTACAGAGAAAATGTAGGACAAATATGGTTGTGGAACTGAAGACTGAATGGTCAAGCTTCGTGACTTTGAAAGATTGTAAAAGAAATCATCTGCAGCTACTGTGAAGGCATTAGATATAATGGAAGAAATAGGTTGGCTTTGAGTAGCAGAATTTTGATTGAATTACCAAGGTAAAATATTTCTTTAAGTAAGACTGGAGGAAAGTACAATAATTAACTTATTGTAAACTTACTATTACACTTTTTGTTTCAGGAAGGAGTAGTATGGGTAGAGTTTTTTAGAGAAATATCTAAGGGAGAAATGAGCACTGACAATGAACTCAATTCATGCCCTTTCTTCATTAACAAAAGGAGCTGCAAGATATCCTGGGAACTTTCTGATGACATTGCTCAAACGTGGTAACAGAGAATTTACTGAAAAAGTACTTCAGGAAGATTGTATGTTTCATGAAAGCTGCCTTGCAAAACACCAATATTAAGAACTTCAAATGCTTCAAGTTTGGAGAATGTTCCGAGTTTTAAAAATCTCTGTGGAAACCCCAGTAGAACATTGCATTTTAGCTAGAATATCTTTAAACCACTAAAGGACTCATGTATTAAGCACAAAATTTAATTCTCAGTCTTGCTGAGAATGAAATAAAAGCATTTCATAGTTGCTTCAAAACTTGGGCTTAAGTCAAAAAGACACAGCGCTGTACATGGCATGTGGAGTGCTACATAGTCTGCATTTTAATGTTAGTAATGCTTCTATTAATAATGCTGTCAAGACATTGCTGTTCCAACACTTGGCCAAGAAAGACCAGAAAAGCAATTTAGCTTTAAAGCCATTTCCACCTGAATTTATAATTGAGACAAGATTACCTTATGGTGGATGTGAGATGATTAAGACTGTAGCATTAATTCAGTGCCGGATCTTGTAATTATTTTCCTCTAAAGCACTAAAGGAAATTCATTATTTTGTGTAGCTTCAATATACTCCAATGATGAACCCACACTGCAGTTATTTTATAGATTGTTACCATGGGATAGGATGTCTATAGATTCTCAGCAAACAAGTCTATTTTTTATTATACGCTATTCTTTAAGTCCTCATGATTAAAATACAAAGCAAAAATCCATCTTGGGAAGGGAAGGAAAGGAAACAGAGAATAAGGAAGAAAAAATATCCAAAGGGTATCTATAACTCAATCATTTTTTCAAAACAGGGAAAGCAATTTTAGAGAAATATGTAGAATGAGGTACATTCTATAACACAAAGTCCAGCCTCTATTAAAAATAATAAAAGTAGCAAATGCTTAACAATTTACATTATAAGCTACCCACTCAATCATAATTTTTGCAAGACAATACATTTTGCAATGTAAATGAACTATGGGACTGATGTCATCAGCAAATGTATCTTTTCTGTATCAGTGTCACTTCCGCAATTCTAACATCTAAAATCTACCTGTGTAATAAAATTGCGATGGATACTTAATTTATTAAAATATTTTTAACAATGACGGCTTTATAACTTACCCAAATCACTATAAAGCTCAAAAAATATTGATGTCACTAGTTTTTTCTAGGTTTGTTTCAGGTTTATTTTTTTCCTACCATGGCAAAACATGACCAGTTAGAGTAACATAATGAGATATGTGACTTCTGAAATTTGGAAGACATAGCAGTTGCATAAGACTTTTGGTGGTTTGTTATTTCAATACCAAACATATAAGGGCAAATGAGGATGACCATAAAACAGATATAGAAAATTGACAGAATAAGTGCAATTGGCCAGGCTATATTTAGTAAATTAGGCATTCCCAGATCCTTTAGGCTTTTGTCAGATCAATTGTTACATGTGTGTAACATGTACATATACACTGAAGAGGGGCGTCAACTAATATTCAGAATATAACTTTTGTTTACTTTTTAAATTTAATAGCTAAATGACATTATTTACAGGGAAATGTATAAAGGCTTTACTAAACTGCTTTGTAAGGTATAGGACATCTCAGTTCTCTGTGGTGCTTGCAATTCACCAAATATGCCTGCTTTTTGATGCAATCACATTATTTTCCTTTCATATTCCTCATTTTTTTTATTTCTCCATTATAAGAGTAATAAAGGTTTGAGCTATTAGTCTGAATCAAAGCAAAACCTATGTATTAAAAGTAAAATAAAGAATAGATCCGAACATCTGTTTTACCAAGACTTCAGTTGCACGAAGGTAAGACAATGCTAGTATTTTTTTTACCCGTTTAAACCCAGTAGTAAAGCATTATGTTTCCTATATTGCTGCCCTAGAACTGAACTCAAGTGATTTAGCCTCTCTGGAAAAATTCCACAAATCCACAGGAAGGTGTTTTGCCATTGGTAATCACTGTAATCCACTGGAAAGACTATGGCACAGATAATGGAGGATAACCTCCATAAAAATTCAGCTTTGCTGGAGAGCTCCTGCTGCCAGAATGCAATTGCCCCATCCCAGTGAGTCTTGCAATAGCAAATGCCAGCCTTGTAACATGTTTGCATGTAGTTTAGCCATTCTGTACCTCATAGTATTCATGTAAGATCAGAATGGGAGTTCAACTAAAATTACTTTGTTTCAAGAGGTGCTGAAGATATATAAGATATATGACAGATATAGACCAAGGCTGCTGAGAGGAATGCAGCCACAAAGGAGAAATCACAGCGTATTAGCTAGTCGTTATTCAGGTTAGGAACTTGGCTCTTACTAATCAATAATATAGATATAGCAACAATTATTTATAAAGTTTTTTATGAGATAGTTCTCCACTGTTAGCTCAAATGCACTGTTCATGTTCAGTTCCACCATTAATACAGATATTGCAAGAACACAGCAAACCTTGTGTATGTCCTGGCAGTTATTTACTTGTGGGAATACATCAGCCTGGATCCACTGGCATTGACTGTTCTCCAGAAACTTGGTACAAATGAAAAACGGTTGGGGTTTTGAACACTTAGCTGAAATAACCTCTTGCTTCATTCACATTAAGGGAATGCCATAGCAAGTTATTTGAGCTCTTTATCTCTCAATTCTGCACTTGAAAATGGACACCTGGTTAGGATGAAGGAAGGAGAAGGAAGAATACATTCCTACCTCATAAAGATACAGTTTCAGATGACTAATTCATAATATTTAATGGAATAATCCATTAGAAAGAGTGATAAAATACATACATAAGTTATTGCTTGTCATGGCCCTTTGTTTTCCCTTATAAGCAGTTGCTAAACATTAATTAAGTAATAGCTGAGGAGGCATTGTAGCACAAACATTTAGATGTATGCATTTTTTATGTAAAGTGCTTACGGTAAAAAAATTGCAATCCATACTACTGAGCACTGTAGTCCTATCCATTGATAATGTACTTGGTTTAATCCAAGGACTTCTACTTACTTACAAATATATGTATATGTCTCCTAAAGAGAAGACTGCATTTTTAATTAAGTGAATCCTTTGTTCCTTTCCATAGAAAAAAGGGGTAATAAAGTCACAATGTCCTCAAACTGTCTGGCACCATCGCCAGGGAGGATTTGTAATAATTATATTTTTATCTTTAATCCAGGCAGTAAATATATTTCTGGAAGTGTCTGGAGTCTGTGTCTGAAGTCTGCTGCACTTCTGGTTGAAGACAAAAGACATTGGGAGGGAGGCAGGATTTTAGAAACAAACAGCCAATGCTTTATGCTTTAGCTATTTGCAAGGAGAAATTTCACAACCAGCACTGCCAAAATGTTTGCCTTCCAGACATTATTTCATAACAGCTCAGTATAATGCCTGGTTACTCTTGAGTACTACTCGCTTTTGTTTCCACTTGCTTAAAAATTAGTGCACGGCTTTTTTGAAGTCCGAGTGCCAGCAGGCTCCATCCTGCCTGCTCTCTGTCTGGCAGTGCTCTGGGACCCCTTGTTTTCTTTACCCTCCCCTATCACAGGCATGCTAAATTTCAGCTTGCTGATCATTTCCACTGATTTGACTCACAAAAAATATATTTTTTTTCTTTCCCTCAGGGCATGATTGTGAAAAATTACATTTAAGGCAAGGTGGCAGCTCAGCTTCTGAGGGGAGCCCTAAACCACCTCCCGACCACAGCTATCTACAGAGCTGTACCTCAGGTCTGTTTGCCCTGCAGCGCTCACCCAGCCCTGGCTCCCCTGGCTCCCCTCCCTCCCTCTTCGGGCTCTGCTGCTGCTGGTTTGTCCCCACTTCTGCTGGAGGAGGGCAAGGCCTCCACTGCCTGGCACGTATGGCAACGGTGTCTTATGTTGCTTCTTTTCCCTCTGCCTCTCCTGGCTTCCTACTTGTCTACCCGCAGTGATACCCACAGCGCTCTCCTGCTTCAGCAGTTCAGAGGGCTTCAAAGGGTCGCTGTCTTTTTTTTTATCTCATTTCTAAAATTTTCCTCCAGATGATGAGGAAGCCTGGAGAAAAGGAGGCTGAGGGGAGACCTCATCACTCTCTACAACTCCCTGAAAGGAGGTTGTAGCGAGGTGGGTGTCGGTCTCTTCTCCCAAGTAACTAGCGATAGGACGAGAGGAAATGGCCTCAAGTTGCGGCAGCGGAGGTTTAGATTGGACATGAGGAAAAATGTCTTTACTGAAAGAGTGGTGAAACATTGGAAGAGGCTGCCCAGGGAAGGGGTTTAGTCACCATCCCTGGAGGTATTTAAAAGATGTGTAGATGCGGCACTGAGGGACATGGTTTAGTGGGTGGTGGTGTTGGGTCGACGGGTGGACTCGATGATCTTAGAGGTCTTTTCCAACCTTAATGATTTTATGATTCTATGATCCTATGGTTCTATGAAATCTGGAGACTATTTCTGCCATGAGGAAGCAGAAAAGACACAGGCTGTGAAGCATTAGTAGCAGCAGTGATCACATGAAGATCTTCGTATGGGAAAGTAATGGAAGATGCCAGTACCCAGTCCATCACCACCCACATACACCAGCTAGCGAGAGAGGCAGCATGGAGATCCTGTGCAGAGAACAGCTTCCATTTCCCCTCCTTCCCGTAGCACAGCGGTTGTCCTCAGCCACTGAAAAGTATCCCGTTGCACCTCAGTGCTTCAATCATCTCTGCTGTTATTGGTCTTGGGGGGGAAATAAATCCATAGACATTTCAGTGAAAGTATTAATTTACTTTAAATAGGTTTTCTATTCATTTAAAGGAATGTTTTTATGTCTGAGAGTAATTGGTCTTATTTTGTCTTTAGACTATTTAAAAAAAAAAAAGATATTTTCAGGGCAAATAACCTGAAAGGATATATCCTGCAAGGGATATTTGTAGTCTTTTGATACAGCAATAAGTCAGAATGACAGCTTGGGCCAGCCACTGGAACTGAAGAAGCAGTGCTGCTTAGGAAGAAATTCATGCATGACAAGACAGCACTGCCGGCAAGGGAGTATGAGAAGATATTAGAATTTATTTCTTCATCTTTATTGCCCAAAAAACTTTCCAACATAGCAGTAATGTATGTTACTCAAAATTCCCACTACTGCCCCCACCACAGCCCCATTTCTGAAACCATGTCTCTCTAAACACTGGAAAGGCAAAGATCTTGATTAACTCTGCTGATTTTTGAGCACGTTGGCACTGCCCTTCCCAAATGATGGGAAAAAGAGGAGTCTTTTTACAGGACCCCTTGTATGGTCCAGGATGCTATACAATCAACTCTCCTGCGATTCCCATGTTCCCTGAGAGTGGAAATGCTCCGTCTTGTAGTCTGTTCTTTTTCCTTCAAAGTAGTGTAACTACCAATAAATACATATATAAATAAGTGAGAAATGGGGTACCAAGGAAGGACAGGTTTTACAGAGAAAAAAAAAAAACAGAAAGCAGAGAAACAAGTTTGTTTTGGGAAAGCATGAATACCCAAACCCGATTCCCATGTTCCCTGAGAGTGGAAATGCTCCGTCTTGTAGTCTGTTCTTTTTCCTTCAAAGTAGTGTAACTACCAATAAATACATATATAAATAAGTGAGAAATGGGGTACCAAGGAAGGACAGGTTTTACAGAGAAAAAAAAAAAACAGAAAGCAGAGAAACAAGTTTGTTTTGGGAAAGCATGAATACACAAACCAAAAAAAAAAAAAAGAACAAAAAAAAGAGACAAATTTCACTCAGACGAAAGAACCTATAGACTCTTAGTTGTTTTTTCTATAAAGAGAGAGAAAAGTCAAAATCCATGAAAACTTAACGCTGCAGATCAGTGATTGCACTAGTTGCTCCCCACCTTTTTGAAGTTGCAGTTCTGGAGAATACTCTCAAGGGCAGCCTGGGAGCTGCAGTCTGATTTACCTCACTGGTGGGGCTCTGAGAGCTCTGCTGTGGAAGACAACCTCACTATTGACCTTTCCAATCTGCTTAATTTCCAGCATCCCAGAATTTTTTTGCACTCTGAGCTTGTAGGAAAACAAAGCTTGTTACAACTGGTCTTGCAGTTCTTCAGCTTTCTTCCCAGCCTCTACATTTAATGCCCGTTTCATGCAGCAGGGCATCCCTGCAAGGGGTGAGCCAGAAGAAAGGGAAGTTTTCAGACCTGGAATGTGGTTATATGTGTGTTTGGTGGCTGGTATCTTTGTTTGAGTTTGTCATGTGCAGTTTGTTGTCTTTTTTTTTAAAGCACTGTCATGGTTTAACCTTAGCTGGCAACTGAGCACCACTGTCCTGGTTTCGGCAGGGATAGAGTTAATTTCCTTCCTAGTAGCTGGTACAGTGCTGTGTTTTGGATTTAGGATGAGAACAAAGTTGATAACACACCGATGTTTTAGTTGTTGCTAGGTAATGCTTACACTAGCCAAGGACTTTTCAGCTTCCCATGCTCTACCGACTGAGAAGGCTGGAGGTGCACAAGAAGCTGGGAGGGGGCACAGCCAAACTGGCCCAAGGGACATTCCATACCATGTGACGTCATGCTCAGTACATAAACTGGGGAAAGCTGGCCGGGGGGGCCACTGCTCGGGGACTGGCTGGGCATCGGTCGGCGGGTGGTGACCAATTGCATTATGCGCCACTTGTTTTCTATATTATTATTATTATTTTATTTTATTTCAATTATTAAACTGTTCTTATCTCAACCCATGAGTTTTCTTGGTTTTACTCTTCTGATTCTCTCCCCCATCCCACCGAGGCGGGGAT
>NW_008795041.1:5513425-5535796 GCF_000699145.1 Aptenodytes forsteri | reverse complement strand
GCTGAAAAGTCCTTGACTAGTGTAAGCACTACTTAGCAACAACTAAAATGTCGGTGTGTTATCAATGTTATATTCTCATCCTAAATCCAAAACACAGCACTGTACCAGCTACTAGGAAGAAAATTAACTGTATCCCAGTCGAAACCAGGACAAGCATAAAGAAAGCGTATTGGGGGGGCATGTTTATTTAAGTGACATTTCAAATGCCCATCTTCACCAAAAAGAATTCCTTTTCAAGAATAAAGTAGGAGCAGCCATACTGAATCACACCAAGAGCCATCCCACCTAGCCTCCCGAGAGAGGTGAACACTGGATGCTGAGGAATTTGGTCCACAGAGAGCCTTGTCATTGCCTGGAACCAGAGGCATCCTGTGGACACTTAATTTAGAGCTGTTGATAAATTGATGAATTTCAGTTTCTCTGAGAAAGGTACTACTAGTTTTCCATTAAGATGCTGAACATTCCTGAGGTTTTATTTGGTTTACACATTGCTCTGGGGGGAAAAAAAAAGTTATACTGAAATTATTCTACCAGAAGCTTGGATCAAGGGAAAAGTACTTGGGCTTTACATGCTACAAGGTTTAGCTTTTACTGAATTGCCAGAATCATTTATTGAGACTTATGAAGTAAACAGAAATGGTTTGGGAAAGGTGATAGAAATAAGCATGCAATCGCTTTAGGAAAAATATCTTTAAGTTACATCTTTATAACCACAGTTCTTAACTCAGCCCTTTAAAGTCATTTTACTTCACCAGTCTTAAATAACCCTTAAGGTTTAAATGACATTCTTTACTCTTAATGTTGTTTTCTTGCCTGCAGGCTATAACCATGAATCCTCCTGTAAGTACATCTCTTCATTAGCAGCAGAATATCTTTGGCTATTCTGCGTAATAGTGTGGAGCATGATGCAGAATATGGTGCAGAGTTTGCTGAGACTGGATATAATATCTATGCCTAAACTTTGAAGCTAAAAGTAAAGGTATCTTGCTTTCTAGATGACCTCCTAAGGGCCCTTCCAACCTGAGTTATCCAATAATTTTATGATTCTCTTAACCTGAGTAACAGAAGATCCTTAAAATGTTGTAATTTGTGAATGATGACTTTTAAAATGTGCATAGATGTTTAACTTGATCAATGCTTGGTATTGCTAGTATAATCTTACCACATGTTGTCTATCCTACTACACTCCAAAAACATGTTTATAGCAAGTTGCATTTAAAAAAAAAAAAAAGAAAATATAATCATTAACACGTGAAATAGATATTATTATTGTTATTGCTTTACATTTGGAATCAGAAGATTAATGTATATACAGTAGATCCTGCATTTTAAGCTTTTAGTATCTTCATTAATAACTACATCATTTTAAGGCATCCACATATTAAAATGTTTTATTAAAAACTGTCAACGGTATTATGTTCCTACTGGAATATTTCCATAGCACTAATGCAATTATTTTTTTATGTCTCATTGCAGAAATATTAATTACAGCCAAAGTATAAAATAAAAATTGAAAGGGAAATGTCTGATGAATGAAGTTGCAGAGGGAAAATATCTGCAAATTTCTGATGCTTATTTGAAATTGTGAAATTGACTTTTAAGTTAAAATTAGGAGTGTCATAACGATAATTAACCTACTAGAGTAGGATATCCTACTCTTTGGATCAAAGACGATCCGTTGTATAAAAATTAGTTTAATCTTTTGAGTTAATGTTTTATTGTTTTTCTTTTAAACTGCTGTCCTTCATGACCATACTCTGCTTCAATTTGTTGGGCAGGTGGAATGTTATCTTTAGGCTGTCTAGATATCCTTAGGGATGCCACTAGTCTAAACATTAAAGAATAAAGTCTGTGTGTCATATCCGGGTGGCTAATTCATGCAGACAGTTTTCCTGGAATATCCATACTGGGTGAATCTCATCTTTTTCTGGTGAGAGCATCAATATGAGGATTCTTCTCAGTACACCTTTGTTTCTGCCTGTGGGCATGGCTACTTTCTGTTTTTGAATGACATGCTTTTGTGGATGTAGGTCTGTTGGTTTGTGTTTGTATGTCTACATGTATTTGCATAGGATAATTTGTAAACTGATGGGTTGACTGAAAGATCCACAGTTTGGAGAAGGACAGCGGCTGGTGAATTTATGGTGAATAAGAAAAAGCTCAAATTTTCATTTCATAGAAAACAGATGGCAAAGTTTTATGTCCAAAAATAGCATGGGCTTTGTGAGTTGAGTAAGACAATCTTTCTTGTGATGGTTCTCAGAGAGCACACCTGGGTGAGAGGAAGGGAGCCCATGATTTGAAGGTAGTGACTGCTGTGTATGGAGTTGTAAGAATTGTTTCAGTTGTTAAACTTTTTCACAAACATCCATCTATATGTATGTTAAAATGAAGACTACGATGTTTGTGTCCAACTCAGTGCTACCCATCCTAGTAAGAGGGATTTTCACAGTTTGTGAAATAAATATATGGAGGAAACTCATCCTTGAATTGATGAGAGGCTTAAGAATGGCTGATTAGAAACCTGATACCTATTCATAAAGGATACTACGTATATATTAAGCTTCTAAGTATTTGCTTGTTTGTGAATATTGGAGCACGTGAAAAATGGTTAGGTCAGATTAGGAAGGTTAAGTTATGCAGGTCCTATTAAAATAATAATTAAAAAAAAAAGCTTTTCCTTTCTCTTCTTCCCTGCAAAAGTTTACAAAAAACCTTGACTTAAACTTTCAAAATTAGTAAAAAGTTTGAACAGGTAAATGTTCTAGAAAGGTGATGTATTTTGTATTGTTTTTTTAATTAGTTAGTTTAGTGATAAAAGCAAGTAATCTCTGCTTTCCCAAAGTGTAATTTCTGCTCTTTCTGGGTGAAACCTAGAGAATGCCAAGGGGACTGCTAAGGAATAAAAAAAGTAAACTAGAAACTTTAAAGTCAAGGTAGTGTGTGCTCTTATTCTCTGGCTTAGGAGGCAAATGCTAACACATGATGTGGAAACCCAGTTTCTACTCTCTCCGGTCATGATGGGACTTTGAACTCTTAATTCCCATCTCTAAGGACACCATCCCCAATAACAGGTAACAGGTGATCTGAAATAGTTCACCCTTAGATCCTTCTGTTAGGCCTGTTTCACTAAGGTTAAAATATTTAGTAAGTTTATCCACAGATGAAATTCATCCAGTGCTGTCCTTTTCCCAGGATCACTTCCATGCAAAGCAGCTGAACTGCTTCAGAACCACAGCAGCATTTGATCCTTTAAGCTCTGCAGATTTCAGTCATCTCTGCCCATAACACTGGAGCTATGGCTTTGCACAGAGTCAGCAAGTGAGCATCGGAGTTTGTTAGTTCTGGCTCTGTACTGGACTGAAGAGCGGGTGAGGTGTTTGAGTCATGCCTCTGAGTGATCAGGGTCCAGAAGGACTATCAGCTTGCTTCACTGTGGCAAACATGAAAAGAATTCAATGTTCCTTCAGAGCCAGTGTATTGAGAAGCATGGTGCAGAGACATGAGTATTGCTCAAAAAAAGTCAGCTCATGCTTAGCCAGATTTAGCTGAGCTTTAGCTTAGCCCTAGCCATGCTGATGTTATATGGACTCATGTGGAGACAACTGACAGTCATAGCATCCTGCTCCTAAGCCCTGTATTTCGTGTAGGTATTTCCTCATGACTGTGCCTACTTTCATCTAACACTTTTCTGGATGACTGTAGCTATTAAGGTACTTCCCCTCTTCTGTGGAAGCAAGTGTACTTTCATGAGAAATAGGAAATGCCACATTCTCTGCAAACAAAGAGGGGAAACGTATTTTCTACAGCTAAGGTAAATGTAGCCTGGATCTGATGTCAAAGGAGAATATGGCTGCTATAAGTTTACATACAGCATTCTTAGTCTACCAGAAATTTTGCAGCATATTTGACTGGAGTTAACAAATAGTTCCAGGGTAGCTGGAAATATTGTTTTAGAATATACAACACTTACTAAAATCCATAATTAAAATTGTCTGATTAACAATTACTTTCCTACTTTTAATAGAAACAAATGTTGAGAGCTTTGGATCAGAACTATTAATGAACAGAATTCTCTTAAATTATGGTGATCACATTTCCATGTTCAATTGGCTTATAAATTTGAACATAAAAATGCATTAGTTGCCTTTCTCATGAGGCGCTCTTAGGATCTGATGATCTTGTGGCCTCTTCAGAGAATGTGTGTATGAATATGCAGTGTAGCTAATGATGTAAACATTCAACAAGATTATGTAATGTGTCTGAGTAACAGTATTATTTTCCTTACTACGTTGTTATGATCTGTAGTTGGTTTACTTAGATGGCTAGGTTCCCTAGCAAGACCAGGATTTTATTTCATCTTCTTTGCCTGCCCTCCAGTTCTCATGATAACAGTGACTAAAGAGAAAAAGAAGTATGTTCATTCTAGGAGCAACAGAATTGAGTTCTTTCACAATTTTGTTTGAATATCTGCAGCTACAAAATTGATAGCTGATGCAGCATGGTGTTCCTGTAAAACGCCTCATTTGTTTGAAGAAATGTACACTTGCAGTAATGATTAGAGGGCAGCTGAATGGCAAACTTGTTCATAAAATATCAAACACCATACACTATAGTGAGATACTGGACGAGGCTTATGTCTACTTCGTGAAACAGGTGGTTAGAAACTAATAAAAGGGCAGGGGGAGGTAGGGAGATACGCTGTATTCCCCTCTTCTGTGCAATCCTTAGCACAAATTTCTCTTTTTTTATGCAAAGAAAATATTTTTTCTTTCTCACTGAAGCATATTGAAAAACTCAGAACACACAATGGCCATTGGATTCCTGAGCCAGTGCTGGGGGCAGATAGGTAAACAGTAATTATGGAGGTGTGAAACTTAGATGCATATATATTTCAATGCAGCTTTCATATATTACCTGGGATGGCTGTATTATTTATTTTTCATCACAGCCCATCCCCAGAGTCTTGTGATATTTTGCAACAGGTATACTTTCCTAGGTTAGAGGTAAAGATACTCTGTCAGTAACCAGTGGTTACATACAGCCTATATATGGGTAAAGGGTTCTCATGTGGCTCTACAATCCAAGACAGACCTAGCAATGAACCAGAATGTGACAGATTTTACCATTGAAACGAAGACATTAAACAAGAATGTTAACAGAAAATTAGTTTCCTCTCTAGGTTTATAAGAGGACAATTGGGTGACTTAAACTTGACAGTGGATGAAACTATGAATAAAAGGATGAACACTAGGAGTTTGGAAAGTAAGCTGGTAGGAATACTCATTTAGCAGACAATGTAGTTATATATTTAAACACAGTGAAAGCCCTCCACCTGTTCCAGCTAGGGAATGGAGTATGGTCATGGTGCCACAGCTGTGGAAAACTGCTTCAGGAACATGGGCAGCAGAAGGTAGTGCTGACCAGGAGAGTGAATGACTATTGCAAGACAGGACTTTAAAAGTAATGGACAGATGGAGGAACAACATACAGATAGTAAAGGGTATGTGCTATTCAGTGAGAAAATAGAAGAAAAGAAGGGGAAAAATCAAGACAAACATAAAACACAAAAATAAAATTGAATTTTTGAGTTAAAATCACTTAGAGAAAACACAGTAATGGAAGACCTACTGGACTAGTTCTAGGCTTTATTACAACCTCTCTCCTATTCCCAGTTGGAATATGATTAGAATATGATGCTATTTAGAAAAAGAAATATGAATATTTCCTGGATATCACACTGAGGAACAAGTGGGTTTGCCCATATTAGTAGGAGTTCATTGCAGCATGTAATAAAAAATTAATTATATTTAACTAGGGTCTAAAAAGTAATGTTCAAACAATACAGAAGTTAGTGACTGAGAATGTGTGGACTGTGTAACTATGTGTGGACTAACCATGTCTAACTGTACAACTGTGTGGACTAACTGTGAACTTATTGTTCATAAAATAATTCCATTTAAATGAAAGACCAAATGAACATGGATTTGTAATTGACCTTTTTGATTTCCGAGGTTGGGGGTGCAGCGGGGAGAGAAAAGACAAGGGTGTAGAGCGGAACTGGGAAAGGAGATTGGATGTCATTCCTTATCCTCAGTATCCTTTCAGAATTATTTAACAGAGACCCTACCAGCAGTGGGGGAATTTGGTATATCTGGTAATTTTCTGTGTTTAAGGATCAGGAAGCAAAAGTCATCTTAAGTTAGAAATCAGGAAGGACAGTCAAATAAAAAATATCAAAGATGTCCCTAGCCAAAAAGATAAGAGAACAGGAAAAGAACGCTCTCAACAGCAAGGGTAGGGTTAAGTTTAAAGCAGAGCTAGAGGATGACTAAAAATGCAATGAGAACGTGCCTCAGATTCAATAGCTTCTCCATTGTTATTGAAGAAAATCACAGGAAAGAAAAATTATTATTGCACCTGGGACAAGAAAGAAAGAATGAGAGTATGGAAATGGAAATTATCACAAAAGAGGTAGAAAGAAGCTCAGAGACTATAATGCTCTTGAGTGAGGGAAGGGACCAGGTAATCTCCATTTCAGAAATCTGAAACAATTGGTGCATGAAATTGCAGACTCAGGAACATCTATACTTCAAAAAGACAGTGAAGTGATCTTGGCTCTTTCAGGCTCATTATTCTGACATCTGTAATATACAGTTCCGTGCCGGGGCAAATGCAACCTTGACCTGAATGAAGGGCTGAACATCTGTGCAATCACGATGCACGTGATGTCCAGAAGCATTTTCCATGCCAGCCAGTGCTAATGGAGTGAGAGAAGGAAAGAAATAGAAGGAAATAGAAAGACATATTAGCAGCCTAAATTCAATATCTTTATTTGGATAACTGGTGGGGTTTTTTTTCTTAAGAGGAAATGTGGTGAATCTCATTATTTGGAAAACAGTAAAACTTTAGAAAATCTCACATTAGGAAACTTGTTAATTAAGACAGAAAAGATGAGAATCACTGAAAGAATTATGACACAGGAAAGGGCCTGACTAAAAGGTCAACGCTCAAGAGTACTGGAAGAAAAAAATATTAGGCTGAAATGAAGTTATTAGTAATGTTTCTCAAGAACTGCTTTTCAATTCAGCAAATCCTAGTTGATATTTTTATTAATTATCTTGGCACAGGAATCAGGGAAGTCCTAGAGAAGCCTGATGGCACTGTTTGGTGCAGCATAGACATACATTTATTAGTCCCATTTAGAGATACCCATGCTTTCAGATACCTAGAAGCAAACATATTAATAGCTGAACCTGACCCACATTATTAGTAGAGAAAACTGCAGTAAACAATTATCTGTTCTGTGGACATACAAATATGTCAGAAAGCTGAGGAAGATGGTGGTACAGAATTTATCTGAAGAACTTCAGTCTAGAGTTCAAGTCATGTTTGTGCACATTAACACCTCAGATTACCTTGCAGTATCTCAAAATAAGATCTCTTTTGCTCTCAGACATTGCTAAATGTACAGGACCCGAAACTTCTAGTCTGTGTGCTGTGTATGTTTTGATTTACTTTTTAAGTAGGGACAGGGAAAGTATCTCATTTTCTGGATTGTGTCAGTTTGAGTCAACGTTTGAAAGAGGACAGATTTTTAAAAAATCTGCAGAAAACAAACAGTATTTCATGTCTTCTATAATATTTTAACAACAAAGGGCACAATATTCCAGTTTTTTTCTTCTGAATGTTTTAACATTGGCCTTTGAGAAGGTTTCTGGTCTACGTCACAGACAGCCATCTCAGACTTTCAGTTTTGACTTTCCTGAATATCTTATTGCATGGAAGGCTCAATCTAAACTGCAGAGATCATTTTGTATTTGGAGGAAATAAACCTCTTCATGATATTTTGCTTTAGATCTTCATCTTTAACTTGTGATTCCAGTGAAATATGCCAATTATTAAGATTTTAAGTTCCAAAGCATATCTTAAAAGGTATTTCCTGATACATGGAAACCATGTAATTTAGTCCCTACACTCTCTAAAGAAAACTTTAGGGAACATGGGAACATGGAAACATGGGGTTTATCTTAACATTGTACTGAGATATTTGAATCTCAGGTTTCTTCAAAAATTTTGAAAAGAGTTAATACTATGTATTTTAATTAGTTTTTACAGAGAAACTGACTTGCCTTAATTTCAAAATACAAATTCAAGGTGCTATTCAAGCAGCCAACAGAGAACAGAAGCCAGTACATCGTGGACTCCAAGTTCAGGGAGAGAATGGTGCAGCTGGTGGACAGACAGCCCCAGGTGTGCTGGAGGCCATGTATCAGAGCCTGGGGAGCTGCATGGCCTTGGCACAGCCAGTACAGCACCAGTATGATAAAACAGATCAAATCATCTGTTAAGAATGCAATATTTGATCCAGTTTAGTGAGAGCTGGCCATAGGAAACAGGGTCCTACTGGGAATAGGGAGACAGGTACATGCAACTCCCTGAGACAGGGACTAGCAAGTGTTGTTATTTCCGAAAATCAAAAGGAAATGGGAGCCAGGAGCAGCAAGGTCATTGCTACTGCATCCTGCATCCATTGCAGGAAAACTGACTCTCAGTTTTCAGCTCTCATCTAGTTCTGTGAAGAGCAGAAGCTGAGATGCTGCCAAAGAGGATGAGACCTTCATTTAAAATCCCAGTGGTTGCATTCACTCCTCTCTCAGTATTCATCATCACCTTTCCATACTTAAACTTGTTAAATCTTAGGTTTTCTCTTTCAGAATCTATTTATTTATTTGCAGGCATTTCATACAATTCAGAAATTTTTAGGTATTTTTCCTATTCTCACTTAGATGCCAGCAACATCAGTGGAACATAATTGGATATACCAGCAAGTGTATTCACTCTCACTATCTACTCTCTCAGTATTTATCAAAGATATTAATATTCATTATTTTTTGCATTAATCTCTCACTCACTCCTCTCTAGCCCTTTATCTATTTTTTGTTTTCCTTAGGTGCCTCATGTTTTTGTTGACAATGTTCTGAAACAGAAGACTTCATGTAATATATATACCATCCAAGACAGGAATTTCAAATGTGCTTGGGGGAATAAGGCATGTAGTAGTTGTGGGATTCCAAGAGCATTTGGATACCAACACCTGTGAAAATCCTAATTTAGGGCTTTGGGGGAATGACTCGCAATTCCATTGAGAGAATCTGTTTGACATGTGGATGTCTCAGTGGGTGCAACTGAGATTGATTGCACTGTATTTCTTTTCCTCTAAATGGCATTAAAAACATAATTTCCAATTTGACTGGTTGGTTAGTTAGTTTGTTTCCTGATGTTTCCTCCTGAAAGAACGAGGTCACAGTTATCCAAGTTGAAAATCACATTATTACTTCTGGCACACATCTGTAACCCTTTGCTTTTTCCATATATTCCTTCACAGTCCAAAACACCCCTTCATATAATAGCTTCCATGAATCTGTTACTGCAATATTTACTGTTTTCTCACTTTTACTTCAAAAACGAAACACTGTAGACCCATGTGTTAAGTAAGACCGACATTTGTCTTTATGTTCAATCCAAGATTATTGCCAGCCACAGAGATCATGGTATAGATTCAAACCTACAGCTAACGGGCACAGTATGTTGGTACTAATCCTGTAAGCAGTTTAGTGCCCAGTAGCATATAATTTGAAATTGGTTGGTTGGTGAGCCAAATCCTGAAATCCTTCCTGAGCTGCCATTCAGTCTTTTCTCAGGCAAAATGTTACAGTCTTTTTTTTCTTCATGACCAAAACTAAGACCTTGTATAAGCAGGAGTTTCATGCAATGCACGGCTACACCAGCCTGGTTGTACCTGTGCAAACCACTATTGGAGACTCTCAGTGTAAAAATTTAGTTGCTTCAGCACAGCTTGCAATCTTTCTAAGCCAAAATGTGGTATTTAACACAAGTATTATGTTACTTTGGAAGTAGTGCTACTTCAAATTGCTGATTTTTTATGTTAGGCATCTTGATCACTTTTGTTCCTTGTAACAGCTTCACAGAAGGTCTGGAAATGTCTCACAGGACAGTAACATCCCAGGCATGGAGTGTCTGGGTGCTCGGGCAGGTTCCACCAGCCGTGCCTGAAGCCTCCTCTACAAAGGAGGAGATTAGGGACAGTCTTCTGTGCACAGCCAGTGCAGCCTCTCACGGACTAACCAGCCCATTCAAATCCCTCTGATAAGTAAAGGCAGTCCCTCAGCATCTTCGGTCACAGCTAGTGTTTACAATATGATTAGGTGTGTGTGAAGGGTATGAAAAGGATTAAGTAATAAACATGCTTTTTTTTTTTAACATGGTACCTAGGCATGCAGCTTGTAAGCCAATCTTTCCAGATGTTATCTAAAATAGCCAACTTACAAACCCTTGAAAACTGAGATCTGTAATACAAATGTTGACAGCTTCTTAACTAGAGCAGAACACCAGTTCATTTGGTGTATATATACTGTCATTTTCAATACTGCTGTGCCATCTGCTCACTGTGAATTGTAAAAGATTTTTCATCTATTGGTTTTAAAATCTGTTGGATAAATTGGGTTGTAAAAGGTGAAGTCATAAATTGATGACACCCTCTCTTTCTCTTCCCCTTAATTACAGTATCTTTCCTGGCAGTGTCCAAATGCTGAGAAAGGAAAGATTATTGAAAACTGTCATGTTATCTTGCAGCAAATCATTATTATAGTTGTCACTTAGAAGGAAATGCTATCGTTAGGCTTGCAAAATATATTTAATAATCACACCCTGTTTTCTGACAGTGGTAACTTCCTGATAGTTTTCCTTCTGGACTGAAAATTTCCATATTGCTTCCTGGCCAAAGATGATTTCTTCAAAGGAATTTAAATTAAGTGCCTTCAGTAATTGTGGAGTTTTCCAAGTGTGAGAAAATTGCATGTCTCTGTATATATATAAAAAAAGCTATAACTTAAGCAGGAAAAACAGAGGAACTCAAAAATGGCAGAGCTTTGAATCTTGCAATGTGGAATGTAAACATTTCTTCTTTGCAATGTGGAATGTAATCATTTCTTCTAAGAATGGTTTTATTTTAACAAAATAAACACTAAATGAAGACATCATATATATATATTGGGAAATCTCATCTATAAGATTTATATATATTTATAGATATATTCCCTAATGTATATATTGGGAAGACTTAGCACTGAAATGTTACCTTTAAACTGCCTGCTTGGATTTAATCAGTTTCATGGTTGTCATTAAGCTAGTATAACTGATAATTGAAGGATTCTTGTGATGGGATAAAAGCACAGTCTTGTAGGGCAGCAGTATCTACTGCTGTATTCATCCTTCTTTCACTCTTCTTATATACACTCTGATGTCTGGGATGTGGCTAGAAAAACTGAGCAAACTGGAATTTGAGAAACTAGAACATGAACAAGCATGAGTTTAGCATGGCCATTCATGGCTGAACTTGTGCCTTGGGGATGGATGAGGAATGCCTTAGGAAAGGCAAGATACAAAGGTAGCTGAACATGTGATTTGTAATAGAAAGTGTGAAACCCTAATTTAAAAGTTTTTGCAGATGTAATTGGCAGTGAAATAAATATACTCCCACTCCTTTTGTTGTTTAATCTTTTGGGGGGAAGTTGGGGGCAAAATGCCATAACGTGCTTCAGGAGTTTGCCTGGAAAACTCTTGAATTGTACCCACATTTTTAGGTCACTAAAAAGCTGATCTGTACTGACCTAGCATTCATGATGATGATATCCAGGGCAAGTTCAGTTCATATCTCTCTCTTGTTTGTGGCATACACCACTGAGCTTTGTCAATGAATTAGTATGCCTCCAAACTACACAGTACTGATATGAGCTATCTTTTAGAAGGGATAGCATTAGTTGAGTCCTTCTTGTAATATTACATTACAGTGGATTTAATTGTTTTGTTTGTTTGCTGGAAAAAAAACCACAAACTATGACAACCACCAAATTTGGCTTTTCATCATTCTAAACTTGGGAGACTAAAACAAAACACCAATAAAGAAAACAAGAATCTGCTGTTCTCTTTGCTGAGGGAGTATTCTGACATTTTTTCTCTACTTTCTTTTGTTCATGCTGCGTGGTTGTGTTTGTTAAATATCCTGAGGGTAATTCTCTTTGTACATCTGTTATTACATCCCAGAGTTTGTTTTCTAGCAAAATCTGAGTTAGCAAAATGATTATAAACATTGTTATCTAGGGATAACCAGTTGCATAAAAGGAAAAGGTACAAAACAGGACTTCTTGCAGTAATTGTTAGGTGGTAGCTATGTATGAGAGCGCATAGCTTGACATTAACTTTTTTTTGTTGTACCTATGTTTATTGCCTCAGCTGAGACATCAGGCAAGACCCTCAGAGTTTAAAGAGAATCTAAAAATAAGCCTCCCTATGCAAAGCTGATGGGATGCTTATCTTGTTGTTAAATATCTGTTTGTTCATATTACATCTCAAAACGTGTTAAGATGGGGTAACTGAGAGTAATGACACTAAATTAGGATAAGGAAAATTTAGGTTAAACAGCAGACTGATAATCTTCCTGACAGTGAGATCTCTGAAATCACTGACTAATTTCCCATGGGAATAGATGGGAGCTACACTGCTTGATGCTTTTGAAAAGGGCTGATAAAGCACTAGATGTGTACCTTAGGGAACAGTCTTCCACGAGCAAGGGATGAATAAGGTGGCTGAACAGGTATCTCTCTTTCCATCATTCTATAATTTTACCTGTGGTTTTGGTTCTGTTTACAGAGATACCAGTGTTTTCAATGATGCCTTTTTAAAAGGATATTTTTAATAGCATTTTGTATTGTGTAACATAAATTTTTCACATACTGAAAACAATTTTTTATAATAGTGGGGTGTTTTGGGAGGGGAAAGTGTTATTTAAAAGTAGGAAATGTTACTTTCCTTAAGAAGTTAGCAAACAATGTTGGGTTAGTTCTTCAAACTACCTTATTAATATTCAGCATGAAATGGAATTTTACTCAGGAAGAACCTGAATAGATAACTCCAAATGTCTACAGTATAATTTGTCATTTATGGCTTGCACAGAGATTGGAAACTGCCAGAACTCTTCCAGGCTGGAAGGATGGTTAAAGAATTTTGGGGGTTTTTTCATAGTATCTACTAGTAGGTTGAACAGCTTAGACAACATGGCAATTACTGCAACTATCCATGTGTTTCCTTTCTTACTGGAAAGTAAATTTTAGTTTTCTGAATGGCTTCAATTTTTTTTTTCCATTATAAAAGGGAACGAAACTTGGCATGGAGGTGAGTTCTTTTTGGTTGGCTGTTTTTTTATTTTATTTTCTCCTACAGAGTTTAAATTTTTCTGCATGGTTTGTTGAAAAAACACCATACTATTTTTGGCTTCCACAATTAAAAGTCTGTTCCCAGAAACTTCAGTTTACACTGCCACAGATTTCTATAAAGTGTGAAAAAATCCCTCCACTGCTGACTGAGATTAACATAACTCCTACAGGTGTTCATTGTTGTCTTCTGCTGGATGCTACTATTTAATCAGTAACAAGGGTCTGATGAGAGTTAGCAGTAAGGTGACAAGGCCCTTGATGTTACCTTTTTGGAGGGCATGATGAAAAGTGACAAACATACCGATTGTCAGTGTTTGCCCATGTTTCTAAGGTGCTGATAGTATGACAGGACCTGGCAGTATGGAAAGAGACTCAGGATCATTGGAGCCTTTGTTCTATAACTGCTATATTTTTGGGGCAGATGGGAAAAGCAAACCTAAAATGTTTCTCCCCAGATTGAAGGCTCCTTGGACTGGCAGGAAACCAGGTAAGACTCTTTAAGGTAATTACCAAAATTAACTTGTCTTCATGAAGCATTTCCATATGGTCAGAGGGGCAAATCCTAACTCCTCCAGAAGCATGCTCAGAACTGTGTCCAATCATTCCTCAGAGGAGACTCTTGACAGCTTTTTACCTAAGAATAAAATGCAGGATGGAGAAATCATGAGGGAAAACCCAAATGCAAATATTGCACATTTTCAGCTAGAATTGAAGCCCTTAATTTTACCTTCTTGTTTATGTCACAGGAAAACTCTGTGGGTTTGCTCCAGTTAAGAAGCAATGTATTAATTTGTCTAGAGATAAAAATAGCCATTCTGGGTCAGATCAAAGCTCCAGCTAGCCCAGGATTTGGTCTTTAACAGAACCCATAAGCATGCACTTAGGAAAAAGAACAGGATAAGTATACATATTTTCCCTTTATCTTCCCAGTTTCCAGCTATTTTCATTCTGGCAACTGCGATGGATAAGTTTTCTCTTGCAACCCAGTAAATATGACTTTTCTATTACTAGAAGGCGGCCATAGCATTGTATTGACCTGATAATGCAGGGTCTCAGCACTGGTCTGAGCTTGCCTACACGTGAGCTAATTTTAATGTTTCAACAGTGTGTTAGCTTAAGCCCTACGAATACCATATGTGGTATGAAGTCTGAAAACCCTGGCTAGTCACTGCATAACAAACAATAGCACTTTCTATTAATAAAGATTGTAGAATGCTACTGCACAACTTTCAAACTTTACCTGGGAACCAGTGAAAAGGAAGCAGATTGTGCTAAACATAAAAACAGGTCTAAGAGTGAGGAGAAAGTGACTATTGCCATCAACATGTTGCTCCTTGCAGCAAAGAACTGGGAAGGTCACTGATACCCTCCTTACTGCTACTCTGCCTCAGGAAGCCTGTTGCTGTCAGCCTGAAGATCCACAGGGATGCTGGAAGGATGATCAAAATGCAAAAGGCAATGGATAAATATTAGTAAGCTTTCCTGTCTAATAGTTTTAGGGGTATTATTAGTAATGCAGCTTTTCTGTATTAATTTGATCTATCAGTATCAGCATTATTGTAACTGAACTAATAACAACTTTTTGTTGTATTTTGATGATATTGTTAAGTTTTAATTAGGCTATCAGTAAATTCTTGGCTTCACATATATGGCATATTGCCTTTTACCATGGCAACATTCTGAGTGTAAGTTTACACATTAGGTAACTATCATAGAATCATTTCAAAACATTTGCCCAGTTTTCCTTCAAGTCCCAAATTTAGCAGCCACAACACCCTGAGACAAGAAGTGCCACAGGTCTGCTGTCAGCAAAACCAGATCCTTTGGCTTTGAAACTGGCTTCTACTGGCATCTTCTGGCTCGCTGTTAATTCTTGTGTTGGAAGAGAAAGTGAACAATAATTTGTTCACCGTGCCACTTATGGTTTTGTAGACCCCATTTAAAGCATATCTTTTCCATGACGATGATTCCTAGTTCAACCGCTTATTCCCCGTGCATAGGCTGTTCCATGTATTTGATCAACTTTGTCTTTGAATCCTTTTGAGATCAAACATATCTTTCTTGAGACAAAAGTACCACAGCACCACTTCACACTCAAAATGCAAATTAATCATGGCATTGTGCAGTGTCGTGATAATAAAATTGTCCATTTATTTCTCTATTCCCTACCTAACAGTTTCATGAAAACATCAACTTAATTCTGAGTAGCAGTTAGCACAAGAAGGCATATCTTAGGAATCATCCGTGAAAAAACCCAAGAAGTCATACTGGGGTGATAATATCAGCTGAGTGATAATATCAGCTGAGGTATTCCCTGAGCACATTATTTATGTGTGGAAGGAGTTTTGTTTGTCAACTGACCACCTGCATATGCATTGCTCTATGCTGAATTTCTTCTGCCATTCTAATTACTCAGGGAGTACCATAAGATCCTTCTCCAGTTCTCCAGAATTGTCCTTGTCCTTAACACAAGAGATTAATGTCATCACTAAAACGCTTTCACCCTGTTATATATTCTTTTCTAAGGTAGATTATGAATACACTGTAAGTCCCAGCACAAGATGCCTGTAGAGTTCCGGTTTTCCCTACTTTGTGAAAACTCATCGTTTACTATCTTAACTATGATTGCTTCATTTCCTTAAAAGCCTTTGATGCTGCTATGTCAAAAGGCTTTCAGGAATTCAAGGAGACTGCAGAAACCAAATCACCCCTGCTCAACTGCTGGAGACCTATAAATTTCACTAGGCTCATAAAACAGGACTTCTATTTGTAAAAGTCACGTTGATCCTTTCATACAGATTATATTTAAGCCAGTATCTACTAATTCTTTTCTATCCTTAGAGTTTCTACTAATTTACACTGAACAACAGGATTACAGGGCTGCAGTTTCAGAAGAAATCCAGGAACAATTCTTTAAACAAGTGGATCATATTTCCAGCATTCAGTCACAAGTACCAAGGCTGGTTAAAAGAGAAGCTGTGTACACCATTATTGCTTCAGCTATTCCACCTCTCAGGTCTTGCAGACCACTTGGATTAATACTACTTGGCCTGAGCAATTTTTTACTGTCAATTTTGTTTCACATCTTTTACAGATGTTTCAGTTTCAGACAGATCTTCTGCTTCTTCCACAAAGGAAGAGTCTAGTATGGGAAGCTCCTGAAGTGAACAGTGATGCAAAGAATTAATTTAGTTTATCTTAATGCTGCTTTTATGCACTGATAAAAGATTCCCTGGCAGGTTTTCTGCTCTGGGTGTGTTTGAAAACAGATTTTTTATTAGTTTTGACTCATTTTGCTATTTGGTCCTCAGACTGTCTTTTGGCCTGTGTGGCGGTGTGCTCCCCCTGCCCTGCATAAGCAGTGACCACCAGTGGGGGTCGTTGTGGCTGCATCCAGCTTATGCTGGACTTTGGGGATGGATGGCAACACAGTAGCCAAGGGCTATCTGGGGCAGCGACCCAAACGACTTGCTGATACGCAAATATGACTGTAAGTCAATCATCTTACTCTACAAATAGTGGACAGCCCAGGGCCTGCTGAGCTCTCCTGCACGGCAGCGGGCTGCGCGCCAGGATCTCCCCTTGAGTAGGGATGCCTCTCAGGGTTACTCCTCGAGGTTGAGAGATCCCTTGCCACAACAGACCCTCAGTAAGTGACTAATAGCATGCTAAACTTTGAAATCTTAGCTAAGTGATATAAAGGATCAATTGCGCATGTATAATCCTTTAGACATAAACCGTTGACCAAGTCTGGGACTAGGATTGGATCCAGCCGCACCTAGACTACTCTCTGAGAAGGAGTTTAGAAAGCAAGGGGGTCCTTTCTGAACCTCATGGCTCAACGGGAGGGTCTCCCTGACAGTGTTGTCTGACCCTGTCCTCTATGCAGTAAAAAAATGTACCTTGCCATGAAATCTTGTTAAATCACAGTCGCATTTACCATTGAACTTTGTTAATTCACACTTTAACTCACTGTTTTCTACCAATAAAGTATTGTTGCTTCTCTCTTACAAGTGAAGTGCAGTCTCACTCCATCCGCGACAGCCTGTCTTATTGCTTTGGCTTTCCGTATTCAGGAATTTATGATTGTCTCTGCTGCCTGCATTCAGATACAGAATGAATTTTTTTGGAGAACGTCTTTTTGCTTCTAGCAACATCCTTACACTTACTGTTTAGTCATGTTGGCTGCATTTCACCT
The DNA here is from genome assembly GCF_000699145.1 of Aptenodytes forsteri. Classification (NCBI taxonomy): domain Eukaryota; kingdom Metazoa; phylum Chordata; class Aves; order Sphenisciformes; family Spheniscidae; genus Aptenodytes; species Aptenodytes forsteri. The sequence continues at coordinate 5,518,303 of NW_008795041.1, read as the reverse complement.
TTTCTCTAGCCTTTTTAATAGGTGATGTGGCCAGTACTACTTATAGCCTGATATTTAAATAACTGATATTCCTCAAGGAACTCCATCTCAGACTCTGATTCAGTAATACTGGTGCACAAGTTTGAACACTACAAGAGTGGCCCCACTTACTTCATTAAAAGTATTTATGTTCAAGTTATGCTCATGCTTAACTGGTATTTTTGAACTGCAGCAAGAATGAAGATTATTTCAACATCTTTTATCAACATGGAGCAGTAATCAGATTCAGTAATCAGATTCTTTTTGGTGGTTTTTTCATAATATGGTAAAAAGGATGTCATTATTGTAACCTCAATATGTTGTTTGCTGGTTTATTTTAGAAATTTTTGCCCATAAATAAATGTTTGTTCATTACATTAGATCTTTGTCATTATGAAGTTCAAAGAAAGTTGAACTTCATAAGCTTTCTTATTTAAGAGAAAATGTGTCAAAACTCATTTCAAGCAAAAGATAACTTCTGCTCAACAGCTGTTTTTATGGAGGTTTTCTGCCATGGAAAAACATAGAAACACTACTAGAATTGTCTTTGCAATTTTACACTTAACAATATCAAATGAACTATGAAAATTTATACAAAACATTACTTTCACTGAAATGAAAAAGAACATCTGAGACTATGTTCCTGGCTTCTCATTCTCTGCCTATAGAGGAGTACCAGTCATTTTAGTTAAAGTGTTAAATGACAGATGTCCTGAAGCACAACAAATCCAGTAAGTTATCCATAAGTCATTCTTAGAAAAGTTTTTTTGGTTTCTGTTGTATGATTATAATAAAGAAATAGGTGCATGCCTTCTCTTACTCTCCTGCATGAAGGGTAATAGAATGACGTGGAAATATACCCAGAATGGTATATAACCCCCATAACACTTTTCTAAGAACTCTTTTTCTCATCTCCTAACACTGTGGAGATTTACTGGCTTGTGCAGAAGTAAGTGAAATTTTACAGATTAGATTGGCTGCACTCCCAGCATAATATGCCATATTTTCTCACTGTTAGGATACACAGCTACAAATGAATTCAGGTTAAAGAAAACTTTGCATTACTCTTTACTAATTATAATAATAAAGCCAATTTATGGGGACCGCTGTTGTCAATGATCAGATATAGATTCATTTCGTAGTGCATTACAGCCTCTTTTTTGGTAAAACACTCCTTTCAAAGAAGCATGTAGGAATACCTCAGTCCTCTTTTTTAACTGATTAAGTCTTGGTGTCACCTTTGAACATGTCTTTATAGGTGGATACAAGATAAAAATAATGAAAATAACTGTTCAGAAAAAAAAAAGTTCCATTAAAATAAAATTTGTTCATTATAAAGAATCCAGCTAGATCTAGTTGGTTAGATTTTGAAAACTGATCAGTGATATGGCCCTTAAAAATTATTGTTGCTTCTGAATTTACAGCTGGGCTGTTTTTTTTTGTTTTGGAGTCTTTTCAAACTCTCAAGCAGTTCTTTTGTCCTGGTTAGCAATAAATATTTCTATTCTAACTGGCTAAGTCAGTTTAGGCACAAATGTATCATTAGGTGACCTAAAATAGGTTTATAGGCATTTGTTGAGTTAACAATAAACTGTCATCATAGATTACAGTAAGATTCTCAACATCTTGGATTGCACAGATTAAATATCCATAAACCTTCCTTCTGGTAACGGGGTTGCTAGTGTATCAGTCCAAAGGCTCTACTTCCATGCCTTCTGTCTTAAAATATGTTTATCAAAGTTCTGAATAATTGAAAATGTCTGACAAGATTGTCTGACCTGTAAAATCCAGGTCTGGAAAACAGCCTAGGCAATTCCTGTTTAAAAGCTGTACTGTGTAGGTTTGGTCACTTGAAGTGAAATATTTAAACAGTACCAGTACAATACATATTTTGACTACTGGTTTCATCTCTTGTTTTTCTATTCTGTACAGTTTCACATAAATGTCTATTATTTCTGCTCTCCAGCTACCAGGTTCTATGGTCGATGTGATATCCCTGCCTGTTCATTTTGGAAAATCTGTTTTGAGGTAACAATTGCATTTAAGATTGCTTTCTGCAGTAATTTGCATGTACTCCTGTATTCACAACAAACTACTGTGAGGTATTTTCTCTTAAGGTTGTGAAAATTTCTTTTCCAAGAAGAACAGAAGAATAGATTACTGATTTCCATTTTCTGTGCGTGTGCATGGATGTATATGGATATGCGTATGTGTATATATATAAGAATCAAGAACTTACATGCTATCTTTAATGGATTTATTTCTTAGACTGTTAAAATAGCGTTTGTCTCTATTGTGTAGTGAAATGTCTGGCTTGAATGAATTTCTCATTTAGGCTAATGGAAAAGCTACAAAATCTAAATCATAGGAAGAGACAAATACTTTTTTTTCCCAATGTTCTTATTAGAGACACAGAGAACAAAAAGTGGGATAGGAAGAGCTTATTTGCCTACGTCATTGGTATCCAACTGCTCCTGTTAGAGCCAAAGCTTCTTCTATTTGACTCTGAGTAGCTTTGTCTAAGAGTACACACACTCAAACTATGTCCTTATTTGTTACTGGTATCCTAGGTTTTAAATGAAATAAGGGTAAAAAATCTAAAATTTATTTTTGGAAGTCTTCTAGACAGGTAATGGAGTTGATGATACTCATGAAAACTAAGTCAATTCTATCAAATGCTTTTACCAACATTGAGTAGCTTTACATTACTACTGAATTGTAGATTTTTAATGTGAAATGCTACCTTTATCAAGAGACACACTTATTTCCACAATTTAAAACAAAGTTATTTACATGTAGCTTAAAGGTACCACATATTAATATTTTTCAATGAGTTCATCAATCAAGTATTAAAATAATTGTTCTTCAAAAGATATCAGAGCAAAATGAACAAGTAAACAAAAGCCATTCAATCTGTCGCACCACCATCTTCTTTAAAAAAGGAGTCTATAGCTTTACTAGAGATGGACTTTCCCACTAGTATTTTTCATGAAGTTTTATCACAGCTGGATATATTTTTGCACATTATGATGTGTGGAAGATGCCTAGTTCTAAACCAACCTTGGAAATATGCTATAATACCAGGTGAAAAAAAACATGCCTTAATTTTGCAGATGAGTAGGCTCAATTCTTCTGAAAAGTTCTATAAAAGCCTAAAGTAGAAGCTTACAAATGCTGTTTTGAGATGAAACCTACCTCAGCATCTGGTCTCCAGTGATGACCAAATACTGTCCACAGGAGCGCAATGTCTAAGAAATCTGACAGTTATCTCAATCTTTTCATCATTCCACAATATTATGTTGCTGTAGAAATAAAATGTGCAAGTACACAGTTTCTGAATTTTTATTAGAATTTCTTCTGTCTTCAGCACCACCAGTGTCTTCTGGTATAGTCCTTGTCTATTCTGTATTCCTTTTTTTTCCAGTATTAACTGGAAAAATATAAGCTGTGCTTTGGTATTTTCTAATGCGTAACTTAAATGCAATAATTGTTCTATCAACCATGATTTCTTCATATAGATTCTTCTTGTTCACATAATGAAGTGTTAGTCAACCAAAAATATCAAATAGACATAATAATAACTGTTAGAAATACTTCAAGTTATGAAGAAAATCCTTTATGACTATGAAAACTCATTGCTATAGTACTCCTTCACTCAGCATTAGTTTCTGGAGTGATTCACTGTTGGTCTTCCCGGGGCACCGTGTGTTCTTGCCAAAATGCTCTGGTTTTGACCATAGGCTTAGGGGACATGAAAGGCATGCCATAGTCATTTAGACATGTCTTTAGGATGTAGGGAGCAGTTTCTTTCCCCTGATGAATGTGATGATTTCAGGTTTTATGTAGTCCATTGTAGCTGGCCAAGAAAGTAACGTTTCCATATAGACTTTGATTCTCCTAAGGAGCTGATCACTTTTTAGTCCATCATTGCTAGTTATTTCCCTCTCTTCAGCTTCTGCTAGTACTTCATTTGTGCTGAGGAAGTACAAAAGGAGAAATGAGAGAAGAAAGTAGTTTTAAAGAAATATCTAAATGTACCTCACTACATATTTTCTTTTGAAGTGGGCCAATTTGTCTCTGATGGCCTTAGCTTTTACAATCAGTAGTCAGGAAGGTTCACCGAAAGTGACTTTCTTTCTTGTAGTACCAAGAGTTGTTTCAGTGAGGGAACACCTTGGTTTGACCTTTTCTTTCATATGTTATACTTATTTGAAGCTTTGCTCCAATTACAGCACTTTTTCCCCTTCAAATGTAATCTCAGGTAATAGTATCTCTGCAAGTTCTTGGCTCTCTGTCAAGTCATTTGACAGCTAAGTTCCTAATATATCCAGGCTGGAAAATAGGAAATACATTCCTGATTTTTCATATGAGAATAACATTCTTTAATCAAGTCAGTTCAGCACAAATTCAATTTTAATGCCACCAAGTTATGATTATGCAATATTAACAGAAGAGAATATTGAGTCTTTACAGTACTCTTCATGTATAGCATGTATATCTTTCAGTTCTTTTTTCCCAACTGAGTGAGCAGGTAAACTTTATCAGGTAAACTTTATAGACAACAAAAAATGTTTTTACAAATATATTAATAACAAGAAGAGAGCCAAGGAGAATCTCCATCCTTTATTGAATGCAGGGGGGAACATTGTCACCGAGGATGAGGAAAAGGCTGAGGTACTTAATGCCTTCTTTGCCTCAGTCTTTAACAGGCAGACCAGTTATCCTCAGGGTATTCAGCCCCCTGAGCTGGAAGACAGGGACGGCAAGCAGGTTAAACCCCCCATAACCCAAGAGGAAGCAGTCAATGACCTGCTACGCCACCTGGATGCTCACAAGTCTATGGGGCCGGATGGGATCCAC
>NW_008795041.1:5474446-5512190 GCF_000699145.1 Aptenodytes forsteri | reverse complement strand
TGAGTCCCCATCCCTGGAGGTATTTAAAAGACATGTAGATGCGGCACTTAGGGACATGGTTTAGTGGGCATGGTGGTGTTGGGTTGACAGTTGGACTCGATGATCTTAGAGGTCTTTTCCAACCTCAATGATTCTATGATTCTATGATCTCAGGCCTGCCATGCCATTCTCAGAAATCAGGTACTTCTCATTCTCAAAAGTATTTGATAGAAAAAATGTAAAACATTTGGAATCTCCATCTTTGGGCATATTCAAAACTTGAGTGGTCACAGCTCTGAGCAATGTGCTCTGGCTGATCCTGCTCTGAGCACAGGGTTGGACTGAATGATCTTCAGAGGTGCCTCTTTGCCTCAATCATTCTGTGAGCCTGTGGTATAGTTAAACTCTAAAAAGCTACTGTATTGCTAAGATGGGCTTGTATAGATACAGGGGGGGGGGTATGTACATGTGTGTACATTTATATGAATTAAATTCCAGCTACTAAAGGAGAGAATTCTATGAATACCTAAGCTTCAGCTGTAAATCTGAACCCCATTCAGTAGATTATTATAAATTGCAGTATTTGACATTTACTTCTGTTAAAAAAAATCTAAACTACAAAAGGAAAATAAGGTAGATTTTTTAATAGATTTTATTACCCAAATCTTTTAATTCAGCTGTGGTGAATATAAGTGACGCACCATACCACAAGGAAAATAAAGAATAGAATAAAATTTAGAACAATCAAAACGTCCTTTGAAATTACCAAGTTACCAACCTTAGAATTATTTTTTCTTCTAAGACTCTTGCTAGCTTACACTGCAGCTCCTTCCAGCAGTTATGCACACTTCAGAATAGTGATGGAGAGTGTCAGAGCTCTTCCAGAATTGACCACAGGCAGGTCATGGTCGTTCTCCCCACTCTTGGAACAGATCCTGCTCTGCACAGCTAGACATCTGCATTTTCATACGTGGGATTTTATCCTAAATCCTCAGTGCTGCTCAAGTGTTACAAGTGGACAGGGTATTTTTAAGGAAATCACTGGTAGAGGCTGTACACTGTACACTGCAAGTGATTCAAGTCCCACCAGCAAGGCAGGGAGGTTTTTTCCCATGATGGGATGGGGCTAAGGAGACAGAAGGGTGAATAATCTTTTTCCAATACAGTTTAGTACCCTAAGTTTTAGAAGCATAAACAAGTCCCTGGGTTTCCTATCTCAGCTGCACCTGTTCAGAACCTGGATGAGCTTTGAATAATGCTCTCGCTCTTTGGGGGAAACTAGAGAGAAACAAATCCTACAGAGAAGGAAAGGTTTGCTCTGTCCTGAACAGGCTATGTGGGTTGTGTATAAACAGAGCTCAGTTATTGCTAAATCTTCATTAAGAGTTAAAGAATATGTACATTTTAAAAACAGCTTTTTAGGGTCTGTTATTGTAGTCACTAGTATCCTCACTTCTGTGACTTAAGAAAATCAGTACTATCTCTGTAAGGCTGTGACATTTTCTTTACAAGTTAAATCCCTGATCGTTGTTTCTATGCTTAATATGTTGGAGGTTCTGGTCTCCTGTATCCTTTCCCCACAGTTTTCTCCTTATTTATGGATATTGGTGAAGGGAAATGTGGACTGTAATTGATAGAGATATACCAATCTATATTACTTTTAGATGGGTTTTAGTTTTTTTTTCTCAAACTCCTTATTTTCTTCAGCTTTAAAATTCAGTATCTCTCATACTCATCTCTTATAAACTCTTATACTCTCTCTTAACAATGAAAGTGTCAGAAAGACACTGTGTAAGATTTTCAAAATTGTGCAACTCAAAAGATTTCAATAGTAAAGCATGCTTTCTGTAAGGAATGTTAAGCTTTAAGTGAGGTAATTGTTTCTGGATGGCTCTTTTGACCAATCTTTTAAAAACCTTTTTAAGCTTCGGATGGCATCTGAATTTATGATACTAGTAAGTCACATAACAAGTCTTCACAATATGGCCATGGTTCTGCCGTGCAAATATGCAAGGTGTTAATCACCAAAGCAGTTTCTGAGCTCCCAAATGAAATATTGCTGAAGGGTGGAACAAACACAGATTGCTGATACTCTTGAGCAAGTTCTAATTTATAAATTTCATCTCCCTCCCCAAACTTGGTGACTTTTTTTTTTCCCTGGACTCCCATGCAGACTTCACAGAGACTGCACAATCCCTACAACTTGTCTCATTTATAAGGTAATGCTATAGTCTAAAAAAATTAGGTCTACAAGGTATCCTATTACATGGAGGAAGAGCCTGCAAGGAGCCTTGCTATGATGCCACAAAACTGTCTGTAACTGAGAGACTGAGGTGTTTCGGGAAACAGGTCACCAGGGTCTGCTGGTTCTTACTCTAATCAAATCACCAGGTTTTAATATTTTTAATATATTTATATTTAAACACTTTTAATAACTTTAAGACTATTATAAATGAAATCTAAATAAATACTCCACACTTATAGTGATTTAATGAACTTTTAAAATAGCAGTTCTTTATACCTCACAAGAAATTAACTTCGTAGCTAAAATCTCAAATTGTGACTTTTTTTCATGAAAAGATTGCAAAATAATATTGTTCATTGATAGTTTTTTTTTTAATTAATAAATAGTGCAGAAAATGTAATGTGGATTTTTAGAACAGCTTATCGGTGTGTTATTTCAGCTTTAAAGAAATGACATATTATAAGGCTGTATTTTTAATGTGACATTCCAGTTTGTTCAGCAAATTATAATTTTCAGTCCTTTTAAGGAAAGATGACCTAATTATCAACTAAGAGCAAATACTGAGATGCTGACCGATGCCAAATTTTATTGAATTATATTATTTTAATCACTGATGAAAGAGAGAAATAGAACAATTAAACCCCTTCCATAATCAGTGCCATTGAGTACATAATATTGTCATACTTTTGTCATATTGTGCTTTCAAATATTTAATTAACCATCTGGAGAAAGGATAAAATGTGCAGCTTATTGTGCATTCTGTATTAATTCACATTTTGCTAATGACCCACAGCTTACTAATTTATCATGGTAGACCTTGGAGCTTTAGTTATATGACTGAAAAACTATTGAGAGTCTTGAGGAGTATTGTAGATGGGTTTTCTTTATAAAAAATAAAAACTAAAAAAGTCATAGTAATCAAGATCTGTAATGATTTTTATGAAATTGTTGTAAGACTAACAGTTTTTGTGCATATTAGTAACATTCAGATGCTGAAGAATATTTTATTGAGAGTATAAAGTAGCTGAAATACCACATTTATAACAGAACTAAAGAGATTAAAATAGAAACAATTTGGAAACTAACTGAAATAAAGTAAAGTGAAAATATGTGGCCTTGAAATGAGAAACATGATTGATTTTCATTTGAAATTCAGGATTTTGGAAAACATCTTTTCATATTTCAGCGTTAGAGCTGGGAAATGGGAAGTCACGTTAACAGCTTTTATTTCTCATATGAATTAAGAATGCAGATATATTTTTAGTGCCTGTTAACACCAAGCTCCTCTCTTATTTTTTCATGTCCTCATAATGGGAACTATTATTTTCTGTCCAGTTTGTAATTGGGCAACATATTCCAAAGTCTACTTTACAGGAAAAAATCTGTACTAAATCCTGTTCACCGTACAAGCTAAGCAAAAAAAGCACCCAGGTGGTGGTGGTACTGCTTCTGGTTCCCCCTTCACTATCAGTGGGAGAGAATATCAGCTCCTGAAGGTCCTAAAGCATAGTAAGGGCTCAGTTTTAGCATTAAGACTTAATCCCTGTGCTGTTAACCGTGCCAACACCAGTGATAGACACCTTAGATGCAGCCAGAGGGCAGCCCAGCACTGCCAGTCATCCCCCTGACTGATGACATGGAAGTGGTACTCCCACAGTCTCTGGACAACCTGTGCCAGTCGTCAGTAACCCTTACAGCCAAAAAGTGTTTCCTGATGTTCAGAGGGACACTCCTGTGTTTCAGTTTGTGCCCATTGCCTCTGGTCCTGTCACTGGGCACCACTGAAAAGAGCCCAGCTCTGTCCTCTTTGCAACCTTCTTTCAGGAATTTATATTCATTAATAAGATCACCCCTGAGCCTTCTCTTCTCCACGCTGAACAGTCCCAGCTGTCTCAGCCTTTCCTCATGGGAGAGATGCTCCAGTCCCTTAATCATCTTCACGGTCCGTTGCTGGACTCTACCTAGTAGCTTCTTACCTCTCATACTTGGGAGCCCAGAACTGGACACAGTACTCCAGGTGTGGCCTCACCAGTGCTGAGTAGAGGGGAAGGATCACCTCCCTCGACCTGCTGGCAATGCTTTGCCTAATGCAGCCCAGGATACCATTATACTTCTTTGCCGCAAGGGCACATTGTTAGCTCATGTTCATCTTGGTGCCCACCAGGACCCGCACAGTGCCTTTTCTGCAAAGCATCACCTGGGTGGGCCCCAGTATGTACTGGTGCATGGGGTTGTTCCTCCCCAGGTGCAGAACTTTGAACTTCCCTTAGTTGAACTGCAAGAGGTTCCTGTCAGCTGACTTCTCCAGCCTGTCAAGGTCCCTCTGGATGGCAGCATGACCCTCTGGCATATCAGCCACTCCTCCCAGTTTTGTCTTCAGAAAACTTGCTGAGGGTACACTCTGCACCATCATCCAGATTGCTAAGGAAGATGCTGAACAGGATTGGACTCAGTATTGACCTCTGGGCTGCACTGTCAGTTACTGGTCTCCAACTAGACTTCATGCCACTGATCACCACCCTCTGGACCCATCTGTTCAGCCAGTTTCCAATCCACCTTACTGTCTGCTCATCCAGCCCATACTTCATCAGCTCCTCTGTGAGGATCTTATGGGAGAATGTGTCAAAAGTCTTGCTGAAGTCAAGGTAGGTAATATCCACTGCTCTTCCCCCATCCACCAAGCCAGCCATTTCACCATAGAAGGTGATTGAGTTGATTAAGCACCACTTCCTCTTTGTGAATCCATACTGACTACTCCAAATCACTTTCTTGTCCTTCATGTGTCTGGAAATGGTCTCCAGGATTAGCTGCTCCATCACATTCCCAGGGATCTAGGTGAGGCTGATCAGCCTGTAGTTTCCTCAGTCCTTCTTTTTGCCCTTCTTGAAGATAGAAGTGAATTTTTTTTCCTCCAGTCCTCAGATTTCTCTCCCAACTGCCAGATCATTTGAAGATAATTGAGAGTGGCCTCGTGATGACATCTGCCAGCTCCCCCAGCACTCATGGGTGCATCCCATCAGGGCCCATGGACTTACATATGTCCAGTTTGCTTAAGTATTCCCTGATCTGATCCTTTTCCACCAAAGGTAGTTCTTCCTTGCTCCAGACTTTGCCCCCTGGTCTCCACAGCCTGGGATTCCTGAAGGTTGGTCTTACTAGTAAAGATTGCAGTGAAGAAGGCATTCAGTGCCTCATCCTTTTCCATGTCCTGTGCCACCGGGGCCCCTGCCTCATTAAGCAGTGGGGCCACATTTCCCTTAGTCTTCCTTTTTCTGCTTATGGACTTGTAGAAGCCCTTCCTGTTGCCCTTGACATGCCTCGCCAGATTCCACTCCAGGTGAGCTTTGGATTTCCTAACCACATCTTTGCATGCTCAGACAGCGTCTCTATATTCCTCCCAGGATATCTATCCCTGCTTCCACCTTCTGTATACTTCCTTTTTATGTTTCAGTTTTGCCAGGAGCTCCTTGTTCATCCATGCAGGCCTCCTGGCACTTTTGCCTGACTTCCTGCTTGTTGGGGTGGGCTGTTCTTCAGGTTGGAGTAAGTGATCCTTGAATATCAACTAGTTTTCTTGGACCCCTCTTCCCTCTAGGGCCCAAATGTTCCTGGGCACTGGAACCTCAATTATCTCTGCTGTTAAATTGAGAGAATGCTCTCGGCTATTCTTTTGTCTCTCCCAAAAACTCTTACCCATGTTTTGGGAATTGTGTCAGGGAGCATTCCCAATACACAGAATGGAAATGACTGTCATATTTTGGAGGTTAACAGATTATGGGTATGTGCTCTTTCATGATAGGTGACTTCCATGTCAAAGTTTTGTCCACGGCACATTTCCTAGTCTAGGCATAGCAAATTAGAAATGCAAGTTAGGAGCTAACATTCAGCTTCTAATACAACCACTAGTAAACTAATGAACCACAGAGGAAAGAGTTGGAGAGAAATGGGAAAACTATGTCTGTAGTCATGCTGACAAACTGTTAGTGTCCTTCAGTTTGTCCCAGATGTTGTCATATTTCTTAAAAGCCTCTGAGAAGAATTACTTAGCTTTATAGTAAAGAGCAAACTTCAACCTCAGCCAGTGCATATCTTCTGACACATTCATTAGCATTGTGCTTTTGAGGCTTCTGTTCCATCCACAGGTGAAGTTCAGTCAGTTCATATTGGGAGTAACTGCAAATCCTGTAGGTGGCTATCTGAGTGCTCCTAACTGTCTGGGTTCTGCAACCGGACAGAAGATGCTGCATATTTCTGTGTTGCTCCCACTCTGACAAAGGCTGTCAGCGCCCTTCCTGTATGTGGATAGCAGCTCTCCACTGAGCTCCTAAATGGAAAGGATGCCAGCTAACTGATGCACTTAATAGTCTATATAGATTCAATTTCTGTATACTTTCTGTGACACTGTCATTACTTTTTAAAAATAAAATTTCATATTTTTTCTCCTACATTCATCAAAGCATTTAATATTTGCATTTAATATTATGCCACTACCTATCCTTGTGTGAAAATTTACGGATGCTTGGCCTTAGGTAGCATATTCTATATTGATCTGTTTCTGCATTGAAAAACACTAACTTCTGACATCCAGAGAACAGGGAAGGACCTATGGATATTCTTGAGTGGATCATGACTTACCTTCCAGCCCTGTAAGAGAAAAGGTTAAAACAGCAGTGTCTACCATGGTAACATGTAATTTATTTGTAAATTTTATATCTTTAAATGCAAATACATTTTCCACTCACCACTGTAGCAAGTAATTAGAGCAATAGATAAACTCACTGTCTTGTAATACTTAAAGCTGTGGTACTTAATTAAACAGATTACTTTGTTTTTAGCATAAGTTCTGCTCAAATAACACAGAGCACAGCAATTATTGAAAACTGCATGTGATTTATAAGGTGATCAGAGAGGAGATTTAGGAGTGCTCATACCTGGAACAAGCTTTCTGTATACTGCAATCCAATTTTTGAAGTCAAACGTTTATTCTTGATGATTATCAGACTACATGGACTAATTAATACTTTATTACTCAGCAGGGTTAATTTCTTCTCAGTCACACTGGTAGTATCAAAAGTCACACACTCACAAGATAAAATATAAAACATATGTTAGTGTTCAGCATTGAAATTAAACTGATTGTCTCCCATCAGCACACAAAAACAACAATAAATATTAATTTTTTCTTATATTTGTACAGAGTAATAAACTAGAAATTGTGATAAGCAGTAAATATAATTCCACAGAAACATCTTTAAACATAATATTCATACCTTACTTTTTCTTACTTCCAAGCATTTCCTAAAAACTACTGTCCTGGTTTCGGCAGGGATAGAGTTAATTTCCTTCCTAGTAGCTGGTACAGTGCTGTGTTTTGGATTTAGGGTGAGAACAATGTTGATAACACACCAGTGGTTTAGTTGTTGCTAAGTAGTGCTTACACTAGTCAAGGACTTTTCAGCTTCCCATGCTCTGCCGACTGAGAAGGCTGGAGGGGCACAAGAAGCTGGGAGGGGGCACAGCCAGGACAGCTGACCCAAACTGGCCCAAGAGATATTCCATTCCATGTGACGTCATGCTCAGTATATAAAGCTGGGGGAAGAAGAAGGAAGGGGGGGAAGCATTGGGAGTGATGGCGTTTGTCTTCCCAAGTAACCGTTACGCGTGATGGAGCCCTGCTTTCCTGGAGATGGCTGAACACCTGCCTGCCCATGGGAAGGAGTGAATGAATTCCGGGTTTTGCTTTGCTTTCGTGCGTGGCTTTTGCTTTACCTATTAAACTGGCTTTATCTCAACCCATGAGTTTTCTCACTTTTACCCTTCTGATTCTCTCCCCCATCCCAGCGGGGGGGGAGTGAGCGAGCGGCTGCGTGGTGCTTAGTTGCTGACTGAGATTAAACCACGACAACTATTCAATTAATAGAGTCAGGTATCTAATTCTTAATGACTGCACAAATCACTCGTTTACATTTGCATCAAATATACAAAATAATCACTGTGTATCTCCTTTACACGTTCACATTTAACAGGTATCTTTATGATCTGTTCACCACTGAAGACTGTCAGCTTCCTGAGTAAAAGAAGGCTGTATCATAATTCATCTACTTATATCAAACATTAAAGTTCTTAATCAGGTGCTCTATTTTTCTTGCTTGTATTTCTGCAAAACTGATGAAGGTTTTCAGTATGCTGGGGAACACCACTGAATTGAAAGGAGTAGAAGAATTCATTTAATCCAGCAATCAATTTGGTGCAAAACTGATTTCATTAAAGTCCTAAGAGATACTAAGGACTTTCAATTCCTATTAAATTCAGTTTATTAATACCCCTCAAGATTGGGCTTGTCCTACTCTCCCTTCATCATCTGTTTGCACATATCTGTTTTTTAAAGCTATACCTGGCTGGTACAGTGTGAAACTCACCCACGTATATTTTCCATAGGTACAGAAGTTGCAAAACCAACATTAACAAAGGCAGTATCTTACAAGTACACAATCTGTGAGCAGAAAAAGATCTGACATGCCTGGGCTACAGGGGCAGAACTTGCATCTTAAATTACTCTCCAGCTCCAGCTCTCGTTAGCTGTACATCTTATGGCATGTTATTGCAATGAAGCAATTCCAGGGACTTCTGCCTGTTGTTACGGGAGTGTGTTATGACATGTCAACACTATTTGATTATATTACAGGACTGCAATGTGCTGGAAGTCTAGTCTTGCATTTATTCTCACACTAGTTGCCTAATTGGTGGGAAGACCTACATGTGAATTCTGCCCCTGATCAGCTGAGATCAGAATAAACATCCCCACTGTCACATCTCCATTACCTTATTAGCATTGCCACCCATGAGTCTAAACTAATTTTAATGAGCTCCTTAAAATGTCAGGCATTTATTCATGCTTCTGCAGCTTTCAGGTCAACCTACTAATGCGAAGTTGCTTGAGATTATTTTTACAAACTCAGGTGAAACCAACCCTTTTCGTGACTTTTAGGACCAAACCACTATTGTTCGTGCTTTCGAGACTGACCACTGTATAGTGTAATTAAGCTCTGAAAGGATCTCTTTTCTAAATATCTGATCTGATCTCAAACATTTGTATCAGTATAAGCTATAACTGAACACACTTTCACATACAATAATTCTGGTCTTCCCTTTTCTCATGTATGTTTTACTTAAAAAAGTATTCACTAAATTCTTATAGTATTAATGGTACACTGAAACGGAGCTATCAGCTGTCATTTCAAGCACTGATTACAATCAGCTGGAAAAATTTGCATTGACCTCAAACAAACTAGGCAAATCTCCAAATCTGGAACAGGTTAAACACAAAAGATGGGTGTACCTCATAGTGTTTTGTTTGGTTTTCATATTTAAATTGCCTTGTGTTACCATCAAGTCTTCACACTGATTCTGCCTGCAAATCTTTTCTCTGCTGTCATTTCAAGCACTGATTACAATCAGCTGGAAAAATTTGCATTGACCTCAAACAAACTAGGCAAATCTCCAAATCTGGAACAGGTTAAACACAAAAGATGGGTGTACCTCATAGTGTTTTGTTTGGTTTTCATATTTAAATTGCCTTGTGTTACCATCAAGTCTTCACACTGATTCTGCCTGCAAATCTTTTCTCTCTTTTTTTTGCTTTTTTTTTTAATAGGGAAAACACAGTGTCTTCATCTTTGCCAGTTTAAACACAATCCCTAGATATCATATCCTCTCAGTTGTCCTTTCTGCTTCCTCCTTTGCCCTCAGTCCTCCCACACACACAGGTTAGCTCTCATTCTCAGAGCAGAGGGCAGTAAACCAGCAAAGCAGCTCCCTCTTTTTTTTTTTGCTTTTTTTTTTTAATAGGGAAAACACAGTGTCTTCATCTTTATTCCAGAGTCTGGTCCCACAAGATATGAGTGAGTTCCCAGTTATTAGATTTCTGCAGCAAACATATCCAGTACCTTTTCCTTAAATCTCACTCTTCTGTCTTAATATGTAGATCCTGACCATTCAGTGAGCTAGCTGTGGGCTGAATGCCTTCATATAAGAAACCCTATGAGTCTCACATATTTTCATGCATTCATTTGTAGGATTTCCTGATATAAAATTTCCATTAGAGACTAAACACATAATTTGAGGAAATAAGTTGGTTCAAACCACCGAGGGAAGCTGCATGATGTTGGCCAGTGGTGGTCCATTGTCTGATATGACACTAATGAATTTTGCATCTTCCCTTCCTGGAAAACTGCAGTTGTTCTGGAACTCTCAGGAAGTCAGAAATTTGAGGTGGTAAAAACAGAATGGGCTAAAAATAAGATAAGAGAAAAGGAAACAAGAAGAAAATTAATCAACATATCTGTCCTTTAGTGAGGCAATTCAGAATGTGAAGGGGACAGTTTCCAACAACAGTTGTTTCTCCCATGCTGCCAATCAATGCAAAAGTGGGATACAAGTCACAAAGCAGAGAATTCAAGGCAAATTACTTTGAATGCTCATTTAGTGTCATTTAGTCATTTATTGATAGGAATGATAGAATGGAATTAACAGAGCTACTGAAATGGAAGATGAAATACAAATTATGTTCCAGTCAACCGTGGGTTTTGATATCAAGGAGCAATTACACATTGTATACTTAAGAACCAATAACCTAAACCAATTAAGACACTATAAACTTGTGCTGTATTATTAGATATAGTAAGCAGATTTATAAAATCAACTCCTATGCAAATCTGTCACACAACCCAGACTGAGATGTATTTATTTTCATTTTTTTATCTACTGTCATTATGCATGCTAGTAAATTAAATATATCTCTATACATGATTTACTTCCAGCCTATTAAGTGGTCACTGTGAAGTTTTTCATTGCCTAGAAAAGCATTTGTACTAAATGCTAGCTTGTTCTGGCATAACTCCTTCACATTTCCAATAGGAAGAGGAGGTGGGGGACAAATATTTTTTTTTAAAAGCTGGATTTACACTGATGTGATTTACAAAGGTCAAATCCTGCTACCATAATTTATGCTGAATGCATCTCCTTTTCAGAGTGTTTTGTTTGTTATTAAAGCACTTTTTCCTCATGTCCTGGGTTCAGAAATTTTCATCTCTTAAATAAAACAGATAAGCACACAGTTAATGCTATGTATATATCTAAAACCACCAGTTTGCATGGACTTTAACTAATAATTTAAGTTAAGAAATAGCCTGATTTGTTTGTGGAATAAAAATAAGTAAAAATATATTTAGATATTTTCTTGTATTTCATCATATGTAAGAGTGAGAAAAACATAAAAATATTTTAACATTTAGCTGTGTACGTATAATTATTTCAACTGCACACTGTCTTAATTATTCCTTACATGGGAGTTGGATTGAATTACTAAAATCAATAAACCAAATTGCTATCTGCTATAACTCCACTGACTTCAATAGAATTAAAACAGCATTCAGTCTGGCCTGTGTATCCACATAGGATATTAAAAGCAGAGAAAAATTATTCCAACAGTAGCTACATAGATGGAAATGAGAAAATGAAATCCTAAAGTTTTAACATCTACTCTATAGTATTTCAAGTGTGTGTGTGTGAGCATGTGTGTGAACGTCTCTGTGTGCCTGTGTGTATAATTACAGAGATTATTGAAATATTCTAGATCACAGGTGCCCAATTAAATTTCTGGGTAGACTGTCAAGCACTTCAGTTTATCAGCAGTGAATTGCAAATAAATGCACTTACACCCTTCTATCTCCTCCTACCAAAGTATAGCTCTCTCTTCCACCTTTCCCTACAAACTCCTATAGCAACATCTTCGGTTTTTCTGCATATGCCACTTTGGTGGCTGGCTTTGCAGAATATGACATGTACAGTAGCTAGTGAAAGGGACTGGCTGATGAGCTCAGACGTACCTGAGTTTTGACTGAAGAACGTGCTCCATAAATGAAAAAGCATGTGAGCTGGAGGCCATGCATTGCTCAAGACTGGTCTAGATTTTCAAAAGCGTAATTAGGGTAGACTATACCTGAAACTCATGTAGAAATGTACATTTAACTTTCCTGCCCCTGTGTATTCTATTTAATGCTTTTTTCTTAACACATTTTGTAAAAGAACCATAAATATAAAATAAAAAAAGAAGTGCTTTTGCCCTTTTAGGACTTGGGAAGTCAGACTATGAGACTGCACTTTGTGCGTACATGCGTAAGTGTATACACATCTTTCTTCCCTAATACTACTTTAACACCCAGGGAGTCAAGGGTGACTTGGCTCACCCGAGATAAAGGCAGTTTAATGAAGAAGGCTACACATGGAAGCAAAACAAAGCAAAAAGATTTATTCTCTGTTTCCCATCAGCAGGTGATGTCCAGCCACTTCCTGGGAAGTAGGCCCCCAATACGTGTAGCGGTTGCTTCGCAAGACAAACGCCTTAATAAGTAATGTCCCCCTCCCCCATTTTCTCTTAGCTTTTATTTATCCCTTTGGTCAGTTTAGGTCAGCTGTCCTGGCTATGTCCCCTCCCAACCTCTTGCCCACCCCCAGCCTACTGGTGTTTGGGGGGGATTGGAGAGACAGCCTTGATGCTGTGTGAGCACTGGTCAGCAATAGCCAAAACATTGGTGTGTTATCAACACCACTCTAGCTACAAATACAAAGCACAGCTCTATATGGGCTGTTGCAGGGAAAGTTAACTCCATCCCAGCCAGACCCAATACAAAAATTTTATCAGAAACAAACTGAAATAAATAATTATGAAATATTTCCAGTAAGAGGCTATTTCAGAAAAAAAATCACATTGAAGAAAATTAATATTTAGAACTGTAATTACACATTAGAATGTGTAATTTCAAGCCACCTTCTAAATATTATTGCCAGCAATAAAAAATGTTAGCTGAAAATATGGTATCTTAAAATGCATCAATTACCACATAGTGTCTGGGTGACTTTTTTGAGGTCCTTTAAGTAATATGGACTTCTTGCTCATAAGCACTGATCTGCAATATGTTCAAGCAAGGAAATATTCATTATGGAGAAGAAACATATATTTCCTTCAGAAAAACAAACAAACAAACCAACCTCTAAACAATATAGTAATAAAATATATTGCAGTATTTATTACAACACTAATTTTCTATTTATACCTAGGTGAATATGCATAAACAAGCTATTTTCGGCCCAACCACCTCATCCAACATTTGCACTAACTACAACGCTAAATGTAGCATAGGTACAAAGTCCTGAGGTTTATTTCTGATGTCCTTGTCTTGAGGAATGCTGAGTAATATGCCACCAGTACAGTACAGTAATCTCAACTTTTTAAATAATTAGGGAGGTTTACAAAATTTCATTCTTCTCTGGTGGTTTCTTCTCCAGTTACAGTCAGCAAATCACCTTTATGGGATTTCTCATACCCAAGCTGTTTCAATTTCATGGAATTCTTTCATGTAATGGAAACCAGCAGCACATAGGGTTTTAAATCTGATTTTCTTATTATCAGCAAATTGTGTGTCCCTTAAAAGTTACGATAGTTCTGAGAAGGTCATCAGAAGAATTCTAGGGTGAAAGTTTCTGCAGCTTAAGCATGTTTTGCCATTCTACTTCCCACTGATCATTAATATAGACAAGTCTGCTTCCTTTTTCTAGTCTCAAGACGATTTACCATTTCACCAAGAGATCAGAGGAGAGAACTTTTTATCCTGTAAAGCTTCAAACCATAAAATCATAGTGTGGATTGTTTGAGCTGTTGTACACTGTAACAGTCATAGTACAATATATTGTTTTTGCAATATTAGATCTGTCATGTATTCTATAAAGACAGACTACATTTGCTGTATATTCAATATTTTGTGTTAGCTGCTGCAGTTAAATAAAGTTAAACAGCCCAAAGGTTCTTCATCAGATATTTTACTGAAATTAAACTCACTGAACTGCAAAAAGATTCTAAACTAACCACCTACATTGTTTTCTGACATAAATAAATGGATGCAGATGTAGGAGTCTTTTGATGATCAGAAATTGCATTATCATTGCACAGAGGAAAAGTTGAGTGTCTGAGCCCACATCCCCACCTGTGGACTGAATTTTGTGCTTCCTATTCTGGTACCATGTCATCAATATACCTTTCAATTCTATATGCAGAAGGGAAGAAAGAAAAAAATAATAACATGGTGCTAACTATTCCCCTACATAACCAGAAATCTTCGTCATCCTTGGAGAGCAGCCATCCTGCTGTCTTCTATTACCTATCCATCACAGAGGCAAGTCCTGTCAGTAGGGACCAACTCAAATATGCTGTTGCAAATACATTGCATCTGCAATAGAAAAAGGGATTTTCAGTGATACAGCTTAAGTAATTTTATTCTTCACCATTGTCTCCCTCAGACCATCAGTAGGATGCAGATGTCTGAATGGAGGCAAGTCTGATCATTTCTGGAGTCCCAAAACAGTGTCAGATAAAAAATCTGTGTATGCTAGTCTGGGCAAGGTATGACATTTTGCCTAACTGTTGGAGCTGGGTGGAAGTAGTGGGGGGATTGACACTACACAACTTAAATATTAACGTAGCCTCCCAAATTTCCCAGCTAGTCTCCCTAGGTCTCTATGTGAGCAATAGGGAAATAGTCTTTTCAGGTGAAAAACTTCAGACTATTTAAGCTTCTGCTCCAAATTGCCTTCTGGGAAAGGTTCTTTCTAGAGAGACAATTCAGACCAGAGACATTAGCTACATAATATTGCTATCACAGGTGCCAAAATAGAGTGGGAAGATAGCTATGACAGAGGTAAATGGGACATCACTTTAAGTCCCACTTCCTTTCACTAGCAACAATCGCAGCTCAGCTCAGCTCTTTCCAATGAGCAGGTAAAGGAACTAAAGCAAAATATATTCTCCTCCTCTTATTCTTCTCTTGTCCCCCCAGTTTAGCCTCCTCCTTTATCTAAGCAAAAAAGGTCTTTCTGTGCTCACAGAGTAGAGAGTCAAAATTAAGAGAGTGAAATTAAGGCAAAGCACATTCATGATCTGGGGTGTTTGTCTTCTGTGGACCTCTATATGTTATGTAGGACTGAAGGTGTCTTGTGGACACCTCTAATACAAAGCTGGCGAGGAAATGGATGGTTGGAGACTAATGGAAAGTGTTGACAGAGTGAAGCAAGTAATGGCAGAGTAAGAACTGGATATTCCAGTCAAGAATCAATGATGTGTAATTCAGATATGAAAGAAAAACTGCCTACAATGCTTCAGTCTTTCTGGTGGTGGGGCAATAACCACAGATGTCTCTGACTCTGTCACAACCCTCATGTTTCTGTTCAGAGAAAAAAAACTTAAATGCCAGTTTCGGTCATTAGTCTTTTGCTTGGAGCATTACTGTGGATTAAAGGATACATAGATGCATTAACAACACATAAACCATTGTTTGCTTGCAATAGATCTTTCATGCAAAACATCTGTGTAGGATGCTCTTTCTTCTCCATGGAAATTCCCTATTCCCTGAAGAGTCATTTTAACGTCAGAAATGTCATGGATCAAAACTTTCATCTCAGATACATTACCTTGGACAGGGACTCCAGGTATCAGTAGGAATTGGTGGCTGACCAAAGGGCACATTATATTGTACAATTCCTGTCAGCGTTGTAAAACTTTCAGTCTAATAGCTTATGCATTGGTACTTCATGGTCTGCATGAAGGTAGCATTCGTTGCCATAGCAATATATCAGGTCCCTGATCTAGCTTTTCATTTTCAGTACAGGGTGGGTTATTTATTTTGGGGGCTTTGGGGGGTTTTCTGCAACTGTGACAAAAACACAGGTATATAAAAGTGAAAACTACTTTACTTTCAAAACAAACAAAAGAAACCCTTTGAAAAATATTTAATTAGCTCTGTACACTTGGTAAACACATATTTTGTTTTTTCTGAGTGACATTCTCTCAAAGAAATAGGGGATGCTGTAAATTAAAAGGATGATTTCACAGTCAATAGACCTGTATGAAAATATTGGAGATATTTATGAAGATCTTATGAAGTAAAGAGTTTCTCTTCCTCAGATTATTTAATCATAATAAAACCTTCTGTTTACCTTTTGGACAGAGCTAAAAAAAATGAAATGTATTGACCACCAAATTAAAAGGAGTCATCAACAGAAGTAACAATAAAGGTAACAGAACAATTATTTTTTGACTGATTCCTTAAGACTTTGAAAGTACAGTAGTAGTGCTCATTTTGTTAAATGGCTTGATTAATTTTACTCAGTGAAACTATCACTCACAGAATCTTTTATTAAAGTATTTCCTACAAAATTGTATGGGGAAGTTAAAGATTATTCATTTTTTAAAATGTGAGAGTAATAAATTATTACCTTGCAAGTTGCTGACAAGGTCAAAAATACTCCTCTGTTTTGACATGCAGACATAATGATACTGACCCCAAGTGAGTGAGCTGGAAACACAGCACAATTGCGCAGTTTGTATCCATCAAAATAATTAATCCCACACAGCAGGATTCATCATGGTTTACATTGGGCGTTTAAGCACTGCAGGGTCATAACTCTCTACGTACACCTGAAAGTGGGCACAAGTGCCCCATGGGATCCCAGGGCTGAGCTCTCCTCCCTGCCTAGAATCATCGCACCCCTCCTCTCCTTTACCAAAAAGCATCGTCCCTTTGCCCAGACCTCTTCCCCCTCCTCCAAAGAGCTGCAGAGTCCTTCACAAGGATCTGGCCAAGATACAACCAACCCAGCTGACATCCAAAAGTCCCAATCCAGGACCAAAATTCTTATGAAGGAGAGCAGGTGTCCCTGTTGCCCGTATTATACCAGCGCTGTGTTAGCCAGGTGGAGGGTGGAGAGTGACAGAGGTGAGTGGTGAGATGTGGGGTGGACTGAGGTTACTTGCTGAGGTGGAGCCACCCAGGATGGATTGGGTCTACTTGAACTGCAGCTGAGAGGACGCTGCAGGGTTGTAAAGGATGATTCAATAGGAAATCGAGCATGTAAAGAGGCAGCCTGAAGAGCTAAGCGGGGCTGGGCAGGAGGCCGAGGTGAGGTGAGGCTGGAGTTAAAGCTGAGGACTGAAGCAGCAGACTGGCTGTGAAGAAATTGAAGAAAGTATCAGAAAAGAGCAGATTCACAAACTAGAACTTGTCCCACTGTAGGTCAAAAAAGCAGGAACAGGTGTGGGGAGAGGTTGTGTATGCCCAGGAGTCCTGTGTCCTTGACCATGCTCCCATTTGGACAACTTCACAAAGAGGGTCTTTACTCAAGCATCTCTTTTCCTGTTCCCCAGAGATATCTGTGCCAAGTCCTCCTGTAATGTGTCTGTGATTTCTAGTCCTTCCAGTGAACAAAGTGTGAACTCAGACAAAGATTTGTTATTTCTTCTAATTTATATACTGTAGAGACAGCTGGATAAGCTGATACATAAATTTTGTCTTCTAGGGTTTTCTTCTGAGTTCAGCCAAATGGTCATAAGTATCTATAAATTCTGTAAAACTCTAGTTTAACTTTAATCTCTGTATTTGGCTTGTAAGAAATACAGTTTTAATATCTTTTTATAGGGATTTTTTAATCTGGGTTTTTGGTTCTGAGGGACGAGGGTCAACTGGCTGTCCTGGAGGTGGATTTTGTTATTTTTTGGACGACTATTGTATGAAATGCAAATATCAATAAAAAGTGTAAGCTTCTTTGTGATGGAAATGAGATTCTTAAAAGCATTTTTTTAATGTCCACAAGTTATCTTACAAGTAGTGCATATTATGCATACCACCTTTTTTAAGATTTTGAATTTTCTGTGTCAGTCTTATTTGTTAGAAACACATAATATATCTATATTTTCCAAACTAAGCAGCCCTACTAAAATTTCTATTTTTTTACCCTTTTTTTTACGAGTAGCTTTACATATATTCCCATGATGTCACAAACTCAACAGAGTTTACAGGGGTTTTTTTTCTATAAGAATTGTCTCATAACACTGTGAAGTTCTAGATAGATAAAATTTCAGTTATTTCTGTAATACCAATATCCCTTTCAGATTTTCCATGATATGTGTTAGCAAAGTTTCACTATGTAGCTAACAGGTATTCCAAACTTTTTGGTATTCTGATCAATATGCAAAAAAATTTCTAACAAAATAATTTCCTGGTCCTTTCTATTTTTTAAAGACAGAGGGGGTTTTGTTATATTTACTTCTGGAAGTAAGCGTAGCAAGCTAACAGCTAAATAATGATCTTTTCAGATAATTTCTTTTGGTTCGACGAAGTTTTATGAATAGCCTACTACTATGAAGTACATTTTTCAGTTCAGAAAGAATATAAGTTTGACCTCTGTTCTGAAAAGTAATATCCACCCTACTCTGCAAATATTCCAGTGAGCCTGAAGATTTTATTTCTCTGCTTGTGTGTTTGTTTTGAACAAGTCTCTTTGATCCAGCAGGATTAGTATTTTTAGCTCATATAAATGCCAAATTACACATAATTTCCACACTCCTTTATATGATGTAAAGGTCTAACAGCAGCATCTGAGAGTTTGACAAAGTAAAAAGCCATAAGAGCAACTGGCTCGCAAGAGATGTTGCCAATGGCTTAACTGATGGAGAAAATTTGCACTTTTTTTTTTCTTGAATGTTTTTAGATGGCACTTCTCTGAGAATTTCAGTTCCCAAAGGCAGGCTGTAATGTGGTGGAGTTCAAATTCTTTTAAAACTTTCCTGTGCATTTTTAAATACCTGTAGGCAATGTTTACACTGTCCTATTGTACTGGGTTTGGCTGGGATAGAGTTAAATTTCTTCATAGTAGCTGGTATGGTGCTATGTTTTGGATTTGTGCTGAAAACAGTGTTGGTAACACAGGGGTGTTTTCGTTGCTGCTGAGCAGTGCTTACACAGGGTCAAGGCCTTTTCTGCTTCTCACACCACCCCACCAGCGAGGAGGCTGGGGGTGCACAAGAAGTTGGGAGGGGGCACAGCCAGGACAGCTGACCCCAACTGACCAAAGGGATATTCCACACCATATGACATTGTACTCAACAATAAAAGCTGTGGGGTGGACTTTGGCCAGGGCTGCTGTTGTTCGGGGACTGGCTGGACATTGGTTGGTTGGTGATGAGCAGTTGGGTGTTTTTTCTTCATCCCTTGTTTTTCTTGTTTTGGTTTGTTGTTTGGGTTTTTTTTCTTTGTTTTCTTTTTTCTTTTTCTTTCTTTTTTTTTTTGTTTATTACTAAACTGTCTTTATCTCATCCTATGAGTTTTGACACTTTTACCCCTCCAGTCCTCTCCCCTCTCCCACTGGGGGGGGTGTGAGTGAGTAGTGGCGTGGGGCTTACCTGCCTACCAGGGTTAAACCACGACACCTGTCAATGTCCATTAACAAAAACGTTGACCACACGGTCTTATTTTGAGGCTGAATCCAGTGGCATACAGAGGGTACTTTTCAGGCCCCTGACTGGAAAAAGCAACTAGGTTTTTATAATTGGAAATACTATATTGTAACCTGTGCAACACAGTCACATCTGAGGAAGAATCATGCAGTTTCAGGGAAGAATTTAAAGAGAGATGGTTCCTAAAAAGTCTGACAGGCTTGCCATTGCACAGTGGGGTAGAATGCAGACATTATTAAATAGGACAAAAGGTCTGGAAAACTATATTTCATTACCCTCTCCTTCCCATGTGACCTATGAGCTTTTCTAAGTTATCCTGGGCCAGTAAGGACACCAGTCACTGACAAGGAGAAGTTTGGCACTGATGCTTCTTCAGCCAGCCCCCTTTCTTCTTTTCTCTGCCAGAAGCAGAATATATCATAACATTAGCTCTCCAGTCACTGCAGGTTTATTCTTTCTTCGGGTGATTCTTTTCCAGACTCAAAAAATAGCCTTGACAGAGAGGTCATGTTGACAGTACAGCAAAAGTAGGCAAGAGAAACAAAGTATCTGGACCCCTGTGTTTAAGGTGAACATAACTTTAGCTGATGTGTGGAGATGGAAAGAACATTCAAAATTCAGAAACAAGCTGTTATTCATATTATTTCACTTTTTTAACTAGTCTGAGCAGATGTAACTGTGTTGTCATTCATTACTTTCTCAGAGGATGTCTTTCTTCCCTGTCACTGCCTTGGAGCTAAAAGAAAAATGCCTGCTGTTGGTTTCAAAAGCTTTGTCCCTACCTGTAGCAACAACAACAGTGTCCCATACATGCAAGATTATTACAGGAGACGTCTCAAAAGATGGTATTTGTTTTAAACAACATTTCCAAAGATCAGTATTCAAACGATGTTTCTCAAGGCTCTCTCTCCCCTGCTCCCCTTCCCTTTCTCCCAGCCTGCCTACAGCTTACAGTCATCTCTTTTCCATCTTCTGGCCTTTTACAGCATAGCTGCTCCTTCCAGACCATAGGCAAGCTGCGGCTACCTATCATGTTAAAGCTGGTGTGTCACGAGATGGTTTTAGCACTCACTTTTCTACTCTATAGGTACCCAGTGTGTTTATTTAGCTGTCTTGTGCCTGGAAATACATATATAGCCCTGCACAAGTGATCCTTTTGGAAACACTTTAAATTCAGAACAGAAGACAATACCTAGTGGTCCATAATGGCAAATCCTTACTTTACAGAACAGCATCTGTGCAGCAGCTGGCAAAGGATGCTTCAGGTTGATCTTTAAAATAAAATTTAGTTGCAGTGTTCGGACTTACTGCTTACTTAATGTAAATGAATGCATATTATTGTACATCTTCATACTACTGTCTACTCTGACTAGTACCAGGGGAAAATTATCTTGTTTGGCAGTTTCCTCCATGGAGTTTCAATATTCTTGCTCAGCACTGAGAGGGAACAGATCAAGGAGGATTCTTATTTCTGTTAGGAACGTTTTCAGTAGCACTGAGAAGCTCTAAGTGGGAACTGGGAAACAAATACTTGATGTAGCAGCAATTATACTCCAAAGAAGACATCTCACTTATGAAATAAATACCCAGGACTACTCCACGCTTTTGTTGGTGTTTTATTTTAGCAAGAATGCCGGACATGGTCAGTTTTTACGGGTGGTTAATGGCAAATAGGAGAGACTAAGAGAGGAAGATAAAGCCAAAGAACCCAGATGTTTATTAGCCTTCCAGAAATGTTCAGTCCAGAGATCAATATTGATTTATATTGTGAGAAAATTAAAGTATCACAGGAAAAATAATATTTCTATGTATTGAGAAAATGAGTATTCGAACTGTTGCTTTTGATCCAGAATGTTGTTCACATCACTGATCATCTCCTGAGGAGAAGAGACAAGACGAGACGAGTTACTTGTATTTGGAAACATAACAAGTTTCTTCTAACTGGGCTGCAGACTCTTTCGATAAAGAAACCTCCTAAAATATCTGGGAGATCCTGAGCCTTGCTGTGTGCTCCAGTCATGTCATCATTCCAGAAGAGAATGAGACTCAGGATTTCAGTAACACACGCACCCACACCACAGTTCACACAAAAGCTGAACTTGGTTTCCCTAAAACACACTCTGCAACTAAACTAAGGGTGGTAATAGCCACAGAGCTTGACCAATGCAACCAAGAGGAACTGGGAAGGGATACAGAGAATATGTGCTTATGCACACTCCATCTCTCAGCGGAATTATTCAGTTGCATGATGACAAGAGAAAGGGTCGCTACACACCTTTCAGCTCTCTACACTTTCTTTATGTTTTAAAAGATGTAAAAATTCTGTGTTGTTCTTTGCACAGTGATATTTAAAATCTGGAATGTATATTAGCTGGTTTGACAGTTCCCTCATTATACCTGAGTTTTCCTGATAACACGTACACGCAAGTGTAGCTACTTTGATTCAACAATTTATGTTTTGTTTTGTATTAAGCAATGTGGAGGAGCCATGCAAGTCCATTCACATCTACTACAAGATCTTGTCATCCAGGCTTTTAATTCCTTCCATTCAGAGAAAGATCTCTAATTTATGGTAACCATATATTTGTCAGAGAGCCAAGTTCTCATCTATTTTAGATCTAATGTCTGTACAATACACCTTATTCAGAGCAAGTTGAATTCAAACTAAAAAAAAAAAAAGGTATAAATTATAAATCTAAGTGCAGTGTGAAATCAAACACAGAAGCTTATTTCCTTATACCTTTATAATTAATGCTCAATTCTATGATTCTCTTCAATTCAAAAACTCTCAATTGTTAAGAAAATTAATGATGCCTCATAATTTACAGCTTGCTATACTGTTAATGTTCACTGATTATTTTACTGGAAAAAGCACATCTTTAATTTATATGATTTATCACCATCATTTTTTAAAGTAAGCATCCACAATTGATCCTTCTTCTGTTTCACATAAAACTATTATGGGATACTAAAACTACTGAACAATATGGACAATTTAAAGAGTGCCATGTTTATAAAATATCTGTCTTTCCATCTGAATGACCAGAAAGTTTCATGAATCATGTCTAAGATGAGTGTCTTCAAAGGTTCCATGAATATTTATGGTGAGGGATAGCTAGCAATAGTAGTACCCGCATACACAGAATTTCTTTTGTGATGTATTAAAAAAAAAGTCCACAAGAAACAATGTGCAACATGGTGGACTTTATCCTGTGTCCTGAAGGCTGAAAGCAGAAGAGCTTGAAAAAGATCAACCAAAAACTCTTGTCTCTCTCCTCACTAAGCTGGATTCAAACCATATTAAATTCTACATTGAATTTCCAAATCTTATTGAAATCAGGACAAAGAACTTCACATCAAGCTCATGACCTCTTTTTAACCATTTACTTTCTTAGATCCCTTAAGACATGCTTGTGGTAGATATCTAAAATAGTTTTTAAAGTATGAGTTTACCATGGTCAAAGGAAAAATGAAGCAAGATGCCATTTGCTTCTTTGGGCTGGGGACCTGATGCTACATTAAGTGTGCACAGATGCACACCAGTAGGAATGCAATGAGCAAAGCTTGGCCTCCTCAGTGCACAAAATCTATGCAGCTACTGCAAAAGGCCTCGTTGGGAGGGTCTCCCTAGCAAGGACTTCCATGTTAATTTGCCTGTCCCACACTCATCTAGTTCTTATAAGTCTAAAGCCCCTTCCTCCTCTACCGATTTTAAATTAATCATACTGTTTAAATGCTATCCATACCACACCAAGGTTTTATCAACACCGAATTTCAAAGTTGCAGCCATAAATTCCCATTATTTTCTGCAGATTTTAAAAGTTTTTCTGTGATTACAGGGGGGTTGCTAATTCACAGATGCAGGAGTAAGTTTTGGCACAACTTCTCAAGAACTATTCAGGAATGAATGGCAGTTAGGTATACCACTTTCTGAAACCTAAGGCATGATGAGAGGAGTTCCTTCCTGTAAGAGGAGCTGCTCATGAACAGAGCAGTGCCTGTGCTCCAGAGGAGGTCCAGGAGGAGCACAGGTGGCAAGACTGAATGCAGTGCTGGATGCTAAACAGGGGGAGCAGAACTGTCCAAGACGAAGGGCAGCTTTCAAAGCTCTGTGCCAAGAACCAGCAATGATGCTACAGTGGCAAAGGATCAGATCCCACGAGCCTGTACATGTTCAAATATGGCAAGAACAGTGGTCTGTGGAGTTGGACAGTGCCTGGTTCATCCAGGGCAGTAAGAAACCAAATTGACGTGGGAAAGACTACAGTGGAGAATAATATGTATTCTCATTGGGCAAAGAAGGGATTGATCCTTCTGGTATTTTCAAGTATAAAATACCCAACTAGTTAACTTACACATGTGATAGGACAGAGAAGAGGCACAGATTGCTATAATTGCCTGAGACAAAGGGAAAGAAAAAACCATTCACAAAATCCGCTGCATAAGCCCACCAGCACTATCTAATCTAAAAGCATTTTCTAGAAGAGGTCCTTAAAGTTGGTGCACTCTTCCCTTCAGAATTTGATAACCACTTGTCCTTACCATGTTTGCAAAACAAGAGAAAGTATGGAGAAGAGATCTCCTGAATTTAGAGGAAAGAAGATCAGAAGCACATAGAAAAGCAGGAACTTTGAAACTGTTTTTGGAAATGTGGTATCAAAGATCAGAGTTCTGTATGGCAGTAAAGAGGAGGACTGGGCTCTGAGTTAAACACAGCACAATGGACAGTCAGCAGCTAACATAAGGCAAGAGATGGTCCCGAGAGAGGAATGCATTGCTGTTTGAATGCACACAGGGAAAGAATCAATAGCTATAGTTCAGAAATGAATTTGTCAAAATGGGAGTGAAAAGGGAGAGGGACTAGCAGGAGAACACAGCAAGAGCATGGGAACAGCTTCAGCAATCACTGTACAAAGGCATAGTGTAGTAAGCCTGTGGAATAAGGTTGTGCTGGGGATACACAGTATTCAGTGTTGTCATCCAGCAGTGGGTACTAGAGTTAAAAAATATAGGCATGAAAAGATATGGGAGAAGCACAGGTCATGAGACATTTTACAACATACTGGTTTTATGAAGGGTGGGAGGATGTGGCCAGGTATACAGAAAAGCAGCAAGCAAGAAAAGGCAAATGGGAAGTTAATAGCTAGAGAGAATATAACAGAGGAAGAAGAGATTGTCTGCCTTGGCAAAGTGGAAAGCAGTAGCCAGTGCAGGACAGACCTTGGAAAGTCTGCTGCAGGAAGGAATAGGGGCAGTGGAGGGAAGGGAGGGAAAGACCTGTTGTACAAGGGCAAAAGTGACATCAGCAAAATCCTGTCAAAGGAAATAATAGAAACATACATAGTAGGAAAAAGTGACCTAAAACGTGAAAAACAAGCTGATACATCTCTGGCAAGGGAAAAGGAGGTGGCACTTGTGAGAAGCTCAGCAATGCCATACTGAGAACGGCGCAAAAGCCCAGGGCAGAGGCACGTCAACAAGAACAAAGGGAGCCCCGTGCCTTCCTTTGGAAAGTGGCAACCGAAAGGCATATGTTTTTCTGTCCCTCCACAGCCTGTGAGCCTTGGTTATTGCAAAGGGACTATTGCTGAAAATCTGGCAGTAGAAGACACACAGACAGCTGGAGAGAACAGAATGAAGAGAAAGAAGCTGCTGCTGCCACTTTGGAAGAGCGGTAGTGTCACTTAAAAGAGCAGTAGTGTCACTTAGAAATTGAGCACGGTCAGTGTTGGGGGTGGGAGAGGGAGAGCAGTAGAGTTTCTCCTCTGAAAACTAACTGGACTGATGTAACCTGTAACTTTCCCAGTGCTCTACATTTAAGAATTCAGATGCAGCTGCTGGGGGGAGAGCATGCTGCTACTGAGATAAAATAGTCTGCACTTGCTGCTGTTCTTTGAAGAACAGAGCTGTGCTGAACAAGGAGGGGTAGTGGTTACTAAGGATCACCTGTAATAAAAAGATAACTGCCCTTAATGTCCCAAAATTTCAACATACAAATTTTCTCACGACCCCTTTCTTTGCCAAATGAGGGGTGGTGTTCTCAAGGGCCAACATAGGATAATCCCCTTTATCAGGTCCTTTGTCAGTCTTAGCCCACCCCTCAGCACCTCATACCTGAAGGATGCATTTCATGTACGTCTCTTGAACTCACTGTCTCCTTCCAGAGGCAAATCATGGAGGAGGGACTGCAGCTGCAACGGTTGTCTGACCATGTAGTTTCGCTCTCCTCTTCCACAGGGAATTCTGAGAAGGATAAAAAATTATAATTTAGTATTTCTTGATTATCAGAGAGAGGACATAACGTAGGGGTCTGTAGCTGGTTGCTATTCCCCAGGCATTTAAAAGAATTTCAAAGATGAAGATCTCAGTGGGGCAGTGGGAATGCCTAGATTGGCTTGTTCAGAAGGACATGAGAAATTAATCTCTGAGCAGAGCAAAGCTTCAAATCTTGGTAAGAACAACATGGAAAACTGGATGAACTGCTCCCAGTAGTAAACTCCACTACTAGCTTCAGGTTAAGTGTGACAGACAGCTATGGGGCTGTTTGAGGAGAGAAACTCCTAAAATGTTTGGCTGAAATTAGTGTGAGCTGCTATGCTGAAACAGCTCTTTGTGCAACATCATTCTTCTTTCAACTGGGCATATGCATAACTTCAAAAAATGAAGTCTAACATAACAATATAGAGTCCCACCAAAAAATGATGAGAGTCTTTTGAAAAGCTTCCTGTTCTGAGAACCTGAAGCAATGCCAGCAACATCTCTAAAAGACACTATCACCAATACCTCTGTCTCAGCTCAGGAGCCTGGAGACAGTGCTGGAGTACTTGCAAACCCTCCTGACCTTTTAAACTCTCTTGACATGAGGACAAAACCATAGGCTGTTTTCAGAACTGCATTCCTGTACACGTGCTCCCTAGAACAGGGCTGGAGTGGTGCTCAACCAACTGCAAAACCTGACGTACCTCTTAAGGCAGGAGTGCTCTACACGGCACTCCCATGAACAAGTTCTCCTTGGCTTCACCAAGAGAGAAGCTGTTTCACACATGCCATAGAGCATGTCAGGGTGCTGCAGAGAGCTCCGAGCGGGGATGCAAGATTTCATATAAAAATCACCTATGCTGAGCCGTAAACCATTAATGCGTTTTCAGTGTGTCCGGACCATAAAGCCAGGGTCAGATTTTCAAAAAGGCTGATCCTATTTAAGTCTTAAGAGAAGGTATTTAGAACTGTTCATCACCTGACAGCTGCTTCTGTGGTGCTTAGAGAAGAATTTGGAAAGAGAGCAGTATTAAAGCTGACTAAAACTTTACGATTAAACTTTTCCCTTTGAGAAAATTTTCTCTTCACCTTTCTGCTGAAGAAGTTTTTTACAAGGGCGTTTGAAAGAACTTCTGAAACTTAGTTTCCATCTCTCCTTGCTTTTTGTCCATTTATCACTTTCCCTTCGTACTGACCTACCATCATATATACACAGGAAAAGCACGAAGAAATCACCTATGGAACTATATTCAATATCAAAGGTTTTAGAAAATGAACAAACACTATTTCTCAAATACTTCAGGGCTTTGGTATTTGGGTCTTCCATTTTTTTTCCTGAATTTGAATTATTGAAAAATTCAATGTGAAGTATTCCAGTGCAATTCATACACTCAGTATTTATCTCTACATTCAAGATGGTGATTCTTGAGATGAAGGAGACCTTTCCTCTCTCCTATCCTCAAAATAAATGAATAAATAAAAATGGAAATGTGTCCATTTCATACATATGCGGATTGAGAGTAAATTCTAGAACTTTTTTTTTTTAATAACACTGGTTCACTCAAAACATCTATTTATTTTCACTTTAACAAACAACACTCACAATATAATGCAAAAAAAGCCCTCAATTTAATTTTGTGTAGCATTATGAAATCTTCACTCCTTCCTAAGATTTGACTAGAAGAGATAAAATATGATATTGGTAACATCTGAAATCTCGCTGATAAAAACTTAAATGCAACAGTGGGTGTTTTTTTAAGTTCACATGTATCCAGGGAACAATGAATAAGAGATAAATCAGTATGATGCTACACATATTTATTCAGCCTTTAACAACAATGTTACATGTATTTTACAGTGAAGAAGTAGATTACACAAGAGTAACCTTTCTAGACTGTCATCCCCAAGCAGGCAGTTGTTTCATATACTTCTTTGTGGAAATTAATTGACCTTCATTGCAATGCTATCTAGGGGGGTTTATTATTATTTTGTTTTGTTTTTCCTTTTCTAATCCAATATGGAATTACTACATTTAATTTTGAGGGAGACATTTGAGAGCAGTGATATGAATGACTCCAGAAGGCTAAGGAAATCATTGTCCTGGAACTCTTATGTTCAGTCTTCTCATTCAAATTTGAAATACGGTTTGCAGAAGCCTGGCTCATGGGAACAGACAGGGGACCCACCCCAGAAATTAAATTCATTACTGAACACAGCAGGGAGCCCTAGAACCAGGAGGTACTGCCCTTCATTCATTACTGTGGGCAGGGGATGACATTTTGGTGGAAGTTACAAAATTATTTCATTTACATGATTTGAAAAGTGAAATATCCCAGGGACAACTCTGTGTGTATATTGAGTGGTCTGTTCCGGACAGCTGTGTGAATCTGAGGTGCGAAAGAAAGTGACAAGTTTTGAACTAGAATAATGAAGTACCACACAAATATGTATTTACACTCTTAATTTTGATTTACCATGCTTATACTACTACTACTATCAGTTCAGTGGTGGATAAGTAATTTGCCAAGAAAAGTGAAGTCATATCCTTCAATTTATTCTTGTGTAATGTTCTTGTGTATTCTCATGTAATTCAAACACTATTCAAATTCACAGATTAGTATCTCATCCCTGGTACCTCCTGTAAACAGTAACTTCTCCCATTGTATTGAAGAATTCAAAAAGATGCTAATCAGAAGCTTTTGGTAGCCTTGGCAGTGTTAGAATTGCAGGTATAATACCATGAATTATGGTAACGTACAAATGCAAGTTTTGTAGCTCATGATGACTGAAAAGCAAGACTGTGGAAATGCTAAAACCCTGAGTAAGTCAAAATGGCAAATTTTGGTTTTAAGTTTGCCATGGAAGTGATTTAATTTTCATTATAGAAAATTTTAGTGTAGAAAATAATAATTATTATTATTTTATTTATTACATAATATTTATTTTAAAAATATTTCTCTTTTTGTTATTCAGTCAGTCTTGACAAAAATAAGTAAGTGTAATTCTTTGAATATGGTGGAGGAGTACAGCTCAAGTGACATGTTTTCATAAGCTAAATCAGAAGAGTTCCTGAGTATTTCAGACATACTATGAAATACTATTTGTCAGGCTTCCAAGGCTAAATCAAAGGCCTTACACCAAAAGCCCAAACCTGTCGCCGTATCTTCATAATACAGCTTCAGGTGTTTCCTCCTGTGCTGCATCCTCCTTTGGGAGCCAAGATAAATTACTCTGCTCATCCTGGAATCCAACTGATTCCTAAATATCTTCTGGCAACTCATCTGACCCTTATTTATTCTCAGCTGGGAGGCTGCTACACATTGAACTGGACTGATGCAATCTCTAAGTATTCTGTGAAACTACTCTTTTCTCTGGAATTTCAGCATATGCTTTATTGTCCTCCCAATAACTTGTCTTACTGGAACCAGAAGCGTAAGACGGTTGCAAGATAAATACAGAAAGCTAAATACATTCTTGTGAGGTGAATGGCATATGGAGTAAGAGTCTTTAGAAATTTCAGGCATTATGCTTCATTTTAATCAATTTTAGAGTGACTTTCTCTTATCAAAATTGAGATCCAAGGAGAAAAATTATTTCCCTTATCATTTAGTTCTAAATAGAAAATGTCATCATTTATTTTATTATTATTGTTACTGTTAGCATGGAAAAAGACTTACATGGTCACAATCTGTACAGCTCTCTGTCAGGCCCCATAAGAACCTGGAAGACAACTTAATTACACTTGACAAAAAATAAGTTCTCTTTTTTAATTCAGACGTATTTTATCAGTTTCATTGCTTATGGAACTATTTGTTATTATAAAGAACTAATGAATCCTTAAGATTGAGAAATTATGTCAATTGCATTATCTGTTTAACTTTGCATAAGATGATATGTCTCTTTAATGAAATGACTGTTTCTCTCAAAAATGGTCTTACTTAACTGGTGATGTAATGTTTTTGGTAGACAAACTAGTCTTTGTGACAGAAACTTCTGACTCGGGTATCACCCTCATAGAACATGTGACCTGTGAAACAGAAAAAAAAAGAGGACAAAAAGCTTTCTGAAAAGTTTATAGGTTGGTGGTTTTTTTGAAAGCTATCACATATGACAGTAACGTGATAGAAATAGTAGCTCTGCTCATTTGAAAAATCCTACACATACATTTTCTCTACACATTGATTAACTCAAATGATTTCTTATTAAATTATGTGCAATATCAACTCAGCATATAATCCGTCTACTGTGTCTTTCTAAGTATTCTTAAAACATGTTGGTTTGAATGGATTTGGCCAGTTCATTGGCCTGGTGCAGAATTTCTATGTGAGGTGAGTTTTCTTATCAAATAAAATATCCATTTTCTACCTGATGATTTTGCGATTAACATTTATCAACATGCGTGTGTCCATGTTTCATTTGTTGCTAAATGGCCAACTCTTCTCCAGTTAGATAGTTAGATAGATAGCCTAAGTGTTCATATTTCTTTCCATTTTCCTCCATGACAAACAGAAATCACCAACTGCATTGTAAGTAAAAGCAAGTTGAAGTGATCAATGTTATAATGCACAATGAAAAAAGATATCAATTAGTTTATGTATGTTCTGTAATGGTTAATCCTTGAGTATACAGGAATACAGTATTTCATAGCAAAGAAAAGAAAATTTGTCACTTTGTCACTGACTGGAAATATTTAAGGTATTGCGCTATCTTAAATACCAGTTTGACAAAATGTAGTATTCAGCTGACATTTATTCTATTATTGTTTCATGGCCATTCCTTTACAGACTGGTTTTAAAATGTGCATTTATAGGGTCAGATTTTTCCTTTTTAAAGCAGCCAAGAGTGATAGGAATACCGGCCTCCTACACCTCTGCAGCTTCTTGGTGATGCTTACCGAATAAAAGAAAACATTAAGTAAATCCTCTGTCTTACGCCTACATACAATAGACCTTAGGAGGAAAACATAGCTGCTTTCTTTAATCTCGGATTACAGGAAGATTAAAAGTAGGCATACTTGGGCTTAGTCTCTCATACTGTCCCTTACTTAAGGGGTCATTCTCCTTCCTCTCCATTGCCATCCTATTCCCACAAAGGAGCATCATGAAAACAAATTTTTTAAATGTCCATCTTAAGCTCTAGAAGCATTGCTCTAGGCAAGCTTGCTCTAGGCAAGCTTGCTCCTTGCCTCTGTTATTAGTGTAACTAGAACTAAGAAAATATAAACCTTAGCCTTGGCTATCTCATAAGTTTGGGTGCCTTTCAAAATTGTCCGTCCCTGCTCATAGCTCTCTCAGCTTCAGAAAGAAGACAATAACTCATTTGACTTATTTGGTCTGGCTCTAAGAGCAAATCAATAACTGTCCCCCTTTGCAGTTTCTTATGTTATTGTTGTGAGAGGCAAAGGAAAGACAGAGAGAGCTACCCAAGGTCCCTTTGGGTGTGCTAGTTCCAGTGCTAGACACAACATATCTGCATCAGCCTTGTGCTGCCATGTGTGTCCAGGCTAATTTGTCTTTATTGAGAAGCAAAGATAGATGGGGCTTCTGAGTCCCAAGCTAGCATTGTTTGGCAAAAAATATATCTACACACATGTGGACATATTGAATCAGTTATAGTTATCCTGGAAATCCCTACTCCATCACTATGCTTGGTATCTTATATCCTCTCTTGCTTTCAGACACTAACAGTGAGTCATGATGGGAAAAGAGACAGGATGTAAAACCCCACACCCTTAAATCCATACATTCAACAAAAAATATTGTAACAGAGAATTTATTTCAAGACCCTCAGTATTAGTGGGAGAGCACAGTCTGCTTTTCACTCCCTTCTTTGCTCAGCCCAAAGGTTATATAATGAGAAATCCAGAAACAAAATTCACTAACTGCCAATCAAATACTTAATGGCCAGCAGGTGTTTGTGTCATGAAGGTACAGTTGGACTATTCCTTTTGAGATTAAAAAGATATTTTTATGTACTAATGTATAATGGAGATGGTGAATAAAATGAACACTTTTTTATTTCCTATTCCTCTAAACATCTCCGATTCAGCGAGCACTGCAGTGAAGTTCAGTACTTTACCATAGTAACAGTAAATGCTGCTTTTTTGATGCCACCCACTCTACAGCCTCAGAGGGAAAAAAAAAAAAAAAAAAAGGAAAAAAACCCTCAAGGCAATTCAACTGAGAAATTTCATACATGAAGTGAAAAGAGGATTTCCTACTCTTCTCACTATCGTAAGAACTAGTGCACCAACTGAGAGAGGGAAAGAGAGGAATTATCGCTTTCTAGGTCCTTACACTGTTACTAAAGAAAACAATCATATCATAGATTACTGTGCTTGTCTCTTTATGAAAGACAAGGACCTGAACTCTGCTTTCAGGAACAACATGTTCAATGATCAGAGCCCAAAGTGATCTGCCAGTAACCCAAAGCTCAAATGGGCTATAACACGAAATTTCTATTCTATGAGAATTTTAACATTTATAACCATCATATGAACCAGAAAAAAATATATAATTCTCCTAGGAGAAAAGGTTTCTGAAATGTTATCTGTGCTTTACAAGACCAAACAACATTTTTGCATAATTGACTAAGTTTGTCAGTTTTCCACCCCACCAGTGCTAAGATAAAGCTGACTACAAGTTAAAAAAAAACCCACATGAAAACAACAATTTCAAATGGGAAGTTTGACTTTTGACTGCACTGTAGAAAGACATTTTAACAAAGGGAGTCAAAGGTAAGAGTGTATTGACCATCCTAACAATGTTGGAGTAGCTAGATTTAGATGTTACACGAATGAAGTCCTAAATTCCAACAGTAGCACTGTCAGTGGAAAGTATTGAATACTGTTCTGTTTCAGCATCCTTATCTTTTCCTATCTTTCAGCGTACTTGTACCTTTTGCCCTCCAGGTATTTCTCTACACTACACAGTTATTGCAAACCCAGAATCCTCCTTATGTGTAAACATTCTCTTCATGCACGCTCGGCACTCCCTTGTGGTCTTTCCTCCCTTCCCTCCATGCAGCACATGCTGCCCGCTCCAACCAGGTATGACAGGATTTTACCTCTAAAACCATAAATCACTGCAAATGAAATGAAATGAAATGAAATGAGATTTCATTTCATTTCATTTCATTTCATTTCATTTCGGAGAGGAGAGGAGAGGAGAGGAGAGGAGAGGAGAGGAGAGGAGAGGAGAGGAGAGGAGAGGAGAGGAGAGGAGAGGAGAGGAGAGGAGAGGAGAGGAGAGGAGAGGAGAGGAGAGGAGAGGAGAGGAGAGGAGAGGAGAGGGGAAGATATAGTCACTGTACCATATTGTTGGACTGGAAGGTGTGCAGGTATCCCTGAGGAGAAAGTGCTTTTGGCAGCTACAAAACAGCTTTTCAGGTTAATGTTCAAGAGGTACTTATAGAAGGTACAGTGAAATTACACAACCTTTCAAATTTTCAGTCCATTTAACAAAGTGCTTCCAGTTTCCATTTTACATCAGGTGAAACAATGAATATTGAACAAAATGTTAATCTCTATCATGAGCTTTTTATTAATCTCTGTATTCAGAGCAGAGCATTTATTAAATAAAGGAGTCAGAAGAATGAAAAGCAATGTAGAGCCATTGGCTTTTGGCAGTTCTTGTTCATTTAATTATTTTTCTCTTCTGAGTATAGTTCAAGATGCTGCTGGACATTAAGAAAACAAGATTTTATCTTTGTCTTCCCAATTTTCTCATTTTAGTAGACACTCTATATCTCCTAAATGTGTGTAAGTTCCTCTTTTATGACTAATGTCTTTTTATGCTGTCATACAGCATAGCTCTGCAGCTGTTTTCATAAAGAGGTCAAGCAGAATAAAACCAAGGAAGATACAGAAGGACTGGTGAAAACCAGGGTGGAGGAATCACTGTGGATCTGATTCTGCTGGGAGAGGGGAGGAAAAGTCCCCAAATGCCATAACACTTTCTTTTGCTTTTTCTCCAGTAGTCTGGGTTTCAATCTGTGGGCTTTTTGTAGCAGAAAGCATGCCCAGTTTGTCAGTAAACCTGATGGTACCTTGTAGCCAGGGTGTGGCCCATAAGCCAATCTGACTTGCAGGACCAGACTGCCGCTGGTATGAATCAGCAATGCTTCAATGGAGCGATGCTATCTCTCCACTTCAGCATTTTCTTAAATTTTCTCATTAGAAAAAATTGAGCTCTGTGCAAAATTTCAACTATATATAACAAGGACAACATTTCTAGCTTTGCAAAAGAATGCAAAATAGCATCACTGATGGTACCATAAAGACTACATTCAAACAAGAGACCTGACTACATGACTTAACTATTCCCTACCTCGTGAAAGGACAAGTCCCGGGCACACGTTGGCCTCTCTCCTTATCCACAGCCTGATTTCAATGAGATGGAAGTCCAGGCATGCAAGATTAAGGTAAATGTGGCATACAGACTAGCCAGCTCCCTAGTTTGGATAACTGGGGGAAATCAGGAAGCACTGTAGGGCAAATATTGCCAATGGTTTAGATTTATCCTCAGTGAACCTGTTCTCTCATATAGTTTAAAAAACATGCAGACTTACTGCAAGTTGGGTGCATTAGATGGACTAAAAGATCATAATGAGAAATTAGTGTACCATCTGCTAAGTTTTGCTTGTTATGACCACCTCAAAGTATTTGTGGGTTTGTTCTTGTTTGCTGTTCACTTGTCAATTAAAGTTACAAAACCAAAGAAATGCTCAGTCTGACCAGGCATCTTCAGCCGATTATTCGTAACCCATACAAGGCTGCATAAAGTCAGGAGAAAACTGCAAAACAAATAAAGGAATAAAGGCATATCAGGAAAACAGAAAGTGTATACACTTTCGCTACGATGCAAGACACTGTGCAATAAAACATAGCCACAGAATAAAGCATCAGATTATGAAGCAAGTAAGCAGCTTTTTTAATTTTTTTCTTTCTCTTCTATTAAGAAAAATAGACCTAACCAGGGACATAAAGCTGTTTTCTCCAATTGCTGGTACATATGCACTAGCACAATGAAACAAGATAGATGACATGCACAAACACCTGAACTAATTAGATAGCAGTGGAATTTCTGAAAATAACGTATATGTCATTTTAAGCGTTCAGTGCAGGTTCAGACTTAACATGCACACACGTGCACATGTGCACATACAAACACAGAAAAAAAGAAATTAGGAAGTTTTTTGAAATGGGATTTCTTATCTGTGAAAATGTGCTGTCTGCATTTGCTTACTAATGGTTTGATTCAAATAATAGATTACAATTCTTTACATTTATACCAGTAGAGCATTGCTGATTTAAGGAGAGGAAATGGGGCAAAACTGAAACAATGGAGAAGAACTTCCCCATGTAATAACTGGTTTTGCTCAGTATGAAATGTTTTCTCCATATAAACCGCTCTACACATTTTAAAATCTACAGTACAGATCTCAGGAAACAATTTGTCGCAAATTCCCATTTTCTATTCTTCAGTTTCTGGATAATATTGCAGAAGAATTTACTTGAAGGCCAGCTGTTTCTGAGAGCTGTCCATAAAACTCTCCTTTTTATTCTTTCTGGACTCATTTTACAGCAGTTTCATGTGCCAAGAACAATAAGGACTCATTCTTCACTGTTCTTCAAAGTCACTATAAATAATAAGAATCATAAATACAATCATATGTATAACTCAAGTCTGTAAGCACAGTAACTGCGGTGCCTTGCTGAAGCATTTGTCAATAAACATACTTCTCAGGTTTAAAGCCTATTCAAAAGGTAGATACTGAAAAATATCCCATATTTGGCAGTTTAGATAATAATTCAATTTTCTGAATCTCCCTCTGGCACTCGTGGAGTCCATTTT
Organism: Aptenodytes forsteri; assembly: GCF_000699145.1. Classification (NCBI taxonomy): domain Eukaryota; kingdom Metazoa; phylum Chordata; class Aves; order Sphenisciformes; family Spheniscidae; genus Aptenodytes; species Aptenodytes forsteri. The sequence goes on along the minus strand of NW_008795041.1, from coordinate 5,476,513 downwards.
GAGTCTCTCCAGTTAAAGCTTACTCATTTTTATATCACTACCCAAATGATCAAAGCTAGAGGAAAAGCTTTTAGTCCTAGCGAGGATAAGGAAGCTTGTATTTTATCTGACTCTTCATGATGGGACTCCATGCTCAAACTGATCTAATTTGCTCGGATATAGCAAGAAGAAAAATACCTCAGAATCAGAGCTAAGAAGCTGCTGGCATCACTGGAAAAGAAGAAAGTTAAGTAAGAACAGGGGGGAAAAAAATACTTATGTATTTATTTATTCATAATGTCTCTTTGACATTTCATAAGAATATGCCGCTAATGGGAAACATTTAAGCAAAGAAAATATTCTACCTTTTTTAAAGGACTGGGACAAAGTGAAGTGGGTTTTAACAGTGTTTAGCTCTGGGATTTTTTTTTAAACTTTTCATTGTTAAAGGAAATTTCTGGAAGTGGAAATACAGAGTTCAAATGTCATTTGGAAATATTTTTAAAAAAACAATCCATGATAATTTACCAAAAAAGATTGAAAAACATTTATGGTATCAGATGGTATTCATTTGAATGGGAACACATCATTGTTTATGAGCAGTACTAAGTATATCACATCCACCTCTCTCATCACATCCACACAGCCAGTTTTTTTCATCGTAGAAGGTCACCAGGTTGAACAAGAAGGAATTTCCATTGGTAAATCTGAGTTGAATGTTACTAATTATCTCCCTGTCCTTCACACATTTGGAAATTAATTCTGGGAAAATGTGCTTTATGATTGTCCTGGTTTCAGCTGGGATAGAGTTAATTTCCTTCCTAGTAGCTGGTACAGTGCTGTGTTTGGATTTAGTACCAGAATAATGATGTTGATAACACACCGATGTTTTAGTTGTTGCTAAGTAGTGCTTACACTAGTCAAGGACTTTTCAGCTTCCCATGCTCTACCAACTGAGAAGGCTGGAGGTGCACAAGAAGCTGGGAGGGGGCACAGCCAGGACAGCTGACCCAAACTGGCCCAAGGGACATTCCATACCATGTGATGTCATGCTCAGTACATGGCATTGGTCGGCAGGTGGTGAGCAATCACATTGGGCATCACTTGCTTTGTATATTCTATTATTATTGTTGTTATTATTACTATTATTATTTTTATTTTCTTTTATTTTATTTTATTTCAATTATTAAACTGTTCTTATCTCAACCCATGAGTTTTCTCATTTTTACTCTTCTGATTCTCTCCTCCATCCCACTGCGGGGGGGAGAGTGAGCGAGCGGCTGTGTGGTGCTCAGTTGCCAACTGAGGTTAAACCACAACAATGATCTTTTCAGAAATTTAGGTGAAGCTGACTGTCCTTGATTTCACCCAGACTGTCAGAGCAATGCTTACATACACCTCTTTGCTGGTCCTTTTTTCCACCTCCTATATCCTCCCATTTTCCTCTTGAATTCAGAAGCCTTTGCCAAAATTCCCAGTGTTCCTCCACAACGGGATGATTTGTTCCTAACCTTCAAATAAGTTTTTCTCAAAAAACAAACAGCTCTCCTGGGTACTTCTCCCCTTGGTCAGCTTGCCCCACGGATTCTGTCTAGCAGCTTCCGTTATAGCCCAGAGTCGAATATTTGTTCAACATCTTTGTAGGCAACATGGACAGTGGGATTGAGTGCACCCTCAGCAAGTTTGCCGACAACACCAAGCTGTGTCGTGCAGTTGACATGCTAGAGGGAAGGGATGCCATCCAGAGGGACCTTGACAGTATTGAGAGGTGGGCCCTTGCAAACCTCATGAAGTTCAACAAGGCCAAGTGCAAGGTCCTGCATATGGGTCATGGTAATCCCAAGCACAAATACAGGCTGGGTGGAGAATTAATTGAGAGCAGCCCTGAAGACAAGGACTTGGGGATGCTGGTTGATGAGAAGCTCAACATGACCCGGCAACGTGCACTCGCAGCCCAGAAAGCCAATTGCATCCTGGGCTGCATGAAAAGAAGTGTGGCCAGCAGGTCGAGGGAGGTGATTCTGCCCCTCTACTCTGCTCTGGTGAGACCCAACCTGGAGTACTGCGTTCAGCTCTGGGGCCCCCAAC
>NW_008795041.1:5471409-5474402 GCF_000699145.1 Aptenodytes forsteri | reverse complement strand
GGACATGGACCTGTTGGAGCGAGTCCAGAGGAGGGCCACAAAGATGATCAGAGGGCTGGAGCACCTCTCCTATGAAAACAGGCTGAGAGAGCTGGGGTTGTTCAGCCTGGAGAAGAGAAGGCTTCGAGAAGACCTTATTGCAGCCTTCTAGTACCTGAAGGGGGCCTACAAGAAAGCTGGAGAGGGGCTTTTTACAAGGGCATGTAGTGATAGGACAAGGAGTAACAGCTTTAAACCAAAAGAGGGTAGATTTAGATTAGATATAAGGAAGAAATTTCTGCACCGTGAGGGTGGTGAGGCACTGGAACAGGTTGCTCAGTGAAGTTGTGGATGCCCCATCCCTGGAAGTGTACAAGGCCAGGTTGGATGGGGCTTTGAGCAAGAACTAGATGATCTTTAAGGTCCCTTCCTAGCCCAAATGATTCTATGATTCTAATATCCCACAGCTCAGAGCCCTAACTCTGCTATTCACCTGCCCAGTTTTCCTCTGGGTCCTGAACTCCACCATTTTCTGGTTGCTGCAGCCCACCCTGCCATCTATGGCCACATTTCTCATTCTTCCTTGTTTGTAAGCACTAGGCAAACAGAGCATTACTCCTGCTCACCCCCTCTAGCATTTTCATCAGGAAATTGTCACCAATGCAATTTAGAAACTTCTTGGATTGCTGCACAAAACCATGCTGCACTCTCAGAAGATGGCTGTGTGCATGTCATCTCCCACAAAGACTAGGGCCCATGGTCAGGACCCTTCCACTAATTCTTGGTGGGAATCCAAACCCACTTCGGAGAGTTTGCAGCATATCCCAGTGATGATACCACTGAAATTACTTCCCTCTGACCTTGGTCAGGTCTTGACAGACATGTCTCCCATTTGGCACTGAAGCTCGGTTCAGTCAAGTCATGCCTTTCCATAGAGCACAACTCCCCTTCCTCTTTTTATTGCTCAGCCCTTTCAAAGAGCCTGTACCCACCAAGGACTGTGCTCCACTCGTGTGCCAGGTCCCCACAGCTCCCATCACATCATAGCCCTGAGACTGCACGTAGACTTCCAGTTCCTCTTGTTTCCAGACACAGATACTTGAGACAAGCTTCTGAACGGCTTCTCTTTACTGCAGACATTAAATCTACCTAGTATGAGTTTTTATTTGAAATGCACAGTATGTGCATTACTTGTCCATAGGATGATAACTGACAAGGAAGATGAACTTCACATATCAACCAATGAGAATAGTCTTAAAAATTAACATGGGCAATAGCTAAGTAATATGGATTTTTTTTCATTTTTATTTTACCTCTCTCCATCTTTTAATTCCAATATTTGCTTGTAGTAGCAGTTTTATATACAGAGTGGGTGGAACAGGATTAGATATTGAAGAGATCCTGAAAGCAAAAATGCAGTTTTGCATATTGCTATTTCTTTTTAAAAGATTTTTCTTAGCTTATAAAATAAATTTTTCAACTTCACAGTAGGATCTGGAAAAGACAAGTCATCCACAGACATCAACGACACAGGACACAAGTAAAGAGAGGAAAGGGGAAAAGAAGGGATCCTTTAAGCTTTTAAAATGTGTTGTTGGAAAATGTCATGCCATTATTAAAGGAAGGTTTTTAAACTAGCTGCACTTACAATGTTCCAGCTACAAATCTAGGAAACCAATTCCTAAGTACCAGCCCCAGTGCAAGCAAGGAGCAACACCATTAATAACAGTGGGATAATCTTGACATTAATTTTTTTGTACAAGAGATGAGAAACAAATCTCAAGAGTTCAACAGATAGCACTCATAAACCAAAGTACATTTTCAGAGATTTTGTTTTCTTTCTTCTAGATATTCACCAGTAGAAACCTGAGTAAATGTACCTGCATGGGTTATTAAGTGCGAATATTTAGAATGATCAAATGTCATGCGTTATTATTGCTCTTAGTACCTTGTTTACTTGCTTTCCTCCAATGTCTTGTATTGGATGAAAAGAAAGGGAAAGCTAAAGAGATATTCTTAATCTTCTTTTTTTTAATAGCCTGATGCTTGTAAATAAGATAATTAGTGTTTGCTTTTTATATGTTTTACAATGCAAAAAGAACTATTAATATTTAGAAAATAGTGGATTTCAAATAATTTGTTATTTCCTGTCCAGATACTATTGAAATTAATACATGTCATTACATTAATTCCCATGGTAATCAGATATTACAGCAATATATGCAAGCAACATAATCCCACTAAAATGGAACTGGCAAAAGTCCAAGGAGCTCCTTCACAGAGTCCAGAAATTAGTTATGAAAAATAGTAGTTCAGCTTCTCAACTTCTCAATTATGGAGTGCTGTATGTAGTAAATCTTATCAAGGGATATTAAAAAAAAATAATAATCTGTGTACAACCAAACCTACAGGAGTTTTCTATGTACAACTGTTCAGGTAATACAGCTAACAAGTGGCTTCACTGCATTTGATTGTGGCACTGCCAGAAACAGGACCCTAAAGTATAAATTAGTTTGAAGACCTGGGAGAAGTGCATGTTTTGCTTAACTGGGAGCAGAATGCAGTGGTATTTTCAAAACCCACTGTTAACCTGTTTTCAGGTGCTCAAATGTAGTAAGTAACCAGGCATAAACTGTCACATCTTGTTTGCCATGAATAAAGAAATAAATGTATAATACTTGCTGATGATTGAATGTGAATAAGTATAATTTATGTAGGTTCCCTACAAAAACACAAATAATTATTTGAGGTGTAAAGACATAGCCTCATTAAGTAGCGGGACAACCAGGGGATCAGGCCCAGCCAGCACGTGTTCACGAAAGGCAGGTCCTGCTTGACCAACCTGATCTCCTTCTATCACCAGGTGACCCGCCTAGTGGATGAGGGAAAGGCTGTGGATGTGGTCTACCTGGACTTCAGTAAGGCCTTTGACACTGTCTCCCACAGCATTCTCCTAGAGAAGCTGGCGGCTCACGGCTTAGACAGGTGGACTCTGCGCTGGGTCAAAAACTGGC
>NW_008795041.1:5447475-5469515 GCF_000699145.1 Aptenodytes forsteri | reverse complement strand
ATGAGGCATGAGGCACTGAGGGACATGGTTTAGTGGGTGGTGGTGTTCAGTTGGACTTGGACGTGAGGAAAAATGTCTTTACTGAAAGAGTGGTTAGGAAGAGGCTTGATTCTATGATTCTATGATTTTCACCAACTCTCTCTGCTTGAGACGTGGTCTTCTGTTGTCAGCGTACTTGTTCATTCATATAGGCCTTTGTCATCCAGACTATATTTGCACAGTAAGTCTCTACGTGAAGTTATAAACCTTATCAAAACTCTAGGGAATACAGATTTCTTCAAAACGGTGCAGCTAGGAGGAGGATCACCAGCTTTCAAAGAATGAAACAGCTTTATAGCTGGATATCCAGAAAATTTATCTAAAGTTTTAGGGATCTGATCTTGACTTCTAACTCCCAAGCATTACAAAGCTTATGATGCATAAAACTTGCTTGAGTGGAGAGGTTGCTTTAGCAGAAGCCTAAGTGTATAAATGCTACCACTCTGCTCCAAGAGCAAGGGACAATTCTTCAACCTCCTATTCATTAACAAAAATTCAAACTAAGAAAATGTAAATTTCTCAAACCACATTCTAGCCCATAGTTCTCTACTGCACATATCTCTTTGCAGAGGAAACAAGAACAAGCTACATATGATGTTAACAGAACTTCATGAAAAATTGCAAGATACACAAAGATTCAAAGTATAAAGACTAGAGTATTGAGGAGAGGATACACTCTCCTAAGGTATCTCTTACCATCTCTAATATAAAGTGAAAATCAAACAATATAAAAATATTTGAAGCAAAAACTTTAAGCTGTACCATAAAGGTTATTACAGGCCCACAGGCAGACCTTGAAAGAGAAGACATACTTTGATTTCATGTTCAGAACAGGAAGAACAATGGCCATTAGTAGCATTTTCATCCTGTTCTTTTTGCAGAATCTATATTTCTAGAGAGGAAAGAGTTGTTAACTCTAGTCAGTGCTACCTCTTCTCCTTTTTTCTTCACCTTGCAAAAATTGTTCTTCTCTACGCTGTCAGGCAGAGAGTGAGAGAAGAGAAAAAAAGTACATGAGCTCGTATGGAGTAGGAATGTACAGGCTCATATGGATTAAAAACTGCCAGACATATACTTCCTTAACGGATTGGAAATTGTGTGAAAGTATCTTTTCACAGCAAAAGGCCAAACCATTTGGAACAGGAACTAAAAGCAAGTTGCCAGACAGGAGCACAGATCCGCAGAGCCACAGAGCAGTGGCACAGCCCTATAGTCACCAGTCTCCAGTGCATCTGAAACTTGGCAAAAGGATCTATTAATCTCTACAACCTCAATGAATGAGGTTTTTTTAGTTGTGCAAATAAGCAGGTTCTTCTCTTGTGTGGGTGATTAGAGCAAAGTTTAATTCTGTACTTACCAGGGGAATTTTCGATTAGTCCTAGCCTGAGATCCTGTAGAAGTGACAAAGGGTACCATCTGCTTCACAGGCGGTTTGTTATCCAAATCAGATTGCAGCAATGAATACCACAGAATTACTGACAACAGAACTGCCATGAGGAAAAAAAATGTTTTGCTGAAGAAAGTGTTATAACTCTTCAAGGATCTTATGTTGCTGGTCACTTCAGTAACATATTAGTCAACAAACAGATCAAAGAATGTATAAAGTAGTAACAGATTCCAGTGTCAGATGTACCATCATATCCTTGAAAGGCAAGAGACGTCACTTGCGTTTCACAGATTTGTTGAGAATAGGTCCATACATTGTTCTCTGGTACGAAGGCCCACCGGCACACTATCCAGATGCTCTAACTCTCGTAGAGAAGATAAGACAAAGAATACTGTTGCATTGAGGCAGAAGAATATAAACATTATCAGGAAAGTAACAACGATTAGACTCCCAATGTGGCTGCTACAACCATGTTTAATGTTCTGTGCCCTCCTGCATCCTGTCTTCTGCAGCAGGAAGCCACCTGCATTCCCTGCTCTCTTCTTACATAGAGCCATCCACACCTATTCCCCTCTCTCCCTTTAAGCACACCTAGCTGCATCTACAACCACCAACACTGCCTCAAGATCTCTCACTATGCACACATCTCACCACCTTGCAACATTCATCAGTACCCTGGACCCAATCCCAGGGAACACCTATGTTCTCCACTTCTTCCATCTGCACTCATTCATGCTTTATTGCTGCAACCCACAGTTTCTCACTCTGAATCTTCCTTCAGCATGCAGCCCAACCAATGTATTCTGATTTCTGAATAACTGCTGGCCAGAGAATCTGTGCCCTTCCAATAGCCTGGGTTCTCCCCAGGTCAGACAATCTTCTCTATAGCTGAACAGTCAGGATTTACTCAGCAGCTCACTGCAGATACTATCACCCTGGGTGGGGGGGACCTGTAATGTACTTAATTAAATGTATTACCTATGTTTAAAGTTAGCTTTTAACACTTCCTGCACAAGTCCTTCTGGCCTTTCTTTTGGCCTGTCCAAAGCAAGTACTAAGAAAACTGCAGCAGGCAGAAAGAGGAACTTAACAGATGTTCACATCAAAACATTGCAATAGCTTTGTCTCAGAAACACCCTTTTGGCAGTCACTACAGAGAAACCAACCAGACTGAAATAGTTGCAGGGGTCCAGCTACCCCATAATCTCCTCAGACCACATTAACTCTGATGGTCTGAGAGGGCACACATTCTTCTTAGCTTTGCTACCTGGCTTTGAATAGAGACCATGTACTCCATTCAAGTCTGTGACTTTCTTGACATATACACTGTGTGCACATGTGTGTACATGTGTGTGTGCAAGCAGGCGCACACATACAGGATGGAAAGATTGAGAGAGAAAGAAAGAATTCTTTGGTGAGCTGAGCAATTATCTGAAGCAAGTTGTGAGACAGAAATGTAGAATCCTTACCGTACTTCAGTCTGTCATAGTAATAAGCTTCAAATTTTTACAAATACCAGCAAAACCCCATACCTTATACAGAAAACTAAATTCAATAAACCTGATTTAAACTGGAAAGATGCTTAAACAAGTTAATTACATTTGTTTAATTTTAATTCTTTTTCAGAAATTCATTTCTATATGAAGCTGAAACTTAGTTTCAACATTCTCTTGGTTAACTTCTTCATTTAAAACATGGTGAGTCCCACGGTGATCTTAAAGTAAGGGATGAATAATGAATGGAGATCAGTCTGATGACTGCTATCAATGTCATTGATGGAGGCAGCAAAACATTGTGTCTTTGAGAAACAGTCTTTTAGATAACTCTTAATATTTGCAGATTCTCTTCTTTAAAAGTGCTTAAAAATCACAATTTGATGATTTAAGTATAACTGCCTTCCACACATCCAGTTTTTTCAAATGTCCTCCTATCTCTTCTTGAAGGTGAAGGGCTTATATTTTCATTCTGTAAAGCTGAACAATCTGTTAGCAATGGTGGAGATAATCAGCTGCTTCTCAGATAGGCAGCAACATGCACTGAATTTTATTAATATGCCATTTTCATAAACATACCTCCTTTTTCTAGGGAAATGAGGCCAGTCTACTGATATGCTAAATATGGCTCCTGGAGCCTAACCTCTTCCACACAGGTGTCAGCACAGTAGCCTAATTTTTTGGTCAAAATAAAATCTCCCTTTCATAATGGAAAATTTTGTTGGATTAAGGAATCATGACATTGCACGCTAGATTTTACAGCAGCAAGTCCAGCATGCCAACGGTCTGTTGGAGGAAAAACAAATAGTAATTGAATTTAATAATCACACCATCTGGAGTTCAGACATTCACTATAAAATGAAATGAAAATGTATAGCAAAGAAGAGTGAATGGCATCGAAGACTAAAGAACGAGCAGTTCTCATATGGGCAAGAGACTGATACAATAAAGTTAATCAAAGCAAAACCTTTCAGTTTGGATAGCAAGTTACATCAAATAAGACATCTGTTTCCTTCATGTTAGCTTATAACCTCTGAACAGCTTTTTCCTTTTTTTTTAATTTTATAATCCAAATGACCAGTTATTGTCAAGAGACCATTGTAATGTAAATGTCAGAAATGTCAGAAACATTTATTTTTCGGTGTTCATTGAGTTTCTTTTCACATTCCATTATCAAAATTCTTCCTCCAGCTGAAGAAACACCAACTATGTGCTCCTTCCATGTACTCACAATAGGATTTTGTTTAAAGCAACAGCTGGGTGCAAAATGACATAGAAGTCTGGCACTCTGCATACATCTTCTTTATTTTTTCATTTATTCAGGTTAATTGACTGAGTTTCTGTCCCATATCAGATTTCCTCCTCTTCACTTAGAAGTTCTTTCTCTAATATAGGAATTCAGCCTTCACTGAACCATCTAAGTGCTTTTCTCAAAGGAAATGTCATGAGAAATACTTTGTGCTTGTGATTTATAGACTACACACAAAGCTTATAGTAGCTCTTATTAAACATTGTTACTTGTAGAGCAGTACAAAGCCTGATAGATTCACTTCATTGGGCTATACCAATATTGTATTTAGTTGTCATCCAGATAGGATTGCATCCCCAGAGTTTTACTGCACTTCTTGGATTCAATAGAATGAAAGACTGTATTTATCTGGAAACCTGTGCATCCTTAGAACCTCCAATGCTTCCAGGGAGAGCCACGAGCATGTAAGAGCTGCAGGAGAAGATCTACAAAGGTCATAACATAAGCACAGAAGGAAGAGTTATTTTCTGCAAAACCTTAGATGCTGAATTTCCAAGTATACGAGGGTTTAAAAATGTCAAATTACTATCATTAAAGCCACAGAAATACAGATAAGAAAATCTTTAAAAACGTAGCCAGAAGAGAGACCTTTAAATACTAAAGTTCTCCATTACAGTGGTCCTTGTCTGCTGTGGTATATAATGAAATCTTGTCGATAACAATGGACAAGATAGATAAAACTACCTTAAAGCAAGACAGTGAACATTAGTTCTATTCTTAGCTTCTCAGAGAGCATCTGTGGAGCATTTGTGGCTTGGATGGCCACAAACATGGGGAAAAAGTGTTGAGGGGGAGTCTTACCTTTCTTTTCTTTTCCTGAACAGAATAGGAATATTTCCATTTGCATGAGAAAGCCTGCCAATTATAATTTGTGTAATACAGGGGCAAAGGAATTCCGAGGAAAGCCCAAGTCAGGATGGAGCTCAGCACAGTATGAGTATATCCTTAAAGTCATAGGTCTGTTATAGTTTGAATCAGAGATGAAAAATAAGTACCTTATTCTGAATTCTTTAAGTCAATGTGACTTTCATGTGAGAAAAGACATAATACCATTCTCTGAGGAAGAAGGCAAATTTGTCATTAGACTCATGGTACAAAATCAGTTAATTTTGTTTGAAATTAGTATCTATAGCCTTTTGATCTCAAATAACTATACTTAGTCTAATATCAATTCACTTTTTTAATATTTAAAAAACTTTAAAAAAAAATCAGATTTAATTTCTTCCCAACAGAGAAGTGCAAAGACTACCAAAGCTCTGGGGCCACAATCATATCCAAGTCTAAATCTTTGAGTAAGACCATTGTTTTTTAAAGTTGTCAACAATTCTGTTATTAATTTTAGTTGGACTGAAATTAACATCAACAAAAATCAGGAGAAGAAGGAACTTAAGTAAATCTATTATTTCCTTTGCTTCTGAATATGTCAGCATACACCTAGGCAGCACAAGACACTCTAGCAGATACAGACATCTGAGCTAGATTAAGTAGTAAAGACCAAACAGCCACATTAGTCAGCTAGCCCTATTGCATTAACAAGCTCTATCACCCTGCAGTAGCCCTTTTGTATTCCACAGAGCCTGAAGATTTACTCTCAACTACATGATTAGAGATCAGAACTGACAGTAGTAATTCACTTATTTTCTGCCACCTTTGCAGCCCATTTCCCAAGTAGGCAATGGTGGAGAACTCCCACTGCCTCCAGGTGCAACACAGCTTCACAGGGCAGCCTGCTTGCTCACCTGGCTTGAAAGAGCTGATCTTAAATATCAGTTTTAAACCTTCACCCCTAAAACTCACTCACAGTGATATCAGTGGGTGTTCTGTCCTGAAAAGGATTATTATGGTGGTTGCTTAAAAAAAAGAAAAAAAGCCTAAAAAGAATAAGTGAAACGTCTATGATGATTTTAATTTTCCAAAGACTGAAATTGTAGCTTTTATTAAAAAGCATACAATTCCACACATACTCTTGACATTTTTACTTTAAGTTCTGTTAACGTATTTTTTGTTTATTTGTTTTATGTTAATGTCTATGTACCAGGTAGCATTAATGATGTTTCAGCCATTTTAAACTAATAATGGTAGTATGATATGATAAGATTAATATACTATAACATAACATAATATAACTAATAGTATAAGCAAGGTTTGTAAGAAAGAAGTAACAGTACCTTTGGGGGGTGAGGATTTATATTTTGGAAAAAGGTTAAAACAAGCTTTTATTTTAACTAGTAAAGAGATTTTAAGAGCCTTACATCTTATGTGACCAAACCATATTAAAAGGACAACTAACATATATTTGAAGATAAAGGACTAAAAGACTTTCAGATACACAGTCCTTCCTACAGCTGAAGAACATGTGGAAGGGCCTTTACCTTTTTTTCTTTCCCAACTTCATTAATTTATCAAATAGAAGTGATTGACCCTTCTTCCAAATCTCACTTTAAATGCATTTGAAAATATTTTTTGTGTTATAATAATAACAGTTACAGACAGCAAAGATTAGAGATCCAAACAAATTATGTGAAAGGGAAATTTTAAACATGTGATAAACTTCTTTATCTTAAATTAAGCCTTCCCTTTGAATTTTGTGAGCAAGAAAATCCATGCAGTTTATAGACCATTCCCAGTCAAATGTCTAGTATAATAGAATTCTTTTCTCATTTTATCTTGATTTTCATTTGAGAATTATTATAAAACTTGACAAAAATGTGATCAAATTGCAACCAAAACCAAAATTCTACAGCAGCCCAAATAAGCAAACAATAGCAAAAGTACGGTGACGTGATTCCTTCTCCTCATAACATAAGGAATACATTATCAAAGATCTTTTAAAATGTGTTTGGGTTATGTATTTCTCCAAGTTTTCCAGTTATTTCTTGCTTTCAGGAGTTACTATTTCTTAATGGAGCAGATGCATGTGGGTTTTTTTAAGTCAAGGCAGAGAAGATGAAGCCCTGAGAAGCCTAAAACTTGACAATGAGACTTAACAGAATTCACAGCACCCCAAAAGTGGCATTTGTGTTATCTGAAGAAAAAGGAGATGATGTATATTAAGTAGAAATAGTTCAAGATTTATACCACAACTCTAGTTAATAAACTGCAGTATATGAATATGATGAATGTGCATGTATACTTTGGGTTGATTAGAAAAATTAAGATAACAGTGTATTAATGAGGTATCGGTTAGAAAATGGCTGACAAAATGCAAACTAGATAAAAAGACATGGACCTAAATGGTATGTTTAGATTGTGATTTTTGAGGGATGCCTCTGGAGAATATTGGGGGGGGGTGGGGTTAAAAAATGGTGGTTTAAAATATTTTTAAGTCCTAGTTCAGTGTATTAAAAAGATAAATATGGTTTATATTTATGGACATAGAGCAACAGGACAAGAGCTTCAGCCTGTTACCTGTGTTTTGTACTTTCACAGGGAAAAAAAAAATTATTTCGCTTTTAATGGCAAGGGAATGTTAGCACCTGCTTCTCAGTTTCTGCTGAAATCAGGCCATGGCCTTCCTGTTACAATTTTAAAGCAATTTAAGATGGGTGAACCTAACAAATTAAGAAGTGTGAAAACCTAGTCTTGTCTGACATTCAACACAATTCTGCTCTTTTCCTCTATCTTTTCAGCAAATAAAGCTTAATGTCACCACTTAGCCCCAAGACAAATCCTAAAACAGAGCACAGTTGTCAGCCCCTAAAAGTTCTAATATCTCAATATTACTCCTACCAATTTTAATTTATAGTGACGTATGAAAATGAATTGGAATTACCCATGAGGATTCAAAAGTCCAAACATAAACCCTCTGTCAAATTTTAGAACCTGTTAAGTGGCTGAGGAGAAAATACACAGAAATTTATTCATTTTCCAAGACCTAATGAGAAAAAAAAGGATGAAATAAGCAGTTATGAGAGGAAGAGAACTGAACTGTAGAAGAGGAAAGGAAATATATTCAGATGTCAAAAAGGTGAAATACTAGAAGCTACCTGAAAATTTGTTTTAACTTGTTAACAGCAATAATCTAACAACCAAGGTACAATTGCCTACTTCATTTATCTTTTGCTTTGTGCAATTGTGTGGCATAACTCCTAATATTATATATAGTTTTGTCAACTAATAGTTAGTAATAACACAGAGTTATTCTGTGTCTAATGAATTAGCTATGACCCTGGAATAAAATGCCTCCTAGAGCAATAATGGCATGGGATGATAGCAGAGGTCTTCAAAGTCCACATGCAGAACAACACAGGAGATCCCTGGGCTATAAACAACACACAAGTTGTCAACTACTGATCGTCAAAGTAGTGTCGTCTTGAGAGCTGGGTAAAACTAGCGTTTGGGTTTACAAAGAGAACGAAGAACAAGTATCTCGCCTACATAAAACACTCAATGTATAGTAAAATTGGTTGTAATGTGGACTAGCAGACAAGTGAACAAAGTGCAAGTTGCAGAGTGTGTTCTCAAACACACAAAAATGACCCCAACAAGACCCAAGACAGTGGGGCAAGAAACCATCAGCATCAGCAGCATACTCCTCGCAAGGAAGCACTTGGGTTGCTGATGACTCACTGTAGGTTGCCTTCCAGGATGAAACCATCAGTCTTAGGACCCGGAAGGGCAGTGAAAGGATGAGCAGAGAAAGGGGTAGATACTGGAAAGTTTGTGAGTATATAATTTTAACTGCATATAATTTGAACTAGAAGTGTTAACATCATTGTAACTGGAACAATAATCATTCTTTAATTAGATTGTTAAGACTTAATTAGGCTAACAGTAAATTATTGGCTTTGCAAAAACAGTGTGTTCCTTTTGTCGACAACTAGATTTCTAGTGTAACAGACTGGTGAAAATTTGAGCAACCTCTTCTGTAAATTGGTTGCAACAAATTGGTAACACATCTCTGGGTAGAGGAGGGAGATCATGTCAAATTATTGATCAGAAAGGTCCTTCTCTCACTCGCACCAATTCACCATGTCCATGGGTGTGTTCCTGCAGTCACCTGGTTCTTCTGCAGGGGTTGATGGCTGGCACTTTTCATGAGGAAATACAAGAAGAGATGTGAAGCTTGTATACATCATGCTTATGCAGTATGGATGCCACCATGCCAGAACCAGCTCTCATTAGTTAGCTATACCATAAATAAGGGAAGGCAGAGGAGCCAGCTTAAGCCCACAACCCTTGACTGTCAGCATAAGTATTAGTTCAGCTCAGCAGAAGAGGATCAGTAAGTCAAAGCAGTTTGTTTTGCGCTCTCTCTGTCTAAACTACAGAAGGTTTGGAATCTTATTTCAGGCTATTTCAAAGCTATCCAAAAAAGCTAAGTGTTCTGCAGGCTAGAGCAATGGAGGAGTACCAGCCACACAGGCTTTTGGATACTGCCACCTGAAACAGTATAGATCATATTTATTACTCATGCTGCTGAACAAAGAACAAACTTTCACTTTCTAACTTTGGTTCTTAGTGCCTTACTGTCCCATACCAAACCAATAGATACTGTCATTAATTCAAAGAGAAGACAAAACATGCAAATGTTCTCCAAATCTCAGGAGTCCATTAGAGCCATAACATACTTTGTTTGCAATTTCAGAGTTTTCCAAACTGTAGGAGTGTTGATATTCAGGCACCCAAACACAGTTTTGTTAAGTGCAAGTTAAAATTTGTTGATTTTTTTTTTTTACTAGCTGTTCAAATACATTTTTTTTAGTCTAAGACCGGACACTTAGAAACACACTTAGACAAATTCTCCCATACCACAAAACTACTTAGAAAAAAACCCACTTTTTCTTTATTTGCTTGTTAGAGTGATAAAAGAAGAGCCAACATTTTTTAATTTTTATTTTCAGAAGAGTTTCTAATTACTGATTTAATAATGGGCCTGTTTTCATTTGTAAAATACTAATTTCATTGATCTAATCAAATTATGGCTAGAGATTAAAATTTAAAAACCAAGTTCTAATCAACAGTGAGAAAAAAATTAGAAATATGAAATTATCATATGATCAACCATTAAAAAAAAACCCACACATGTAAGCTAGTAAAAAAGCAGTACAAAGAGGAATGATGATCTTCTCTTCACCAGCAGAGAGTACTACAAAAGAATGTTTATGTTTCTGACATGGTCAAAGGATGCATGGGCTTCCTCAAACCAAGTTCTAATCAACAGTGAGAAAAAAATTAGAAATATGAAATTATCATATGATCAACCATTAAAAAAAAACCCACACATGTAAGCTAGTAAAAAAGCAGTACAAAGAGGAATGATGATCTTCTCTTCACCAGCAGAGAGTACTACAAAAGAATGTTTATGTTTCTGACATGGTCAAAGGATGCATGGGCTTCCTCAGGGATGTACTTCTAACTCTGCTGGCTTGGTAACCTTAGGTGATTTCCATGTCTCTCTCTTCTTTGGGATACTTTGGACACATGCATACCCTTCAAAATTTAAATGTTCCCTATAGTGGCATAATATTTAGCAATACTCATAGCAAAATACATACAGATAAGACAGTCATTTGTTTAGTATACTTGTGTCTCATTTCAGTCGAGCAATGCAAAAATGAGTGCATCTGGATGAAGATCCTATGCAAATAGTTAAGCACATAAGAACCTGTTGAAAAAAAATATCTGTGAGTTCACAGATTTAAACTGTTTAACCCTACTCTCCTTAGTCTATTCAGATTAAAAGTGTTGGTTCATACTCTCCCCTTTTTTCCATTTCCTTGTTCTGCTGTCGCTCACAACATCTATGATCTGAAGCCAAGCAAAAGCTAACTACATGCCAGCCTCAAATGAGACAAGATTTATGCTCAAACTAGGGGATTATCTTTGCATCCTGCACAAGAGCACTTGGAGGGTCAAGTAATTACTAGGGCGTTATCAAAAAATTATCACTGTTGCCTGTTACTTGGGTGTGAAAATAGTTACCACCCTATCACAGGACAGAGGCAATCAATGACATGCACATTAACGCAAGTGCCTATACATCACAGCTCTGCATATCAGCCTTAAGTGGGAAAGGCAGCATCAGACAGTATTTGTTCCTTGGAGGCTGGCATGTCTAAGACTGATTCTAAATCCAAGACAAACCTTTTCCAGATACGTCAAAGATGTTTACAATTCATTTCAAATGCCACTTATGGGCATCTGAATTATACATCTAGCATGCATAATTATTACACAGGCCATGCAATAATTCTATTTATCTTTTAGCTGTAATTAATTTTAAATCAGGTCACTTTATTTATGGATTAGCCAAAATAATTATGTCTTGAAAAATATTATTCACTGAAATAATCTTCTGCCATTATTTCTGTGCTCATACTCTTGGCCTTTTCTAGGCTCATACTAGACTCCACACTGGTGCATAATTCTCTTTTTCTGAAAGGCTGGAGGTTGCAATATTTCTTATTTTTAGGAGCCTATCAAAGATTTTAAATTATGAAATCTCTAAATAGTGGGGAGTTTCTTCTGAAGTCTTTGGAAATCTTAATGTTTCACACATAGAACTGCATTAATGTTTTAAGTAAATAAAAACTTTGCAAATATCCATTAACTCTTTTTTTATACTTCTGATCCTTATATTTACTTAATTTTAACTTTTTTTTCAGCAGCTAATGAGCATCATGTTAAAATCATGAGAATAAGAAATTTATAAGAAATGTTTATTCTAAATAAAATAAGTTGGTCACTGGCAATGCAAATTTGCTGAATGGTTGCAAAACAAACCACTTTTTATGTTACATGGTCTTTGAACTGCTTCAGAGCCTCCCCACTTGTGTAAGGCAGAAACCCTTCCTTCTTCCAGACCAGATGAGTTGTGAAAGCACATCACCTAAGTCTGGACTGAAGTTGTAGTCCAGTGAACTGTATGCCCACTCCCTCCCAAACTTTTCCTGAGGTCTGTTTAATAGACACAGAAGTCAGGATGGTGCCTAAATTTGCTCAGTCTTGATAGCCAAGGTAGATGGTATTTGGCAGCTGGAACTTCTCCCTCTGCCCAAGATCATAGCTTGACAAAATTTGTGACTGATGCCAAGTCATATGTACCATGATGTCACATCTTCTTACTGAGAGATGAAGTAATTTTACATACCAAGACAGTAATAACTTTCATTAACAACATCATTTCTTTTATAGTCTGTGGCTGATAAGATTAGTAATGAGTTTGTTTGACATCTACAGTTATGGTGCCAGGGAACCAGACGCGATGACTTAGGAGATCCATTCCTGGCCTATGTCCCTCTCCACTGATACCAGACAGACTATAGCTGACTTGCAAACAGTAAGGTCAGTACCTAATTATAATTCTGCAGACCTTCTATTTCTTTAATTACACGTGTGCTTAAAGCATTAGCCCTCTTATCCACACCCTGTCAGCATGCAGTTAAGAATCTACAGCTGAACAGAAGTTGAGATAATTCGGTTCCCAGTTTTAGGGTCTGTCAGGCACTCCTGATTTCAAAGAAGAAATTTAGTTCATTTGCTTGTGAATTCCGTATCTTTACTACAGTTTAAGGATACTTCAAAATTCATGCAAATAGAATTGTAATCTTAACAGTTCCAAGTATATAGTTATTCATGCTATTGGTACTGGGGATAGACAGACTGAATGGGGACAATCCACAGAAAACAAAACTCTTTCTCCATCCACCCCCCACTCCAATTAAAAAAAAAAAAAAAAAAAGGAAAAGATGATAGTTTATAGCTCCTGAAACTTAATAAACAGCTCTAGCAGCATGTTAGCATCAGCTTGTTGTGGCAGTAGGATCCCTGACATGACCAAGCTGGGAAGCTGACAAATTTATGGACCTCTGCGTGTTTATTCTTTGAAATGCACAGCTCACAGAGGTAAGCCACAGCTGCTGCAATGAGAGTTACAATGGGCCACCCATTGAACTGCTGTGACAGATGTATACAAGACTGAATTAAAAAGAAAAACACTACTCTTTTTTTTTTTTAAATTGCAAGTTAGTCAATCTTGGCAGCTACTATGATTAAAAAGCTTTTAGAATTGGCTGGTATTTTAAAAAAAAGAAAAACGACTCCAGAAGACACATAACTCTTGTCTTCTTCCATTACTACCTATTTGCTTTTATAACATGTACATACTCAGTTTTCCTTAGAACAAGCAGGAATCCAACAGAGCTGTAACACAACAATACAAAAAAAAAACATTTAGAAGAGGTAAACAATTTGCTGCAGTCTAAAAGGGTAGTGACTATACACTGTAAAGCGGTGGGGTTTTGCATGCCTGAGCACCTGCTACTTAGCTAGGTAGCTACCTGAATGCTATCATGTACCACACAGTCCAGTCTGTTTGCTGGTTTTAGGTTGAGTTTTATTAAAGAAAGAGTTGCATTTTGTATTGCACATTTAAACGTCCAGAATATGCAGCATTTTTATGTGGGTTGGGAATTAACTTTTCTACTTATTCCTACTGACAGGGAGCCACAGGGGAAGGGGAGCAGGGGAGTAGGAGTAAGAGCAGGGGCACTGGCCTCACCTCCCGTAGTGCCCAGCAAAGCCAGCAGAGATGGTGTCTGCTGGGGTCAGCCCAGAGCCCAGAGCAAGTCCATGGCGATGAGGCAGGTCCCAGGTCAAGCCAGGATGGCACATCTGCAGGTCACCTCTGCAGCCCAAATCAAGAGGGTACCCGGCCAAGCATGGCACAGCTGCATCACAGCTGTGGTGCAGCTCTGGTGGGATCTGAGGGGAGGGCAGCTGCTTAAAAGCTGTTCCCATGTGAAGCTGGAGGAGCCCCTGCCGAGGCCTTCCAGCAAGAGCTTTCTTGAAGAGCCCCCTTCACAAAGTGGGACTCCCACACCATCATCTAGGTCAGCCCTGAAACTCCTGGCGTGGGCATGTGCTCAGGGCCCTGACATCTACCTCTGCTCTGCAAAATTGCAATAGACAAATCTTCAGTGAGCGCTTCTTATTTCTTTCAGTTTTCAAGCTCTTCAAGCTTTTACACAGTGAAGCATGAATTTCAGAAGATGCTATTTTTCAGTCCACCGAAATAAAGGGAAGATGGAGAAGCAATGTAACAAATTCTTAAATATTTATATGCATTAGTAGCTTTCATCACACATACTTTTTCATAAGGAAAATATAAGTTCACTAAAAGAGTACATTCCTAAGTATTTGATGAATTTGGGCAGGCTCTTTAACAGTATTAATTCATTTTTTTTTCTCTTTGCCACAACTCCTTGTTAATAAACTTCATGTGATCCCTTAAACTAAAAAAAAAAACAACCAAAAACCAAGACTTGGTACCTTCTCAAGTAGAGGGCAATCTCTCTGATAAGGGATATGAAATAGTTGGAAAGGAGACAGGAGAGAAACAGATTCTTGGGAGAGATTGTTTGGAAAATCCTTCCTAGAAAAGTTTATCAGTAGTTTAGATTATTCTGGTAAAGGCAGGGAATGGGATAAAGGTTTGAGGGGTAACTAAAATGGTCAACAGAAAATATTTGAAGTTAAATAGTGAAAAGTGTAGGGTAGGCAACAAAGGCAGTAGAAGCACATAGGTTTTTATGCTGTCTGCTTTCCTGGGTCATATGGGGAAAACTGGCTAAGGAGGAAGAATGACAGCAAGCAGTGTGACTCTTCAACTTCAGTGGTGAAGCACCAGATCCTGCAGCGTATGCAAGGAGGCTTGCACACAGATAGGCCTGCAACTAATGTTTCTTTCCATCACCTATAAAAATCTCAAATACCTTCAAGTGAAGGAAGATGTCTGTGGACAATGCGGAGCCTTGAGCAATGGTAGTAAGAAAAAATAACCAAATATTTAAGCTAACACCTTGAAAAGTATAATAATAATAACAATAATAATAATTATATTAATAATATATTATATTATTATAAAAATAATAAAGTGTCTATAGGCTGCTTCTGAGGCTCTTAAATCACTCATGTCAGTAGGAGCTATGGGGTGATTTTTTTTAGAGGTAACTTCTTCAGGAAGCTTTATTGCGGACTCCAGGCAATCAAGTCCAGCACCGCTTAGTTGGAGGGCTTACTGTCCAGCCTTTAAGTGACCAATTGCTTTTGGAAAGCTTTTCAGGAAGTACAAACACAGGGCCAAGAAATCTTTTTTTCCCTCAAATCCAGGACATACATTTCTGATTCATACAATTTGTATACAGTAGCATAGCTTTTGATCTTATTTCTTATAAGATTTAAAGTAACTCCAGACTCTTTAATGGGGCTATTTCAGATTGAAATTGCTGGCAGTAAGACTGAGAGGAAACTGTGTTATCTATATTCCTTCCTTCATACCGAGAAAGTAACATATGAAACTGTACTCACACCAAAGTTTGCCGGTTCTGTTCTAGACCCTCAATACAAGATTGTGTGTCTATTATTCCAGTTAAAAGTATTATCCCTCAAACTGTTGGGGTTGGTTTTTTTTAAGTTCAGAAGGAAGCTAGCCACGCTTAGCTATGTGATCATAAAACATACTCCTTCATAATTTTCTCCTATTATACGCAAAAGTGTAAAGGGTTTAACTTTATCACAGTACATTGCTATACAGGAAATGAAGATCTTTTCTCTCCAGATTTTGTCTGAACATCTTCATTAGGGTATTGTTCTGGGAACTCAGCAGGCAGTGTATTTTAATGAGAAGGGGACTAAAATAATGTTAACAGAATTTAGTATAGCTTCAAGACAAGTTATTGAAGTGCCTAGAACATAGTAGATGTATGCAAATGTTTTAAAGTATTTTAAACATTAGAATATTAAAATACATTTTAAAAAGCAAAAAAAAAAAATTCCTTTTTCCTGTCTATAGACAGTTGTGTTGAAGTCTATCAAAAAATTCCCAATCTAAGTCTTCAGAAATGGTGTCAGTAGCAACTTTTCAAGGAAAAGGTAGTGTAAGGGTATGATACACAGGATCATTAGCAAGAAACTATTTTAAACTCATTTTATCCTATGTGGCTGAGGGTTACATCAGATTAATTCTTTCACAGTAACAGCTAAGGTTCCCCTATGTCTCTTTTTGAGGCAGTGTACACTTCAGCGCTCAGGTCTTGTGACTTTATTCATTGTGACATGAAGTCCTATTAGTTAGTTAGTGTGCTCTAGTTAGGTGGACCAGGGACTCACTGCCATGCATGCCCACCATTTTTATCCAACAGGTCTAGCTGAGAGGGACACCTGTGGTTCTTCCCATCAGATGGGTTATGCTCGATTGCACACATCTATCACATAGCCAGAATACTTGGATGGAGAGCATTTTTTATTATATTCAAACTTAGTTTGGACAGCAAGTTACCAACTGTAGCACCTTGCTTTGGGAGTTATTGTCTATGCTGTGCCTTTTCTGCCAAGCTATGAAGGATTTTAACTATCCACTTCTCACTGTAATCCAACCTGACAAGAAGCTATGTCCTGTGTAGCAAACATTCAATTTGCAGCATACTGACCGAAGTCAATAGCACCAGAACACTGAGCACAAAATACATAAAACAAATTCAGATTTTGTTCCTATCCTTTTTTGGTGGATGACCTTAGATAGATGAGGAGGCATTCTTGGACCACTGCACAGATCCTTATGGCTGGGTATTTATGTGTCGTATCAGCTCTCTTCCCGCAGAATAACTAATCTTCAGTAATTGTTAATGCATGGAAAGAAGAAAATCCACAGGTTACTGGGAAGAGGGCTTTTTAAGGGATAGAGGATAACTACACACCAACAGAATTCATGACTGAGCACCCCAAACTGTTTTTTATCAAGAATAGCATTTGCATTAATGAGATATTTTACCATCAGCAAAAGAGCATCAGCTGTTGCCACGGCAGCCTGCTTTTACCCACCACAAGGGCAGGCCAGACGTTCCTGTTACACCCACACGCCAGTCTCCGGCGCTTAGCTCCCAGCAAGCACAGAAAGAAGTGCAGCAACTGCTTACTGTGCCAGCAGCATCCCTGCTTGCCCCTTAATGTTAGGGTAAAATGAACTGTGAGTACTGCATGGGAATCCTTTGGCTTATTGATTCAGATAATACTTAACAGGAATAAAAGTAAATAGTGTTAGGTGCAAAACAAGGAAAAGAACAGAAGGCTGCGTGATATGTAAAGATATTTTTCTTTCTTTAGAAAATCACTGCATGACATGAATAGGAAAACAAGTGGATTCCACAAAATCCATTTCTTGTTTCAAAGTAAGGACCAATTGCTTTGGCTTATTGTAGCACAGCAAACATCAACTAGCTTAAAAATTGATGTAAATACTAGGAAAATCTCCTATCATGCAAAGAAGGCCGCGTATACAGAGAATAAAAAGCCCCCCCCCCCCCCCCCCCCCGAAAAGTGAGCTTTATGGTACGTCCCTGCAAACACAGTCAAGATCCATATGTATATACAAATGTCAGTTTGTGGCATGTGGATTTATAATTCTGATTTACACAAGAACTATAATTTCTCTAAGATCAACTTATAATTTTATTCCAATGTCAGTTTGTTGCATGTGGATTTATAATTCTGATTTACACAAGAACAGTATAATTTCTCTGTAATTGAGGAATCACAATAAGTCACACTAATTGTTGCAAAATGTGGTATCATATGTCTCAAAAAGCTGTTCCATAGCTTTGATTGAAAAGCTATTTTCTAGAAAAACCTGAAATCAAGTTGTTACTTTGAAACAATTTCTCTCCTCTTCCCCAGCTTTCCCCCACAAATAAGGTGTCAGAAGAATTATTTAAATTCTTAGCAACCAAGTAGGAATTACAATTCCATCACAGTACCTCTCTAGTAGTACACAGCAGTTTTTCAGATGAACTCTAACTAGGAGAATCAGAGTAGATGTAACATCCAAATTAATTTCACTAATTCAGAAGTTCATAATTAGTATGTCCAATTTGATTATGGTACCATATCATCAAGATAAAATAAACAGACACGTAAATCTACATTCACACATCACTAGTCTCAATTTTAATATATTTATATTTTTAGATTTCACTCACTGTAAATCAGTGGGATACTGAAGAAATGTTTTTGATCTGATGCCCAGTATTAAATTAGATCGAATACTCACTATCTAAATTTATTGCAGCAGATGACATCGTCAGCTATCCAATTATTTTAGTACTACTTGGCAGAATGTAATTTAAAAAGACCTTGTATGCAAGCAAAGCACTTAATAATTCCCCAGCAAATTGATCCTTTTGGTGCAATACTCAAAGGCATGAGGATAAAGAAAAAAAAAAAGCAGCCTATTCCAGATCAGCATAGTGTTGCAGCAAGTACCAAGTATTTTTTGCCCTGTTAAGTGACTCGTTTTAACTTGACAATTACCTTACTGCATAGGTAATGGGTTACATTCCTTCTGTATAATACTGTTTGATAATGCTTAACATCAGTTGTTTGGAAAACCAGGCTCCACTTGTCTGCTAAAAAATATATATGTAAGCTACACAGCTGCCTGCACAGTAAGGGGGAAATCGAGGAGACGCTCAAAAAGCTTGTACTAATATGGTCAAAATCTGAATGATTTCCGATGTTTCTCGTGCAGCAGGAAGTGAGGTGGCTGAGGCAGCCTTTGTGTGATAAATCTTAAAAGCTGTGCAGCTTAAATAAGAGGCTTTATGAAACAGAGCATCTAAGAGGGAAAAACCTAGAAGATAGAAGCCCCCACGGAAGAATCCTTGTTTGAATAAGGTTGAGTCAGAGCTGACAAAGCCTTCTTAAGCTACCATATTAGTAATCAAATGCCTAGCAAGGAAAATAAATGGAAGAAGAACTGAATGTCCTGGGATTTCTATTAAAACAGATCAATATAGTGTTGTGGACATAAAATAAGCCTTTGCCATTTCAGCATGAAAGCACAGATTTCTCAGATGCCTACTGAATAAGAAAGAAAGCCTGTTCAGCACCAGAAATAATTTTGCTTGAAGAAGTCTTAATGTTTAAAAACACGAACCAAAAATAATTAGGAAGGTATCTGTGCAAATGACCAAATTCCAGCATCTGAAAAATAGACTCAGTGTATCTAGATAACCTGCAGTTGTGACCTCTGCTGTGGATGCAGGGTGTGATTCTCCTACAGCATGTCCAAAATGATATCTCCGCTGTAAGAAAGCATGAAGATGGTATCCAAAAGCTAGTCACCAAAAGATCTGGAACAGTGGTGTCTTCAAAATATATCTCTAAAAATTGTGTTTAACTAACTCTTTCAGTCTGCAAGAGTTCCATCAGGAATTTCGGGGGGGAATATAACTTTATCAGTCATTTCCTACAGTTGAGTTATATTTGCTATACCAACTGTAACTGGGAACTACAGACAGAACTAAGAGCTTGTGATGAAAATGAATATCTGGTGATAAGTATCACAGGCTTTTCCTCCTGGGTGATGACCCAATTAGTTTCTTAATCACTTCCTAACAGTAATTTTGCTGGGAGGTGTGAATATGCATGCGTGATTACGGATAGTCACTGAATCATGTGACTGATACCAGACGGGCTCTAGTCAGTACGTCAAGAAAGGTGCAGTTAGGAATAGGCTGAAAATTAGTATATTTTGTACTGTCAAAGTAGGAATATTTTGCATTTATGGCCCATGATGCTGTTATTCAGTGTATTCAGCAGAAAGTTTGGACTTTATCTTTGGTTCCTGCATTTAGTAGAGATGGCAATTCACATCATCAATTTTGTTGCATGCCACACTGGTTATCTATAAAGAAGCACACATAGAGAAGGATCAGGGAAAATCTGAATACGCTCCAGTTATTTCCATGATCTTCTGTCCCATTTTCTTTCTGCCACCCCTATTACTGAAGGGTGTGAGTACTGTGTTTACTGTGTCCAGACCCAGTAGTGATCTCTTTCACATAAACACGCACGCAGGTGGATTGCATATCTCTACGCAATGGCTGCATAGACATTCAAGCCTGCTCTGTGAGAACCAGCTTACATCCCCAAATGGCGTTGTGCCACACCATCCAAGTGGCATGGGTTTGTACTAGCTCACTGTCATTTCTTTCTTTGAACCCAATGTCATTATACATCATGGATACTACCTTTGAGGAATCAAATTGCTCCTTAGTGTAATATTAATATCAATCTCAAATCCCTTTCTTTCCTGCAAATGTTTTGCAACTGCAACTGATTACAAGGGGTAAATCAAATAACATTTCACAAAAGTCTCTTTTCTTTAGTCAAATGGCAAAATTCCTCAGGATAAATCTTAATTAAAAATGTAGTTACCCATTATGTTTTACAGTCTTATTGTTCTCCCAGGGGGGAACTGGAAAGTAGAAGTAAAGCACTAGAAAGATTTAACTTCACATTAATGAAATTTCAAATGGCACTAAATTAGCAGGAGTTGCAAAAGGCAATGAAAACTGACAAACAAAAAAGTAGATGTTACTGAAACTACAAGCATCATTCTTTTTTGAATTAGATTCTCTTTGGCTAAATGTAAGCTACCTCAACGTGATGTGAATATTTTCCACTGATGTTACTCTATTGTTGTATTTTATCGCAGATATGAAGGGAACAGCAATATATTGTACCACAGTACAGAAACTGCTGATCTATGCATACTACATAAAATAATCTTAAATACTTTAGACTTAGAAATTCTGAAAGCTGCTGGATTCAAGGGGACCTAGGAATGACATTGGACAAAAAATTAGGCATTAGTTTGCAATGCACCGTGGCTGCCAGAGAAGGCACTTTGGGGCCACTTATGTAAATGTTTCATGCCAGAAACCATGTAGATAATATTCTCTTTCTAAATGACTCTGTTATATGGATTCTCAGCCTGATGGTTATGAACAAGCATGAGAGTCACAGCCTTTTTGACCTTCACTTTACGATAAATAGGAGGGAGATAGCAGCTAGATGTACATATATGTGACAGCGGTTCAGTATAGAAAGGGCAACAGTGATATAGAAATAACTGAGCATTGTTTTTCAGAGAAGTTTGTATGGAATATTAGCAAAATCACATTGCCTAAACCAAGAAAGAAAATGCAAAGAGCAAAAGTAACTGCAGCTACTCTAAAATTTAGTATATTTTAGTATATATTTAGTATATGTTTTGCAATTTTTTGAAATGATCAAGAGTCTCTCCACTCATGCTCAGATTTCCATACAAGTAAGCAGAGTCCTTCCTTGTCTACAGGACAGCTATCACTTTTATATAAAAGAGATGATGACGCAACATATCTACAGAGCATAGGCAAGAAAACCAGTAAAGAGCTGACATTGCCTCAGGAGAAAACAGTTTTCTTTAAAGCAGCAAGAGTAGTATCTTTACAGCTGAAGAATTTCAGTGCAGTAATCCTGCCGAGTGCAGAGAGAATGGGCCAGCCCTAACAGCTGTGGGGCTGCAGCCAGGTCGCTGGACCATTCTCACTGCCCAACTCCTCCTCCTGCCCTCTAGGCAGTAGCATCCCAGGGTCTGGCTGCACCTGGTAGGAGCTGCCACCCCCAGCAGCAGCCACAGCCTCCTGGCTCCTTCCAAAGGAGCCGACGGTGGGCTGAAGGAGAGCACCCCCTCAGCTTGGGCTAGCCTGTGGGCCTCCTGCTGAACCAGGCTGTTTAAGGAAAAAAAAAAAACAAAGTTCAATAAAAAAGGTGAATTAAAACATCTTTAAATATTATGACCTGTTGTCTGTAGAAACTCTCCAAACCACATGTGCTGGTTTTGGCTGGGATAGAGTTAATTTTCTTCATAGTAGCTAGTATGGGGCTGTGTTTTGGAATTGTGCTGAAAACAGTGTTGGTAACACAGGGGTGTTTTCGTTACTGCTGAGCAGTGCTGACACGGAGTCAAGGCCTTTTCTGCCTCTCACAC
>NW_008795041.1:5444945-5447187 GCF_000699145.1 Aptenodytes forsteri | reverse complement strand
CCCCCCCCCCCCCCCCTCGTGCCCCTTGATATTATCTTTTCTCCGCTAGGGGGGGGGGGGGGGGGGGCAGTGAACGAGCGAGCAGCTGTGTGGTGCTCAGTTGCCACCTGGGGTTAAACCACAATGCCACAGAAGAAGACAAAAATGTTTTATAGGTGGTGCAGGAACTCACATTAAATCTACAGGGTTCTCCATTCATGGGGAGCTTTTAACTACAAAAATGTCTATTGGGGAAGAGGCCTTTGCTTGCCTGAAGTCAGCCTGAATCGTGTTTGGGGACCTATCTAGTCAAACATTATTTTTCTGCCTGGTTTAAGCAGGCATGGGTGATTACCATTCTGCTGTTATTTACTCGACTTTTATTAAGGTTATACATCTATACCAAAGGTTATCTCAACTTATTTTTTCTGCTGACTGCTTTTATTGAGGACTATGTCTCATGACATTAAGTGAAAAGCCATGCAGTAGAAGGAACGTAAGCAATTGCACAGAGTATTAACTTCTAATATGGCATAAAGCAGCTTTAATGAAATATGGGCAGTTGACTCGAGAGTGCTAATTATTCTTGTTTCAGATAAAATTAAAACTACTTCAAGTACCTATGTCATTTTCTAGCTGTAACAAGCAGCATGAAAAGATCATTCTTTCATAAAAGATAACAAATAAAGTGAACATCAGCTTAGTGCGGCAGGCAAACAGCACTGTCAAAGGAAACCCATTTAATCAATTTTATTTAAAAGTCACCTTTCACCTACTCCTACTTCATAGTGTTTAGATTTGTTTTTAGTCTGGCATGTATGTGCTATTTTGATGTGCTATTAGTAATGTTTCTTGGGGAAGGAGAGTTCACATACTTTACAGGGAATGCCCGGTACAAATGGAACAGTCACATATCAGCAGAATTAATATTTTTTTAATTATTTTACCTTTTTTCCCAGTTAATGGGGCAAAAGAGGTCAACACAGTTCTTAAAGAACTTAAGAAGAGTAGGTTCTTAAAACAGGCCAGAATTCAGCTCCAGTCACATGAGATGTAACAGTTCTGGCTCCATGTCCTCACAGTAATCACTGAAATATTCTGTGAATGTGGAAGAGACCTGAATAATTATGCTACATGGAGCAAGAAGAGAAAAAGAAGAAAGAAAGAAAAGAAAACAGAATGGTGCCTGCTAAATTTTACAGAAAAATACTTTGTCAAATGACCCAAGTCCAGAAAATATCAACTTGAATTAAAGTTTATGGCAAAAAAAATAGAGTACTCTAAATATCTAATATGTATGAATTACTTTGATTTGCATTATATGGTACTAATTTAATTGGAAATTAATATGAATATAGCACACATAACACAATTCAAAATATTCTGCTCTAAGTCAGCATTTGCTGAATATGTCTTGTTGAGTGCTAATTTTCAGAAACTATTAATTTGTGATTCCAATGAAAAGATATTGCATCCTGAATGTATTCTTACCATGAAATATTTTGTTGAGTTATTTTCCCCTGTTGGAAGCTTTCGGTATTCAAACTAAAACAAAATATTGTTTCTAAATTGTAAAAGTTTTGGGAAAAGCTAGTGTCCTCAGTTTTGGTATAATTGCAATATAGTTCCTTGTTCTAAGTGACTGTAGTCTATAAAACTAACCTTTGCAGCTACAGTGATAAAGCTGCATATCATGACAAAGTATAAACATAGGGAATCATAAACACCACTGTTTAATTTTCAGAAAATAATGAGTACTGCAGAAACAACTATGTACCACATCAACTGTAATACATGACATTTTCTTCCAGTTTTAATGTGTTGTCACAAACCCCGCTACTTACACTAGGTACCATCAGTATTTCAGGTGTTTCCTAAACTAAGTGGTTGTGGTTTACTGATAGCCTTTTTAAAAGTTCAATTTTGAAAACTTGGGTCTGCAGCTTTAAAATCTTCGGACAGGTGAAGACAAGAAAAAAAAAGTGTCCAGGTCATTTGATTCAGCAAATTTGGGCAGTATACATAATGATAATTGTCCTGGTTTCGGCAGGGATAGAGTTAATTTCCTTCCTAGTAGCTGGTACAGTGCTGTGTTTTGGATTTAGGAGGAGAACAAAGTTGATAACACACCAATGTTTTAGTTATTGCTAGGTAGTGCTTACACTAGCCAAGGACTTTTCAGCTTCCCATGCTCTACCGACTGAGAAGGCTGGAGGTGCACAAGAAGCTGGGAGGGGGCACAGCCAAACTGGCCAAAGAAACA
>NW_008795041.1:5396994-5437789 GCF_000699145.1 Aptenodytes forsteri | reverse complement strand
CCGGGGGGGCCGCTGCTCGGGGACTGGCTGGGCCTTGGTCGGTGGGTGGTGAGCAATTGCACTGTGCATCACTTGCTTTGTGTATTATTGTTATTATTATTACATTAGTATTATTTTTGTTATTTTCTTTCAATTATTAAGCTGTTCTTATCTCAACCCACAAATTTTTCTCATTTTTACTCTTCCAATTCTCTCCCCCATCCCACCCGGAGGGGGGGGCGGGGCGGGAGTGAGTGAGCGGCTGTGTGGTACTCAGTTGCCAACTGAGGTTAAACCATGACATAATATATCATATACAAACTAAAAAATCCTTAGCTGATGGGAAGCATTTGATAGCCTTCAAGAACTAACTATACAATAGTCAATAGAATAACAAATCTAGCTGTGAAGGACAAAATCCGGTACCACATGATAAAATCCTCGTTTAAAAAAAAAAAAAAAGGAAAATACCAACTTTAGGAGATCTTTTATGGTATATAGTATGACACATAGTGAGTACACATTATCATTACTGCTATGGATTAATATTTTTATTTTTATTCTAAAATGCTGCATGGAGATTTAAATAGTTAATAAGGAATAAAATGGTTTGTGGAGGGCATTTCTTGCTCACTTTAAGATCCGATCCAAATAATTTTTTTCAATAATATATTTTCCTGGAGCAAGGGTTCCAGTCTCTTGCTATTCATTTTTATCCTTACCTTCTTTTAGTCTGTGGGATTTTTATTGAAAAGCTTGGTTTGACGATCCAGGCTTATAATATTTTATTTATGAACAATCATAACATGGAACACATAGAAATTTGATACAACAGTTTCTGTTTAAAATACTGTGACTATGTATTAGCTAACTACACTATATCTTTTGGTGTATCTTTTGGGATTGCATTTGCTCATTTAATACAAAGCAGGATCTGCCTTAAAAATTAGGGCAGGGAAACCAGCAACCACAATCATTTGAAGCTTTATTTGACTTTTTATGATCTGGTGCAGCAGATTTTATGTACTTTAAGACTCCCCCTGATCTCAATGGAGGTATCGTAGGAGTGAAGTTAAGCATACAGCTAGGTTTTCTCCATCATGAATCATGAATTAGTTAGAAATGCTTTAGAAGTGCATAACAAAGGAAACTCCAAGAGGAACATAAGTGCAGAAAAGATGTTATCAGTCTTTTTGATATATTAGTCTAACAACATTTTTGGAGGGAAAGAGAGAAAACCAGTTCAGCTATTGGAAGTTATGGGAAATTACTTCACTAACTTCACAGAGTAGTAAGGACAAATCTCGTCAGATTTGTTTGGCTTTGTTTTTATTCAGTACTAGTTTCTAAAAGCTACAAGATGGTAAGCTGTATGAGAAGACTCAGATAACATTTCTATATACAACACATACTTCTCTTAAATAATTTCTCTGTTTTTCTTTCTTTCACGCATGTTTTAACATAACAGCAGTGATAGTAGTAATTTATTTATTATAATAATATTTAAGGGTGGAATGAAACTTTTATTAAAAAATCCTTTTTCAGTGCTTCAAAACTTTAAGGCATACTCTTTTGGTCTGAATATACTTCATCTCCTCTCAGAAGAGTTTTTCTTCTTTTTGTTTTATATTATAATTATCAATTCAACATTTCTTGCCCTGTGTATGTCCTTGAAAAAGAACATAACGCTTCCTTTTTATGTTGCTGTCAGTAATTATATATATATATATATAATATATATCATTGCCCCCACACCAAGGGAAGTGGAATTACACCCACAAATTTGATAGTTCGTTAGGTAGTACCATGTTGCTCCATAGCCCAATATACACCTAATAGAAGATTCAGCAGTATAAAAGCCTCTGTGAGGGGAAACTGCCTGGTAGGGTGACAGAAGAGAGCAGGAGCAGCAGGCCAGGAGCAGCAGCTACCAGAGACACTGTGCTGCAAGAGGCTGAACATCATGTTTGGAAGGACCAGGGCTGGACAGCAGTAGACAGTTGCTGATAGTTGTTGAGGAGCCAACAGCAGGAAGATGTAGGCCTGTGCATCACAAGGAGAAAACAACAGAATCAAAATTACCTTTATACCAATGAGCCTGGGCTTTCTGGGAGAGGGATCATCATTTTTAATTTGGTTCAGTTGTTCAAATCAGTTATGTCCAGGACATTTTTACCTCGTTAGTCAATGTTCCTGCAGACCAAGGGGTAAAAAAAAAAAAATAAAATTTGTCAGTAACAGACCACAGGGCAGTCCAGTTAATCTTAGTCACTTCTGTTCCCAGGATAGCCACTGTGAGCGGTTTGATTCTTCATAACAGTTTTTGTGACAGGTCAGTCTTCACTTCTGTCATTTTCCTACATCAGTTAAGCAGCTTAAGCAAAAAAATGTGTAATTGCTATTAACTTTGGGCAAACCCTCTGTCATCTTTCTGACTCATGGCTGCACACAGTTTAGAACAATTTTTTGCCCTAAAGGGGAGTGCCACTGATGTTACAAATCTGCCATGAATCACAGTGACATTATACTTCATTCTACAGACCTGAAAACAAAGCTTTAAATTTTACTGCCAGGAATCAGTAGGATATAGAATGTCACGAGTTCATACCTGAGCTTACTGAAAACAATGTCCCTTGTTTTTTCCTAGTGCAACCAAAAACTCTAGAGGCACGTTAAAACCAGTGTGCCATACAGAAGATCAGTGGTGGGTCAGTCTGTGTGGACTGTATGACAAAATTATGACTGCCACAAAACCTGTATACAAGCTGTGCACTGCATGGGGCCTGGGTTGCTATTGTTTTCAGGCTAGTTAATGCGGCTATTTTTTACATTGTCATTGCTGTCTAGTTATTCAAAGTTCTACTCCTAAAACTGACATCCCTTCCTTCATGAAATAGTCAGTTGACAACTAGAGGAAAAGGTGTCATGATTCTTCTAGGTAACTAATTAGAATTTTTGGAATAATTAAAATTTTAATTAGAGACAGTCTCGTGCTGCAATGTCTTTGCCTCTTTGAGGGGGGGAGGCGGGGAAGAGAAAGAGCGAGATATGTTTCTAATAGCTAAAAACTAGGAAAGTGGTTTGGGGGGAAAGAAACTTCAAAGTCTGTAATCTAGCACAGAGACCCAGTTCTGATTTGTCAAATTAAAGTTAGCAGAGAATATGTTACATTTACATGTAAGTCTCTTCAGGGGCAACATTTCCAAATTTGCCTCCGCAATGAGCAAGCACCAGTGGCATTCCTATCAAGGCTGAACACTCTGCTCTTTATCCATCCGTCTTTCTAGAAATGTTTTCACATGAAAGAAAGCTTTAAAATATATTTGCACTAATACAACCTATGCATGATTTTTATGTCTGCAGTTGCCTTTTTTATAGATTACCAGTCCTCCAGGGTAATCTTTCTACATGATACTGCAGTCAAATCTAATGTTGTATCTCTAATATCACTGCCTCTTTCACAGCTGTCCTAGGTTCTCCCATGCCCCTTCCATTATTGCTCAGCCTTAAAGCTGCTTCAACACCAAAATGAATTTATCATTGAATTACTAGACAAAACTGCTGCTATTCTTTCCATTATTTGAACAGCTATTGAGCTGCACAAATGTCATCGATTATGGTTCATCCAATAAATCACGAACTTGAAAATATTAAGCACTGCTAAATATACTCTGGTATATTTGAAAGTAATGTTTCAGTAGTTCTGCCTTAGTAAGCCAGCTAGCAGCTTTTTATTGTTGTCTTACCCTTCTTAACAAGGCCTGTCTTGCCTCAAATTTCTAGCAAATGGATAATCTTCTCAGTCCATCCAAGACCCTTCATTTGGGATTTATCTTTAGAAATTCTTCAGAGCTGAGTTCATCTAAAGGAGACTCAGTGCTTATTTAGTTTTGTTATCCATTAACTGTTTTAAAACCTACACTTTCCAATTTCTTAAGCATATACAAAAACACTAAAATAATCATTTAGAAAGATAAATCCACAGCCTTCTGCTGAAAGGTGACCTTTTCAACATCAGTCCAAATTGTCCACTCTCCTCCATCAGATCCCTACCTCAGATGACTAAAAAGTTTAAGAAAAGCAGCAGAATAGGACAGAATACCTTGAAAGGATTATTCCTGACCTTAACCTAAATCTGAGAATCTTTATTTCTTTTTAGTGCCACTCTTCACCCTTTGCTACCTTCCCTGTATTTTTCATTCAGTAAATTCAGTATCTTTAGGAGGAATAACAGTTTGCCTGTTATCACCTGTATGGGGGTTTTAGAGAAGATATTTAGTTTAGCTGTTTCAGAACCGTCAGTGAACATGATATACCACTTGTCAAAGACCAAATTTAGACCTTCTCTAAGGAAAATTCTTACTAAAGGATGTATTAATAGGAGGCGTCCTTTTTTACACTTCAGCTAAATAAACAAATAAATAAATAAATAACAAAAAAAAATTAGAAGCAACCTGTATAGCTGTTCGTTCTTACTTCAGTCTTCTGAATTGGGGCATATTGTACAAGTAGTTAATGCTACCCACACACAAACATGTATTTACACAGACCAGTAGATGTGTGGGCAGAAGTGGTGGTGGGCATGGGCAGCACGGGTAAGGCAGCCATGTATTAATAGGAGGCGTCCTTTTTTACACTTCAGCTAAATAAACAAATAAATAAATAAATAACAAAAAAAAATTAGAAGCAACCTGTATAGCTGTTCGTTCTTACTTCAGTCTTCTGAATTGGGGCATATTGTACAAGTAGTTAATGCTACCCACACACAAACATGTATTTACACAGACCAGTAGATGTGTGGGCAGAAGTGGTGGTGGGCATGGGCAGCACGGGCAGCTAAGGCAGCCAGAGTCCCCGGGCAGCCTTAGCTGTTGCTGCCATTTGAACACCCAGCTTTACTCAACCTTCCTCAAGTCTCTCCTTTCTGCTGGCAGCAAGTCCATCGCCCAGCTGGGGAGTGGGGGAAACAAGTCCAGTTCTCCTGGGTGATGCTTCAGGAAAGTCCTGTACTTCAGAGAATAGGAAAAGAAGTGGAGTTCTTCGAGTGGGAAGTTTACAGCATTTAAGACTGAGAGACAGGTCTCCACTCACAGTCCCTCCCGTCTGCTGACCACTCTGCCGCAGATCACCTCTCCATCACCACAGCAAAAGTGAACTTTGCTCTTTCCAGTCAAAACAAAAAAGCATTTTCTTCCTCTTAGTTTCTTTAACAGCAAAATCTGGGACAGGTCATTTCAGTTTCGTGCAGCCTTTTAAGAGGTTCCATGTACCTTATGTTCTTTACATTGTCTTCCCCCATAGAATACTTTGATATAAAAGGTCAGCAGTAACATTATCAATCAAGTTTAATACATGTGATCTCAGTTTGGAACTGCAAACACTTGAACAAACTCTGTGTGCTCCTACAAGGAGACACAATGATCACTGACTTGAAGGCCCTGCTGACAATTACTTCTTTAGGTATAACCTTATTTAAAACCTCAAAAGTTCATTCCTGTTCCAAAGCTAATTTTTTATATCCAGTTTATAAAAAGTTTCTATGTATTGTTAGATCATTGCTCAAGCTTCACAGCAAATTTGTTCCCAAGCAAAATAAGCATGAAACAAGAAGACTATAAATTTTCATACTAATATTTACATGTAAGTTGACATTTAAGGATTCTCAACTTATGCTGCTGAACAGGCAAGGACAAAATTGTATTCAACATCAAATACAAGTTTTGATCTGCCAGACACCATAAATCGTATCAGCCATGAGCAGTTCATTTGTCATTAACAACTGATAACATCAAAATACTTGTTTCCATTGTGTAAAGCATTTTAAAAGGACTGCACTGAGCAATCAATGTATTTAATATTAAAAATGAAATTTGCTGTACACAGACACCCACACCCAATGAGCTAACACAGCTGCCTTCAATCATCTGTCATGTCCTGTAGGTCTGGGTGTCATAATGATGTAGCACTATAAGAACTACAGTATAGTAATGCTTTACTGTTCTGTTCCTCATCCAAAGGAATTTCATCTCTCCCTCTCGTGAATAATCTGATCTAAGCTATATGGCATTTCTTCTCCCAGTCATAAGGATAAGCTGAGAATGCTGAACTGTCAGCAAATCTTTGATGTAAATCAATGGTCACAAGAGACTTAACTAGGAGGCAGAGGAAGAATATAATAATGGAGCAATCAGCTTATCAAAAAGAACGATTTTCCTTTTCAAAAATAGCTAACTTTTAGCAAAGCACCTTCTAATTCAACTATGTTGTGATTCAGCATTTATCAAAGGATACAGAAGAACCTTTGAAATTGCCATGTGTGATAGTTAATACATATTTGAGATAGAGAGGTATCATAATTAGATAACTATTATTTCAAGATCACTAAAATTCATTTAGGAAGGAAATTTGTATGGTACGTTGCCAAATGGACTTAATATCTTTAAAAGAAAAATGTGTCTCTCTTTCATTTTGGGTTGTACCAAGAAGAGAAGAATAGAATCCAGGTTTTCTGATCGTCATGTTAGATGATTTTACAGGGACCATGGCCAAATCCTGAGGTGTGTTTCCATGTACAAGTTTACCCAAAGGAGAAGAAATTGGGGGAAATGTTTTGATAATCTTTTTAATTTTTGAGTCATCATTTTCTTAGCTCATATGACCTCAGATACTTTGGATGCAAAGGAATATAAAATGACTACAAGTTCAGAGTTATAAATATTATATGATAATACTTTATAACACTAAATTTTACAAAGTATTGGAATTGATAATGACTGAAAAAGAGATGGTTTTGGTCCTCCCAAAATTAGCTTTAAGGATCTCAAAGCTTTATGAATACCTCAGCTGCACGGAGTCTTCATTATGAGCAGAAAATGAAAAAGAAATCTTTCAATCAATATTCCAAATTCTTTCATATTTATGTATCTGAATATACTGAAGATTAAGTATTTTTTCTGGATTCTAGATTTTCTGTAGATTATATATCTGACATTTCAACATTATAGTAGTAGAGGTCAATGAAGTATTTAAATAAAGGGCAATGTATTTCTTTCCTATATTGATTGGAAGCAACTGTTAATTACAAATTAAGCCACACTTGTGTACCTCTCAAATATCATGAGCTGAACATATGCTAATCTGTGCTTTCAGAAGAGTTCTCTGCCACCTTTGTATTAGTCAATCAGTAGTTGCAGAATCTTATTAATCACATCTTCTACCTGGACTACTGCTGCACCTAGGTCGCAGCAATCCCCAATATCAGTACTGACTGGCTGATGAATTGATTGAGAGCAGCCCTGCAGAGAAGGACTTCGGGATACTGGTGGATGAAAAATTAGATATGAGCCAGTAGCGTGTGCTTGCAGCCCACAGAAAACCATTCGTACCCTGGGCTGCATAAAAAGAAGTGTGGTCAGCAGGTTGAGGGAGGTGATTTTGCCCCTCTACTCTGGTCGGGTGAGACCTCACCTGGAGTACTGCGTCCAGCTCTGGGGCCCCCAGCACAAGACATGGACCTGTTAGAGTGGGTACAGAGAAGGGCCACAAAAATGGTCAGAGGGCTGAAACACCTCTCCTATGAAGAAAGGCTGAGAGAGATGGGGTTGTTCAGCCTGGAGAAGAGACGGCTCCAGGGAGACCTTATTGCAGCCTTCCAATATATAAGGGGGGCTTATTAGAAAGGTGGAGAAAGACTTTTTGCCAGGACCTGTAGTGACAGGACAAGGGTCAATGGTTTTAAACTGAAAAAGGGTAGATTTAGATTGGATATAAGGAAGGCATTTTTTACAATGAGGGAGGTCAGATACTGGAACAGTTTGCCCAGAGGAGTTGTGGATGCCCCATTATTGGAAGTGTTCGAAGTCAGGTTGGATGGGGTTTAGAGCAACCTGATCTAGTGAAAGATGTCCCTGCTCATGCATGGCAAAGGGGTTGGACTAGATGATCTCTGAAGGTCCCTTCCAACCCAAATCTTTCTATGATTCTATGATCTCCATGTCCCATTTCTTCTTATTCTTGTCTTCCATTAAATATGCCCTAGATAATGCAGGTGCTATAACCAAGTTTTTAACCTTGGATTCATCTTTGGCAAGAATGCGCCTTTGCTTTCTGAACAGCTGTCATTGTGCTCAGGAATGCATACATTCACATTTGAAGCATTATGATCAGTAACATCTACTGAAGTATTTATAATAATCTTATTGATCTGTGAAAGTCTGAGTAATTTTGAGAGGATTTTCCCTTCTTTTGTTCAGATTCTTCTTTCTGAAAGCAAAAAGAAATTGAAGGTCTTCCTTCTGTATGTGCTATCATCATTCATATTTAATGGATTTACTTTGCTCAAAAGTATGCCTGACCAAGGGATTTCATGAGATGACTGATGCCATGGAGCTCTGACTTCCCTGTTATGAAGTCTCTACCGTGATTTCAAATACCACTTCTGGCCTGTCAGCAATAATTTTGTATTTACTATGGGCATTTGTGCCAAAGGTTTGGAGACTCCCATGTGTGTTTCAGCATAGTTCAACAAAGAGAAGTTGTTCTTGTGCAGCTTCAGGGGCTTGATAGTGCAGTCTGAGCCCTTAACATCAGACTAAAGTTCATCTACAGCACCAAAACATTTTCTTCTACTTTCTGCAAAAAAAGCTTTGGATACGTACCCCCCGCCCTCCCCCCCAAAAATAGAATATCTGTACCTGTCTAAATACTTAGGGAAAGAGGTAGGTTATGTAACAAAATTGGGAAGTTTTAATGCGGGCTGTGCCAGTGTCCTGGCTAAAGCCAGGCTGGGATCCAATTGGATTAGTCCCCATGAGAGTCTATTATCTACAAACAGAGAATCCTTGAGGAAAGGAAATTAGAGAGCTGTGCAACCACTTAAACTGATTGATGTATTTAAAACTTAAATTTCTAATAGTATTTCCAGTCATGAATCCCAGTCTCCTTCTAACCACGGGAACAGACCAGGAAAAATAAAAAAAAAAGGTCTTGTTTTTTGGGTTTTTTTCTAGGTAGATATTTTTCATTGATTCAGTCAAGTGTTACATATTTATTGCACCTTGATATATGATCTAAGCCTCACAAGGAAAACAGAGTAGCTTTATTTCATGATCATGATCTTTCCTTGTCAAGATGAGACAATCAAAATTGACAAAGTTTCAGAATTAATATCAATCCCATCCCTAGCTGTCACACACACACTGACTCTGAGAAAGCATGTTCCACACTAGACTAGAAATGCGATTACGGAAATACAGAATATTCTGCTTTTCTCATATATTTGTCTTCTGCCATTTTTAGAAGGTTCAGTGAAACATGCCAAATACTCTGTGAATCAAGCAGCTCTTACTTTCTGAAACTTACATCCTTTATATTTTATGCCTGTTCCCTGTATAATCATGCTGGAACAAGTTTTGAAAACAAATTTCATTTGGTAGGAAGTAGATGACTCATAATTTGCAGGGTATATTTTAATGAACTATAAAAGACTATTATTGTATGACATAGCAGATACATCTCAACCCACACTGCCAGCTGCCCTAACTATGCAAATATGTGTTTTAAAACTATTGTTGCTCTAATAAAAGTAAAACTTCTATATAACATTAACAGCAAATATTAAATCACATGCAGATATACAGTAAGTCTGTTATGTTGGGTTATAAAAACATCATACAACTTGCAGTGAAAACAAGCTTCATTGCACTAGCCTATTTGCAACAGGGATCAATGGCATAATGGAATTTAGAGAAAAAAGTAGTATTAGACTAGGTAGTATTAGATTAAAAATATATGGAATGCTCATGATGGAGGAAGCCTTTGGAGATAGCTAAAGAATGTGCAGGCCTTGTGAAGCTTTGTTCTTGCAGTTTGCAATAGCAGCATTGGCTCTGGCTTAGAGTCATCTCATGAGGTTGCCTATTCCTGTTCTTCACATGAGAGTACCATTACCTTTCTACTTCCATCAAAAAATATAAAATAGCAAAGCACACAATGCTTCACCAATTTAGGTACTGCATGTCAGATGTGACATCACACTAACTCTTCTCTTCCTTCCCTGGGGTCTTAACAACTCATTGAAATTCACATCTGAAGCAAGGTCCTCATCAAACTTGTCCACCATCGTCCATCGAGTTTTCAGGGGCACATACCTGTCTGCATGATTCTGGTAAAGTACATTAGAAGTGGCACTTGTGCAAGAAGAGTTAGAACAAGTGTCACACCTTGACCACAGGAGATTTCTTTGGTTTAGCTAAATAAACCTAAAATGAAGTTCTTCTGCTATCATGGATCAACTACTCTACAGCAACTTTTTTTCCTTTTTTTTTTTTTCACATTGCATCCCCTAATCTGTCCCTGAAGTTGTCTAACCCACAGTATCTCCAGTGGGAGCCATTTCCTTTCATCTTCCATTCACATCAAGAAATGACAGACAAATACAACACGTCTTTCCTGGGACACTGAGGGAAAACTCCAGTTTCTGTGAATAAGTTAAAAAAATCTGACAAGAAGATGCAATTTACTAATCCTGCTGTAACATCTACTTTAACATAAAGGCTTTTCAAGAGCCTCTAAAACTTGTGTAAATCATGCTCTAATGACAATCTTATGCACAAATCACATGATCTACGAGAGTTTACCTATTTTTTGCCTGTATGAGAAATATACATAATCCTCCCCTTCTATCAAAATGGGTTGCTACTATTTTTGACAATATGAACAACACCGAGCTAAAGAGTAGCCAGATGTATTTTCTCCTGAAGACATACCTAGTTGGTCTTTAGCAATATTCAGAGAATAATTGCTTGAGAGATCTCTCAAGTGCCAATTTCAGAAGACTAATAGTGAACTGCGTGATAGTATAAATATCAAGAACACAAATTTATAGCTGCAGCAATATGTCTGAAGTGCTCCTTCTCTTTCTATTTTCATTTCCCACAGTGTTTTCCATTTCCTAGGGGGGATTTTAGCTTTTTTAAAATCTGTCTGAGTTGAAAGAAGCAGCAACATCTCTGATAAAGGAATGTGCTATTGGGAGCTACTCAACAAGCAACACCTGAGTAAGAGCTCCGGTCTTCCTCTGTTTTGTGTTGCCTGCAAACATCACCACTCCTGATCCCCATCTCCCAAACCCTTTTGAATTCCTCATTTCTTACTTATATAGGAGAATCTGTATGTTCCTCACAATGTTAGTCTTCCATAAACAAGCTCATAAAAACATAGACAATAACTTCTTTGGTTCTTTCAATTTTTTTAAGCTTTCTGTAACCAAGCATGTCTTTATAAACAGCTTCCTCCAACCTTTCTTTCTACTTTTTTTTTTTTTAATTAATTTCAGGTGCCACCACATCCATTTTAATCACAGGTGTTTGGGGGGTATATTACCATCTCACAGGGAAGATAAGCTTATTATATGAAGGGGTTAAGATGGCTAATGCATGTGTTTTGTAGGGATTTTTTTTTTCTGTTAAACATTTATTGTGTTAGCAATTTTTCTGCTATTTAGCATTCTGGTTTTTTCTGCCTTCTTGTTAGACCCTACCAGATTTTCCCTGTAACGGTCTTGTACAGACGATGTTACAGAAAAATGCTCTGAATTAGGGCTTTACAGACATCATAAATTATAGTAGTTGTACTCAGTTTCATGGCACCAATATATTTTGTTTCAGCTTTGTGGCAGGGTCTTGTTAATCTCTGTTCTGATTTTTTTAGAAATAATCAAAGACCAGACCAGCCAGATACTATCTGCCATAGATATACATATTTACTGAATGCAAAGTTGTGCTGGTTTTGGCTGGGATAAAGTTAATTTTATTCATAGTAGCCAGTATGGGGCTATGTTTTGGATATAGCCTGAGAATACTGTGATAACACACTGATGTTATCACACACTCAGTTGTTGCTGAGCAGTGCTGACACAGAGTCAAGGCCTTTTCTGCTTCTCACACCACCCCACCTGCGAGTAGGCTGGGGGTGCACAAGAAGTTGGGAGGGGACACAGCTGGGACAGATGACCCCAACTGACCAAAGGGATATTCCATACCATATGACGTCATGCTCAGCATATAAAGCTGGGGGAAGAAGAGGGAAGGGGGGGACGTTTGGAGTGATGGCATTTGTCTTCCCAAGTAACCATTACGCGTGATGGAGCCCTGCTTTCCTGGAGATGGCTGAACACCTGCCTGCCGATGGGAAGGAGTGAATGAATTCCTTGTTTTGCTTTGTTTGTGCGCCCGGCTTTTGCTTTACTTGTTAAACTGTCTTTATCTCAACCCATGAGTTTTCTCACTTTTACCCTTCTGATTCTCTCCTCCATCCCACCGGGGGGGAGTGAGCGACGGGCTGTGTGGTGCTCAGTTGCCAGCTGGGGTTAAACCACAACATGACTAAAAATAATAGCCAAGCTTCCTGCCTTAGGAAGGTGGGGAAAGAGGCTCTGGAGTTCTTTTCC
Source organism: Aptenodytes forsteri (assembly GCF_000699145.1). Lineage (NCBI taxonomy): Eukaryota > Metazoa > Chordata > Aves > Sphenisciformes > Spheniscidae > Aptenodytes > Aptenodytes forsteri. Next base: position 5,425,362 of record NW_008795041.1, on the reverse strand, counting down.
CCCCTGGCTCCTAGTTTTAGCCTCTGTTGGCCTGGACTACTACTCCTCCTTCCCTGCCTCCCCTATGGAGCACAAATTACCTTCCTATTCCAAGAGCTCTCTTCCCTCTTCTCACACCAGATCTTCTCGTAGAGTAATTATGAGTAAAAGCTCACAAAAAGAGGAAAGCCCAAGCTTCAGTGGAGATGTTTAAAGGCATTTACTCAGGCTGCAAAAGGCCAAATGTTAAATGCTTTAGACGGCCTAGAGGTCTAGATTTAGAAGACCTAGAGGTGTGAGTCCAGCTTACTTTTGTGAACAAAGCTCCTTTTGTGTGTGTGTGTGACACAGTGAACCACAAAGCCAGACAGAGCACAGCGCAGTATGAAACACAATTCTTAATGGGGACTTTTATTTTAACATGTATGGTAACTGTGAGTCATAGGACAGGGAAATGAAGACTGTTTCACAGAGGTTGAGTATATTAGCTTTGCTGAGAAATGGAGAGGGTTTTTGGCAGGGGAATTTACTCCTTCATTGTATATTTCAGAACCCAGTGGAAATGAAAAGGCCATGCCCTGGAGATGTACCCATTTCCTGCCACAGACCGCAGCTGGTTCCTCGTGGCAAGAAAATGGACAATTAGACCAGGGAGAGGAGTGCCAGGAAGCTAGTCAGCAGTGTCATGTATTTTGTGACAAAGCATGTAAGATAACTAGCCTCAAGTTTAGAAAAACAAGGTAAATCAAACAAAAATGATATTACCTAAGCTACTTTAGGTCAGAAACTTCTCACTGGTGAATAACTTATGTGATAGGGGCTTGCTGTTTCTTGATTCATGTTATTTGACCTACCACACTGTTTAAAGCTATTTCCTAAGAGTGTATTAAAAGAAAAAAGAGTAGGCAAATGGCTGAAATGCACTGTTTTGTAAAAGAAACTGGAGTTCTGAACTTGCTGTGTTTTTCCAAAACCCTGGAACCTGTAACATAAGAATGAGAGGAATGGGAAATGTCTCTGTCTTAGATACTTAAAAGTATACGTTGCATTTTTTACACTAATGGTATTTAAATTTTAATTTCTAATCCAGGCTAACTCTAACTTCAGGCCCAAGCCATGCTGATCATTGGCATCAAAGCCAGCTGGTCCTCCAGAGTCAGTAGTATGTCACCACAGTGGGGCAACTTTCTCCTTGACTCTTAAGATAGTTCATTCAAAATAAACAGCTTTCAGTTGTTTCTAAAAGGGATGGGGAGTGAAGGGGGGGATGAAAGGGGGGTGAAGGGAGGGTTGTATATTTTCTGGCCACTTACAATTTTGCTTGGACAATACACTGTTCTTATACCTGTAAATACCCATCTGCTACTTCAGAAGCTGTCAGAAACAGCCTGCTCTGTAGAGTGCCAGAAAGTAACTCAAAATTAGCACCCATAAGACTATCTGTGATTTTGCTAGAGCCAATAAGAATTACCACTGCTAGTTAATAAGACTATCTAAATAATTTCTAGCTTTCTTACCTATCCTCTGCTGTCTCCATCACTTCTACCACTGCCTGGAAATCTCTTTCTTACACTCTGTCAGTAGTCCTAAGTCTTCTGACATGTGTCTCTGTGTGTGTGTGCATGCACAGGTGGTGCCTGTTTGTTTATGTAAAGAATAATTCCATACCTTAAGACTTTCCAGGAGTTTCTACAGTACTGTAGTTCAAAATTCTAGTTCTGGTTCATTACCATGGCAGGAACACCATAGTAATGAACAGAGTGTAGCGTGTTCAGTAATAGTTTGCACAGTGTAGTAATTTAAATTATAGTTAGTCATCTGCTATCTGAGAAAGGGATAAATGTAAATTTTACTCTCACCCCATCTTCACTTGGAACAAATTATAGCTTTTTCACTGATGCTGCCTCTAATACAAACCAGCAACAGCCCACAATTACAGCAGACAGGCATGAGCAATTGTTGGCTTTTTTCCTTTTGTTCTCTTTGGGGTAAAGGATCCAAGGATCAAGAGTGTGATCATTTCAGTCATATACTGTCTTGGTGTTTTCAAACACCAAAGGTAAACTAACCTTGTGGCTACTCTGCTGAGTGGAAAGAGCAATCTATTTACAATGTGACAAGGACCCATCCATGAGGTTTAGAAAGTAAGAGCACAACCCTGTTTTACTAGTCATAGTAAAAAAAATTAGCTCTAGAAGAGTTACATTGAGTCCTCCATCCTTTCTTTGTTTTTTTTAAAGGCTTATTCCAATGGAGTTATGATGAGTGCCCTACCCCTCCTTTGTTTTTTTAAGGCTTGTTCCAAAAACTAAGTATTACGCTGCATGCCATGAAGACTTAAATCATACATTTCTCCTTTGAGACCCTGTGACAGAAGAATACATTTTATGAAATATTTCAAGTGATTTTAAAAATGTATTATGTATGCAATTGGTAAAAAATACAATGTAGGAGGGATCTAGTTATTTCTGCAAAGTCAGGTCTGAACACATATAATTACAGTCTTGAAAAAGACACAGGAGGAGCTAAAGTACTGGATATCTCTTCTTACTGTCTCATAAGAATTATGTGCAAAAGAAATCTGTGAGTATATTTTAATGGTGTGTTTTGGATAATTTCCTATAAAATATATATGGCCCACATGGTGCAATATATCATTTAGCTGTAGTATTTTATAGAGCAAAGATATTTTAAAAAAAGCCAACCTGAAATTTAAACATAACTACAGTATTTCATTCTTAGTATATAACTATATTCTTTATGAAACCTGCAATACTAATTTAGAATTTATAAGGACTGATTAAGCGCCCACTGAAGTCAACAGATAAAATTCATTGGCTGCAAGCACTGGGCTCGACTACCAGTGGAGGCCAAAATGTTTAAATCAGACAACATTGTTTTATATGTTACTTTATTTAAGACCACTCCACATCTTTTGAAACAATACTGTGGAAAAGATAGCACATTTTTTGAAAGAGTGAGTATGCATCTGGGAGGGTGTCTTATGACACATCTTTAGATGAATTGCTAGGAAAATAAAATGACAATCCATAAATAGAAGCTGGCATGCTGCGACAAAATAATGATTCTTCCATTTGGTGTTCTGGACAAAGAAGACAAAGCCAATTCAATCTGCACTGCACTGCATTATGGCATATTACGTCCATTATTTCAAACAAGCTGGGTTAGAATACGATGTCAGCTTGCTATTAATGTCTCATGAATAAGAAGTTTTATGTTGTTTACTGGTACATTGTTGTTGTCTGTAATCTGTATCACAAATACATTTGATCAGTCTTATCATATTTATTTAAATTTGTTTCACTTCCTACTTTTAGTGGTAAGTATATTTTACATACTGATCTACATTATTTGAGATCCATCCTCCCTGACCAGGCTCAGAGAAAAGATGATGTTTCCTTAGCAACACATGCTCTCACAAAATTTGAAAACACCCTTCTGAAATACTCAGGTCTTCCTTCAATTTATTATTTTTGTTCTTACTGCATGGAAAGTATTGCTGGGAGGGAGGCACATATGAACCTTAGGCACTACTGAAGATTTACTCAAATTAAGCCACAGTGGCACTTCCCTAGTATAGATGTGTTTGTACAAGTGTTATATGGTAAATTCAATAGTCAAGGTTTTGTTTGAGAACTTTTTAGAATGTGATTTTTCTGTTCAGATGAATAAAAAACAAGGGTGTATAACAATGAGAGACCACAGGATTTTTTCCAGCAAAATTGGCTCACAATGTTGGGTGGAACTGCCTGCTCAAAAGAGAACTGATTTTCTTTTTATCCTCGCTTGGGACAAGGCATCTGTTTCATCCTTTAAAAATTCAAACACTCAAAATTTGGAAGGTAGTTAAGATAGGAATATAGAACTTACTACAAAAATGTCTGCTGTTAATATTCTCTTTATTTACAGTCAGTATGGTTTCCAGAAGGTGCTTTGTAAGAGGAAGGATGTCACCTTACTTAAATATTAAGCACCAAAGAAAAGTAGACTAACTGGTTTCTGGAGACTTTCCTCTAAAGCACAGATCCTGGGAAATACTTTACCCTGCAAAAGAGTTTGGTGAAATGCTGCAACTCCACTACTCATTGCCTCGAATGGGTGTTAAGCTGTAACAGCTCTTTCCATTGCGTGCATGGTCATCTCAGGACACAATCGTAGCTGCCATTTCCAAAATATTTGAATGCTACAACCTAGAAAAAGTACAATTCCTCCATTTTTGTCTGCTTCACCTTGTTTGCACAGTGCCTAATTTCACCATCTTAATTATGTGTAACACTAGTAATTTCAGCATCAACTGTCACTCTAACACTCTTATTTTTATACACAAACTGTCAGATTGACATAGTTTCTCTGAGCTTTCAATATTTCTCTTGATAGAATCAAGTAATTGAAAAATGCATCACTTTCTGCATGATATTGCATGTGGTTAATCAATGTGATGAACTATTACAGCGTTTCCATTGATTTGTGCTAGAATGACCCATCATGTTCTGGATACACAAAATATGGTTGCTCTTAATGCATCAAAAGATAAATTTACTGACAGTATCTTACATAACATAAATACCTCTACAAACAGAACAGGAAATTGTTAGCATAAATAGGATATCTTCCGGCCAATACTGACTAGTTATTGCAGATTTTTAATGGAAGGTCTTAATTTTGCTATTCTGAAGTCTTCATTTTTAATTTCAAAGGAAGACTTTGTTTTTTGTTTTGTCTTTGTTATTCCTAATTCTTGCCAATATTTCTCTAGGTATATGGGTCCTTTGTTGTTTTCTTTTTTTTTGTCATTTTTTTTTTCCCCCAGGATTAACTGAATCCTTGGTGTATGATTACACTTGACTGGTGTTAATATGTAGCTTATAAGCTTAAGTACAGTTAGAAAGTAAATATTAATAAAGCTATGAAACAAACAACATCTGTAATAATGGCAGTCATCAATATCCTAGTAACTTGATAAGCATTATTCCAGCTGCCATCAGTGGGAAATGGAACTGAGCAATTCAACAAGGAAATTTCAAGCAATAACTACGAATCCTTCTGTAATCAGTTCCCAATCATGAATCAGGAGTATTGCTACCAGTATTATCTGTGTGGATTTTACTCCTAATGGACAAGAGTCTAGGAGGGACCCCTTTGCCCTCTGTAATAATTTCATTGTTTTGCTGCTTACTCATACACTTGATTCTGCAGCACTGAGCTCACTGCAGATCTGTCTCATTGAAATAAAAGCAATGAAAGACGTCTGCACTGAATTTTGGTCCTCATAAAAGTGAGACTGAAAGCAAGGTCAAATATGCACTGCCAAATAAGTTAGAATATACTATTTTTCCCTTCCACATTTTGCTTCCTTTAGGTATCTTATAAATCTGTTATTTTCCCACTGTCAAGTGGGATTAAATGTGTGGGATTTTTTAATTATTTCATTTTTGCAGTTTAATAGCCTTAAGTCCCATATCACCACCTGTTCTTATTTTATTCACGTGGATAGGAAGGTTTGGTGGGAGGGAAAAGGTATAGACTCTGACGCAGGGCAGGAAGACCTGCCTTCCCCTGCAGCATTCCTTTACAAAGCTACATAATCGACTGCCGCTCTACGAGACCAGGCATGGCCCAGGAACATTCATCATGAACATGATATATGGTGTTGATGCATGGCATAGATTTGTTAGTTGCCACCACAGCACAATGATGCACTGCCTGCGTGCCATTACAATGTCAATGAGTACTAAGAATAGCACGCACTCTGTGCTGCAGTGCACTTAGGTCATACATTAAGGTCTGTTGAAATAAAGGATATTTGTCAGATCAGTTTCATAATGGGAAATAGACATAATTTAAATGTTATAAATGGTAAAACTTAACCCTTTGGAAATGCATGGGGTGGAGAAAAGGAAGTGGCAGAAGGAAGAGGAGAAGTTAAACGCTAGTCACTGGACCCAATTCATAGACTAGATGTCCTTCCAATTATTTAGTCCTCTGCAGAGCTACTCTGCCAAGTCTAAGTGAAGAATTTACATGTATAAGGAGGCACTAGATAAAAGTAGGTAAGAATTACCTATGAGTGTTCCTTCCAAATATGGCTATATAAGGTCTGCTATTTTAAATTTGTTCAATCATCTATGTCATGACTGTAAAAAGATCTAATGGAGTTTGAATTCCCTATTTTCACATGTTATTTCTGATGCCATGCCTCAGGAAGGCACACCATTCCTTTATATTGCTCTTCTAAGACTAAAACTTCTGTCTGCAGTGTGTGCCTTTATAGCATTAACAATGTAATTTTGTCAAATATAACTACATCATGCTGTGAAGTGTTCTGAAAAAATGCAACTTTTATTCTAGATGTTATTTTAACAGAAGACCCATGAGTATTAAAGAAGGGAACCTATAGAAAAGAAGAGGTTCTTCATGTCCCCTAACTTTATAAGCATGAAAATCTCTGAACACATGGATACCCCTTGATAGAGTCCAGAAGAAAGAAAATACGTCATGCTGTCATGCTATGTTCATTCAGATGGAATGAACAGGTACAAGATAGTAACAGTGTTAATACGTCTCTGCTGCTGTATGAAACAGTTGAACAAAGTTAAAAAATCTAAAACTGGGGGGAACTCAGTTTACGTAATCCTATGGTCATTGTTATTGGAAAAGAACAACAACAAAAATATTTGAAGTGAAAAAGGAAAAAAGGAAAAGAAAGCATTCCTTTTTCTTCTTTACTGCTGCTGTAAAGCATTGTAATAAGAAAATTTATATGTTAGCCAACCTTTTTACAAAGCATTAAAGACAGCACTAGCGTCCTTTTTTGACAGAACACAGGCCAGGATGTACTGGACTTTAGATACAGGTTGGATTTAAGATCCTGATTTATAGTATAATCACTGAATATAAAAGAAGTCAAAACTACCTCAAAGTAGAAAGTAGGAAAACAAAGACTAAAAATTAGTTTTCTACTACCCTACAAGCAGACTGTCTTGGTTCAGTACAGCTGTTGGTAAGAGCATAGACGGAAGCAGTTTAAGTATCTCCCTCCAGATCCAAGCACATAAGCCTGGACCTGCTTCCCATCCCCAGTGGAAAGGTTCAGGTGCAAAGTAAACATCTGGTCACTGAAGCTGAAGAATCACTAAGTAGGATGTGATCCTCCTTTATACTCTTCTATAGAATTTCTGAAGCACTTATGCCTTTACAGAGTCAGTACAATGGGCCACTTGAGGCTCCAAATGGTACCTTCACCTTCTGCATCAGTGCAAGGATGGGTGATTTAATCAGGTTTTATTTTACTTGAATTTTTGTAATTGTATGCAACATGCAATACACATACTAAAGCTTTGTATCAATGTTCTCAGAAAGAAAGATACTCTTACAGGACTTTTCTGGTACTATACCTCTTGAGTGTTATCTTTGTTCAAAAATCACTCCCTAATGTTTGCAATAAGATATACAGAAGATATTTATTTCTTGTTCAGTTCAGGAATATCATTAGTATCTTGCATCCAACACCTGCAAAAAAGTACAACAATACCAGGCATTTTGTTCTTAACTTTGAGTCACAGGATGGTAGTTATTTACTTTACCTTTGTTTCAGCTAAAAGTCGAGATTTCAGCTTCTGGCAGGAAGTTCTGTTTACTGTTCTTTTTGCTGAATCCGGGTTTTTGCATCAACTCAGATTTAATAGTTCTACATTGATGGGACCTGTGCTAATTCTCCCTTTTCCTGTCCTCAGCTGCACCATAAGGATAAAATAGGTGGAATAGCAGGAAGAACCTAAATGGAGGAACAAGTCTTTCTCAGAAGCTGAACTACACCGGGAATTGTGAGTTAAAGGAGAAAGTGTGTGTGCATGTGCATGAAAGAGGCAGGGGGGAATGGGTAAGAAAAGAGAAAGATAAATCCTACACTTTAATGTTCCCCATCAACATGTTCTCAGTGCTGCCTTGATACAAGCCTTTAGTCACTCGACCCATTCCTCAAAGCTGTAAAGAAATAACCAAATTCCTTTCACAAGGTCACAAATATTTTTTTCTGTTTAAACATCATTTGGAGAGACAGACAGGGTGACTGCTCTTATCTTCCTCTTTTTTGTGCTTCATCTGACAGTTATAGTCTCTTTAACCATGTCTGCAAGCAAAACACATCACTTTACATTTCCGGAGGGTCTCATGTCATTGTAATGATGCATGGCATCCTGTTAAGTCCTTCACATTAAATACGTAACTGAAGGCAATCTGAGTTGTATTCCTGGGGTGACTACGAAGATTGAAATACTGAAGTTTACTGAAAGCAATGAATCAAAATGACGACAAGCTGGCCGAGCAGAAGAGACATATGGATAAAAGCAGTGTGCCAGATCTTCTACTTTGTATGCTCTGTAGCCATTTACACTATTTCAAAATGGGGCACAGTCCTTTCTATTCAGATATAATAGCATTTGGACAATCTGGCCTACTGAACTCAGTCTGTTCAAAAGCAGACGCTAAAAATTACTCACCGCTTACCCAATTAGAGGCATTATTATCCAGCTGCATACCAACTACCTTAGCTAGCTGTAGATCTATTTGGTGTATATGTCTTAGAGTTCCTATAGAATGAAGACATGAAATCTTTTACAGAATGACCCATTTGACCACATTTGATTCATTTGATGCCTGCTTTAGGATGGAATGAATTGGGTTTTAGATATACCTGTTTCTGTCCTTTGATCATTAAAAGATTTAAGAGTTTCTTGCACCAGGAAAGTCATCAATATTTGACCAGATCCATTGTCACATTAACAGAATTAGCCAATATTCTTATTAAAAACAAGTGGTTAATCAATTGTCAGCACTAGGTTTAACAGATTCTTCATAAAAGTTCTACAGCCTGAAATACTTCATGTAAATTAGTCAGTGAGTGCTCTTAAAGAAAAAGCACTTTTACATAAGCTGGATCGACTCATATTTTAAAGGAGAGATGTGGGAGAATCCTAACATTTACCAGAAAAAAAGTATGGCAATTCAGCTATATTTAGAAATGAGGAAGTTCTGAGGAAAAAATCTCCCTTCTTGAAGAAAATAGAGCTCATTAATATTGTATTTTTTTAATTAAGTATTTAGGTTAAATAGATGCAGGGGTTTATATTTGACTCTCTGACCAATAAGAAGTGTTATAGAACATGAGAGCCTTAGACATCAGGTGTTTAGCCACCTGAAGAATTGTGCATGGTTTAGCATGATTCTCAGTTTTCTTTGAGAAAGTAAAGATTGTGGCTCTGCATATGTTTGCAATTATAGGAGTTTGCTTCATGTTTCTTAGGAGTACTAGATCTGAAAATGGTGGGGAAAATTCCTTTCCTTTTTTGTTTGTTTGTTTGTTTGTTTGAAAATGGTGAGAGTAAAGCCAGCTTCTTTATGCTGGCTTGCATCTGAATTATAGAATCATAGAATCATTTAGGTTGGAAAAGACCTTTAAGATCATCGAGTCCAACCGTAAATCCAACACTGCCAAGTCCACCACTAAACCATGTCCCTAAGTGCCATGTCTACACGTAACATATCCAGTAGCATTTCATTAACCTAAGGAGGCACAGTTTTGCAGGTCCTCTGATGAATATTTTTAAGGACCTAAACCTTGAAATTTTGTAGGAGATTTAAGAAATCCCATGGCTTGTCCCTTTTCCTAAAGCTCAGTCACCTTGGGCAGTGCCTGTTGGTGTGTAAAGCAGTCAGCACTGTTTCCGAAGGCAAAATTAAGTGCATTACTGGTCGTATCATCTTCCCAGCAGTCATGACTCAGTAGCAGGTCATCAGCTTACTGCTTCCTCTTCATCCATGAACAGCAAAGAGGAACAGTTTCCTACTGCCTGCATTTCAAACTCAGCCAGTGACAGAAGCTTAACAAGTCGGTATTTCTCTCTGGCAGCTGTCTTTTCAGCTTCAACATTTAGATTCTGAATAAAAATTCAGACTTGTTCTCCCTTTTCAAAACTGCTTAAAAGCCGTAATATCTAGGCCCAAGATAATCATTTGGTATAATAGATGGGTACTGGACCAACATTAGAAAAGCTTCTCCTATGTCATGAATCCTTCCTGAAACCAACGTGAAGGGTATACTTGGGAATACTCTGAACTCCTACGATCCCTTAGGGCAAGAGGAACAGGGTAGAGCCTATAGCTGCCATTACCTTGTGCCACAGAGTTGTGCTCACAGAGATTGGTCTTAGGTTGACAGAAGGCAGATCTGTCTTGAAGCTGCTCTGATGCGCCCCAGGTGTCACTGGTACAGTGAGTGCCCTCTCCCACTCCACATCTGTCTTCCCAGGTGTCCATCACCATTCCTGAAGATCATCTTTAACACGAGAAAGAGATGAAAGCTGGGGTCTGATTGTGTAGGCAGCTTGACATATGTGGGTTATGAAATACTGTTCTTTACTCCAGAAAGTACAAGTTCCTAAGTCTAGTCAGGAAACTGTAAGCATAAATATGTGATGATATGTTATGCAGGTGTTCATAACATTCACAGAAGATGCAATAATCAGGAGTATCTCTGCTTCTCACTTTTATTATCAAATATAGTAAGAGTTTGTGGTGACACCCCCATTTATTTATTTATTTATTTATTTATTCCTCTACTTCTACTGCTGCTGTTATCTTGTGATAAGAGGCGGCAAAGTTAATAAATCACAAATGAGCTTTCCCATTTTTTTCTCTTCCGCTGTATTTAGCTCTTGCAGATGTACCCTGGTTACATTTTACTCCTAAAAAATAAGCAGTTTGTACCACCATGATATTTCTGTAGTCTTAATGGTTATATATGTGTAAGAACATGAAATTATAGGGAACTGAGTCATTTTCTTAAGCAAAATTTGTTTGACTAAGCCACACACCAAGGACAAAGCCATAGCAGTGTTTCACCAGATACAGAGTTTCCCAGGGAAGGTGTTATAGCTAAGAAATAAATGTTCCTTCCTAATTTTCATTTGTTCTGGGAGGTAGCACTTAGATGATGGTGCATAACTGCTGGCAAGTTATCAGTTACCCTGCCTCCACCTATTTCTGGTCTACGTACCCCTGCCCACCCAAGTACGGCTTCATATCCTTATATGAGTAAGCACACAGGGTTGAGAAATCACACAATGGTTATATGTAAATAGAATACAAATGCAGTCTCAATGAATAGAGCACATTGACTGTTGTGCTCCTGAAACACAGGGTACACATTATACTGCTTCAGAGTAAAATGAAATACAATTTGATTTTCTAAGAGAGATGAAGTGAACATCAGAGCAAGTTAAACAGTACATGCTGTGAGTCTCTACAGAGGAAAAATAGTGTCAAAAACCTTAGCCAGAGGTTAATTGATAATTGGTTGAATTATTCATTTGTTATTAATGATTACTAATGAGAAACATTAGAATAATCAATGTTCCAGCCCAGTGCTTTGCCAGATGTCATGTTAATTGCAACTGAAGATAGCAGTAGCTTAGCAAAATACAGAAACAATTAGCGTGATTGACTCAAAGCCACCTCACGCCTCTCTGGAGCATTGTTCTAGCAGTATTACAGAACAGTATAAAATTCTCTGGGTTTGCAGAGTGGGAAAAGAGAATTCCTAGTAGCCTTTGATATAACCCTGTTTTGTCTCATAAAAGGTAAAAATTACAGTAAATCTGACATAAGCAAATATATTTGCTTGGAGATATTACAATCACAGGTTAATAAGGAAGGAACTACAAAATAACCTACAGTGAGTAAAATGCTAACACCAGCAGTGTTAATGGCTAATTGAAATTAAAATCTACTCCTTCCCCAGTGAAAAATTTGTTGAGTTTTAATATTCCCAATAAAATTTCACTTTTAAATTATGCTTTATGACCTGAAACAACAATAAACCATTAAACTGCAATGCTGTTATTCAAAATATGCAAAGTAGGTTCTTAAACTAGAGGTATTGTAAAATGCTGAGGAGTTAAATTTTATTCTATACAGAGATGAGATTTCATTCCGTGGTTGGAACAGGAGCTTTCATCTGGTTTAGACTGATGCAGCAGTCATCACTGGACTGCAGTGATAGATGCAACCAGAGAAATTATGGTAGGGGAATGTGGAGGAGGATATGTACATCCAATACAACATCTCACCATCACGTAACATAGACCATCTCTCTATCTCTCCCCACCCAGTTTGATCCTCAGCTGCAAGCAGAAAGCTGTCTCCCCACCAGGGACTCCAGGTGGCTCCACTCTAACCTTACACTTGCTCCTATCATTCAGTGGCTCAGAGAAGTGGGCTTTAGGAGCAGAGAGCCCAGAGCAGTACTGCCATCACCCATCAAAGAAAGAACTGGGACTGGGACAAGCATGTGTAACACCAGTGCATGCACATCTGAACAGGGTTCCCGAAAGTTAAGCACACACTGAGTCTAGCTAATGAATGCATCTTTTTTAATCAGCCATGAACAATGGGGTACCATATGGGGTACCATACAAACTGGTATAATCAGATTATAATCTTGGGTGACTGGGATGTATATAACACAAAGCTATTCTTTAATTGACTCTCTATTCTTTAATTGACTCTGACACTGAAACTAGGATGATTTTTTGATTCTCATTGGAAAAGTTGGTTAAAAGCGCACACTCACCTTGATGATCAGTGAGTCCAGTCCTGCATGTGAACCACAGTTCCTAATTGCGGAATCCTGTTCGACAATTAAAAATCAGCAGTGATCCTGTCTGCTTTATTTGATTTGCATATGATGGGGTTGAGAAGAAGTTTCCTCACTGAAGGCTGGCTTGTGCCTCAAGTGTCTAGGCTAGACCCCTCGCACGCTCTCAGGGGAGTGAGGTCTCCCATAACATGCCCTGCACTGAAGCTGGAAGGAATGAATGACATCAATCAAAGGGAAGATTCTGCTACAAACACGTATTTCTGTGATGTCCTGGGTACCTGCTGATCTAAAGTGAAGTTTAGTGCTTAAGGTTTAAGTTATAATACTTTATTTAGCTAGGCACATTTAAGGTTTGTCTGTACCTTATGCATATATCAAACACTGCTGTGTTGCTTTCAGCAGAGGAACATGGGAAATGCTACTGTGATCTAGAAAAAAGATTCTGACAGGTTTTTCTCCATGAAGTTTCTGTGTTTTGGAATTGTGACATGTAGCCAAAAGTCTTGGGCTTTAGTGCAAACTGCCCTAAAAGTTCATGTGGCTGAGCTGGTTAAGACAGTAGAGGGGCAGGAGTTTGCAAGAGTTTCATTGTGAGCACAAAAATAGTTTTGTGGTATTTATTTATTTATTTATTTATTTATTCCTCTACTTCTACTGCTGCTGTTATCTTGTGATAAGAGGCAGCAAAGTTAATAAATCACAAATGAGCTTTCCCATTTTTTTCTCTTCCGCTGTATTTAGCTCTTGCAGATGTACCCTGGTTACATTTTACTCCTAAAAAATAAGCAGTTTGTACCACCATGATATTTCTGTAGTCTTAATGGTTATATATGTGTAAGAACATGAAATTATAGGGAACTGAGTCATTTTCTTAAGCAAAATGTGTTTGACTAAGCCACACACCAAGGACAAAGCCATAGCAGTGTTTCACCAGATACAGAGTTTCCCAGGGAAGGTGTTATAGCTAAGAAATAAATGTTCCTTCCTAATTTTCATTTGTTCTGGGAGGTAGCACTTAGATGATGGTGCATAACTGCTGGCAAGTTATCAGTTACCCTGCCTCCACCTATTTCTGGTCTACGTACCCCTGCCCACCCAAGTACGGCTTCATATCCTTATATGAGTAAGCACACAGGGTTGAGAAATCACACAATGGTTATATGTAAATAGAATACAAATGCAGTCTCAATGAATAGAGCACATTGACTGTTGTGCTCCTGAAACACAGGGTACACATTATACTGCTTCAGAGTAAAATGAAATACAATTTGATTTTCTAAGAGAGATGAAGTGAACATCAGAGCAAGTTAAACAGTACATGCTGTGAGTCTCTACAGAGGAAAAATAGTGTCAAAAACCTTAGCCAGAGGTTAATTGATAATTGGTTGAATTATTCATTTGTTATTAATGATTACTAATGAGAAACATTAGAATAATCAATGTTCCAGCCCAGTGCTTTGCCAGATGTCATGTTAATTGCAACTGAAGATAGCAGTAGCTTAGCAAAATACAGAAACAATTAGCGTGATTGACTCAAAGCCACCTCACGCCTCTCTGGAGCATTGTTCTAGCAGTATTACAGAACAGTATAAAATTCTCTGGGTTTGCAGAGTGGGAAAAGAGAATTCCTAGTAGCCTTTGATATAACCCTGTTTTGTCTCATAAAAGGTAAAAATTACAGTAAATCTGACATAAGCAAATATATTTGCTTGGAGATATTACAATCACAGGTTAATAAGGAAGGAACTACAAAATAACCTACAGTGAGTAAAATGCTAACACCAGCAGTGTTAATGGCTAATTGAAATTAAAATCTACTCCTTCCCCAGTGAAAAATTTGTTGAGTTTTAATATTCCCAATAAAATTTCACTTTTAAATTATGCTTTATGACCTGAAACAACAATAAACCATTAAACTGCCATGCTGTTATTCAAAATATGCAAAGTAGGTTCTTAAACTAGAGGTATTGTAAAATGCTGAGGAGTTAAATTTTATTCTATACAGAGATGAGATTTCATTCCGTGGTTGGAACAGGAGCTTTCATCTGGTTTAGACTGATGCAGCAGTCATCACTGGACTGCAGTGATAGATGCAACCAGAGAAATTATGGTAGGGGAATGTGGAGGAGGATATGTACATCCAATACAACATCTCACCATCACGTAACATAGACCATCTCTCTATCTCTCCCCACCCAGTTTGATCCTCAGCTGCAAGCAGAAAGCTGTCTCCCCACCAGGGACTCCAGGTGGCTCCACTCTAACCTTACACTTGCTCCTATCATTCAGTGGCTCAGAGAAGTTTTATTTAGGAGCAGAGAGCCCAGAGCAGTACTGCCATCACCCATCAAAGAAAGGGGACTGGGACAAGCATGTGTAACACCAGTGCATGCACATCTGAACAGGGTCCCGAAAGTTTAAGCACACACTGAGTCTAGCTAATGAATGCATCTTTTTTAATCAGCCATGAACAATGGGGTACCATACAAACTGGTATAATCAGATTATAATCTTGACTATAATAATTGACTCTCTATTCTTTAATTGACTCTGACACTGAAACTAGGATGATTTTTTGATTCTCATTGGAAAAGTTGGTTAAAAGCGCACACTCACCTTGATGATCAGTGAGTCCAGTCCTGCATGTGAACCACAGTTCCTAATTGCGGAATCCTGTTCGACAATTAAAAATCAGCAGTGATCCTGTCTGCTTTATTTGATTTGCATATGATGGGGTTGAGAAGAAGTTTCCTCACTGAAGGCTGGCTTGTGCCTCAAGTGTCTAGGCTAGACCCCTCGCACGCTCTCAGGGGAGTGAGGTCTCCCATAACATGCCCTGCACTGAAGCTGGAAGGAATGAATGACATCAATCAAAGGGAAGATTCTGCTACAAACACGTATTTCTGTGATGTCCTGGGTACCTGCTGATCTAAAGTGAAGTTTAGTGCTTAAGGTTTAAGTTATAATACTTTATTTAGCTAGGCACATTTAAGGTTTGTCTGTACCTTATGCATATATCAAACACTGCTGTGTTGCTTTCAGCAGAGGAACATGGGAAATGCTACTGTGATCTAGAAAAAAGATTCTGACAGGTTTTTCTCCATGAAGTTTCTGTGTTTTGGAATTGTGACATGTAGCCAAAAGTCTTGGGCTTTAGTGCAAACTGCCCTAAAAGTTCATGTGGCTGAGCTGGTTAAGACAGTAGAGGGGCAGGAGTTTGCAAGAGTTTCATTGTGAGCACAAAAATAGTTTTGTGGTTGTTTCTTTTTCTTATATATATATATATATGCAGTTTGTTGTGTTGGATGTTTTTTCTGCAATAACTAGGGATTGTTTTTTATAATCAGTCAGTATATCTGTAGTGTGGGATACACACATTCTGTGATTTTAAAATAACAAAATGAAATTGGTGAGTGGAGTCTTGAAATAATGGAGAAGCTGTTCTTCAAGCACTAACAGAGATCCCTTCAGGCATTTCATTCTACTCCAGAGAGCAAAGCAGCACTCAGTCTAAGAAATAAAATAAAGCAGGTTTACTTTTTGACTCTCACTTGGACTTTTCTTCCATGATACCTCTTCTTCTAGCATCTTCTGTACAAGTTCACTTTATGTAAAGAGCTGATCTTTTCCCTCCCAAGGATGTTAGGCTCACTTATTTCTTGTTTTTTCAAAATCCTGGGAAGTTGGTAGTGCAAGTCTGTCTGTTCCCTCCTTTGCAACATACTGGCTTATACCTGAGAATCAGCACACCCTGAAAGAACACTGACTATCACTTTGATGGATTTGGTTTTGTCACATAATTATAAAAGTTTCATTTGTTATGTGAAATGTAGCTTACAGCATTACAAATTTACCAAAGAAACTTAGCTTGTGTCTTCATGTGCTGAAGTGAGAACACTGAAGTCCTCGCATACTTGTTACTTGACCATATGCAGCTATTTCAAAACTCATAACTGACCTGAAAGCCTGCAAAATCAATGATGTGTACAGGCATGGTTTGAGCTCTGCATGCGTAGCTGGATGTGCAGGACAGATCTGAGAACTATTTAGAAATTACCACAGTTTTCTGGTTCACTGAATGATATTAAGCAGTGTCCGTGAATTGCAAGGTAATGAACGGATCTCTTATAGTCCAAAAGTACCTTGCAGTTTTCCTTAATTATTTTATGAGAGTTACCCAATTCTTCCCCCTTGCCTTTTCTTTTGAGGGAAGAAAAAGAATAAGCTATTGTTTAGTTACCCTAAAATCATCTTATCCCTGTTAAAAAGGAAAGAACATATCTCCATAGATTGATAAACATGACATCTTACAGCAAGAGGAGAGATGTATTACATCTGTATATATGCAGAAGAATGAGATGTCTTTGGACTGGACTCCAGTTTAGCTCTTCTTGCATTTCAACAGCATTTGATTTCCTGTTGATAGACAGCAGAAAAAATCCCAGAAATCAGCAAGTAACAGCTATTAGTTCAAAAGGGGGAAAGAGAATAAGGAAACACTCATGTGAACATGGCTTTGCAAATCAGAGCTCAACCATACCACTAAGCAAATTTCCTGATAGGACTAGAAAGGGCCTTGAAAGACTGACTAATCTGTCTTGGATATATGGGCTGTATGTTTGTGTAATCTATTTTAAAAGACCTCCAAAAGAAAGCAATTCACAATGTCACTCTTTCACTTCTAGTGCTTCTCTTCTTTAAGAATTAGACACTTGTTTTTTCCTATTAGCTGACTTAAATTTCCTTTGGTGTTCACTGAATGGATTTTTATCATCCTTTTTTTTTTTTCTTTTTTACACGGAGAAACAACTGATAATGGTTCTCTTCAGAAAAAAAAATTAATAGTAAAGAACTTCAAAACTTCCCTTTGATGAAAACCTCATGTCTCCAAAATCCAGTCTTCTTTTCCAGCAGTCCATCTAGCAGAAGACACTTTTCTGTTCTAAAAATCTGACATTTCTTTCATGTCTATACAGTTATGCTGCTGGTTTTTCACTTTTTTACACAATAAGTTTTCTTTCAAACGTCTTAATGTGTTCACTAAACCTTCCAGCATTTTTGCTTCACTTTTATCAATAACAAATTCCTCCTGCATTCTCACTTGTATCATGTCTTCCTTTTCCTATCCACAGTATCCCTTTTCTCTTATGCAGCGTTCAAAGTCCCAATTCTTTACTGCATGTTGTGAGCCTCCCTATACATATGGTTTTGCAAATGTCATATTAACCCTCTTTCCAGCATATATATTCTTTCATTTCCCAGGAACTTTCTATAACCTCAACAGCATGCTTTTGTTTAGATTCAGGCTATGTCCCCACTGTCCCTGGGTGTACAAGCCACAGAGTAGATGAAGTGCATCCTATTTTCTGAGCCAGGTGTATGTATCCCATCACTGGGCACAGAAGGCCTGAAGCTTAGTGCTGCACAGCTGAACTACTGTAAACGTAGCCTGAGCTCAGGCCACTTACAGACCCGCTTCTCCCTCTGGCACTGTGTCAGGGCCCTTCCACAAAAGACCCCTGTCAGCCTACGCGCATCTGTGCGTACTTTAAATACGCCAGGAAAGAGCTTGTTGAACTTGGTTCTCTGTTGTCTTCTACATCAGAGAGCATTTGGCACTGCTTCCACATTTAATACCTTTCCACGTGGATTTTTCACCAGCACAAAGCAGTGAACGAGTTGCACGGTTGGGAGATTCCCACAGAATAAAACTGCCCATCTTTGTCGTTGGCTTTAGGGAGACATTTTTGTGCTCTGCATTTTCGAGGTCTATGCCTCAATGCCTATTGATACGTTAACACCTTGCAAACACTTACAGTCACTATAAGAAGATTAAGTCAAGCAAAATACATTACAAAAAATTTTTCTATCTTAACAGAATGAAGCCTGGCAATAATATTTGTTACACTTCTGGGTCATTGGGAATAATTAGTATTAACTTTTTGGCCTTTTAATATGTACTGATAATGTAAAAACATGGTAAGGTAACTAAGAGTAGTGTTTTCTTCATTTTAAGAGCATTTTTACTGCCAGTGTAGTGTAAAAAGATGTTATAGTAAATTAATTTATGGCTCTTTTTAAGTTTGTGTCCCACACAGTTTCAAACACACAGACTACAGTAAATTACCATAGTTAGTTTTTATTACTTTAGTATTTTGAGGGATTGTTCAACTTCAAGGCATAAATCAGAAACTATAGGTATTCATATGCCAATTTGAGAAGTCTCCAAAACCTCTCAAATGTAGTTTTGTCAAATCTTTGTAGTGTAGGAGTACCTATTTTAAACGACAATTAATATAGTCCCAGAAATAGCCTGGTTTAGAGAGGAATTTTGACAACTTTATGCATTATGAACATGTTGGATTTCACCATCAGTGCAACCTCTCAGTCTGTTAATGAGTCATTGCGGTTTTAGCTGAAAATGTATGTCACCTTAAAGCAGATAAAGAGGCTATGATTTGGCCAACACAGCGTCTCCTTAATTTTCCATGTGATTTTGCCATAAGCAAGAAGACAAAATAAGTGAAAAAGGTGGAGGTTACTGGCAATTGAAGAAATTAATACAGATGATGAGAGAGAATTAATTTGTGATATTGGACCAAACTGTTGCCCATATCACTTGTTCTATTATTTAATTTGCTATGCATTTATATTACAGCAGGTCTTGGAGACATCAGTGCTACAGATGTAGCTTCCTTTACATTAGGCACAGTACACACGGATGAGTAGCACGGTTCTTATTGTCCACAAGGCAGCGTTAGGTACTGCGCCCCTGCTTTTATGCAGGGTTACTAAATGAAGATGATTACTTTAGTAGACACCCCTGACTGTACACAGCCAAGAAGGTCAGTCCAGTTGTGCATACACTGCCTGCAGGGGCAGAAGTCAAGTATGTGCTATGTCCCCTCTCGCCCTCCCAGACCTCCTCCATTTCCCTTCCCAGGGCTCACTGGGGGTTAGCACCAGAGTGAGAGTACAGAGGATAGCCAGGGATTTTAGGCTGAAGTACAAGCCCAAGCCTACAGCTAACATGAAAACACAGCTCCAGCAAGTAAAGCCTGGGATTCAGGCTTTCTTACAGCGTATTCCTCAGGTGTAAGCACAAAATTATTCATCTCTTCTCATATCTCTTCATATAAGAAACACTGTGGCATAAGATTCATTTATGGTACACAGCCTAAGAACTGAAGATAACATGAACTAAAATAACTCCGTTATTCTGGGATCCTTCCATACGTTTCAAATGGATTTAGTTTCAAGCAGAGCAAGAGGCACACTCCACATACGTACATTTTAATTCATAATAAGTGTGGAGTAATACCATATGTGCTGAAATGTCCAGGCACAGCAGGGAAGAGGGTCAGTCTGCGTTGAACCTTATTGACTCTGCCAGCTTCTGCTACAGAGCAATACTCCGCAACTGTAAGATTTTTTCATTTTTAATACAAATAAGATGACACAATGATAGAGAAGGTAAACAGCTGTTTTTTTTTTTTTTCTCCTGGGCCTAATTATAACAGCAGGTGAAGCAATATTAGGGGCTCAGCTCTAATTTGGTAAGTGAAAACTACCTACCTACACAGCTGTCTTATTTATGAGGGATGGCAGGGTTAGAAAGAAATCCTGATATAAAAAATAGCAAGGAAATTTGTGAGCAACAACAGAAAAAGTAATTGTGTATGCAGTGTTTTATTATGTGTGAAAAGGAAACTGATACTTAGTTTGATATTGATTTTTCTCTATGCAACATGCTGTTGTTTACAAGTGGATGTATTTTTCCCAGAGATTCAGTGTTGCATGATTTATGCTGTGTCTCAATCACAGCATTATGTTATGTAAGGCACCAGCTGAGTCCTGAGATGAGTCAGCTGCCAAATATCATATTAAAAAGCTATTGTCTCATAATGAATCAACAGGCTTTGAAGTAATTAAGTCCCTCATTGTTTAGTTTAATACAAGCTATTTCAGAATGTAATAAAACATATTTTGGAAGCGAGACTTATCAGGTCCCATTATAACTGCATTTAGCTTCTTTCAGTCACCAGTAAGGCACGACTGCCAGTCTAATGAGATTTATAACAATGCATGTTTGGTTTATTCACCGAGTAAGAGCTAGTAAGGCTTATTCTGCATGCCAGTCATTTGTAATTGTAACCTAAAACTCAAATTTGCTTTTGTTTGACAGACTGGATGCTTCTTATCATCATCCACTACTTGCCTGTGCTCCCACGCTGCCACAACTCTGCAGGCTCTCAGACAGTTAAGAACGTCTCAGGACTGGGGCCATGGTGTGAACCGGTACAGAAGAAAAGTCCATCCCCAAAAGAGCTCTTGCTCTATATATAGACATTTATAAGCACTCTGTTTATGAGTGAGACAACACTTCGACGTCGAATGATGACAGAGACAAGGCCTGGCCGGCAGACACACTAGGGAATGGTAGAGAGTGACTGCGTCTTCCTCCTTCTGGTGGAGATGCTTACACCAGACTGCGTAACTCATATGACACTTGTTTATTCTCTTGGGACAACAGCATGTATGGAATGACAGCTTGGATGGTTAAGATGTTTTGTGCTGGGGAAAAGTACTATTAATTTTTAATCTACAGTTTGCAATGTATTTAGAGTACAGAAGACAAGATCAAAGAGTAGTACCTTATTCTGGGACCAGAGAGTGCTGAATTTTGTGATAATCCTTAGCTATGAGAAAAAAATCATTCCACAGTCTTGCACCAAGGTACTAGAAGGTGTAAAACTCTTGGCCAGAGTGATTGTACTGGAGCTTCAAGGACTCTTTTAGGTATCTTCAGATTTGTGCACAAGTGCTACACAGGCATGGGTAGACTTTGATCTGAATTCAATATTCGCTGTGCAGCCAGCTTTGATGTGCTCTTGGCCACCTCCACTGAGAAGACCTGTTGTCACAGACTGTAATTGCTAGAATCTCCTACACAGCTAAGCACTCATGCTTTGGTAGGACACATCACTGCAGTATGCTAAATGAGTCACCAGACAGACAGAGTAAGTAGCCATGTATGCTGTCTGCATGCTTAGCAGCTCTCAAACCCAGGCCAGCTTACCTACAGCCACCAAACATGATAGACAAGATGAAAATGAGAATGGGTATCTGCAGGCGCCCACACCCAGGAGAAAGGTAGAGTTAGCCATTGGTGCTCCTTCTCCAGGAAAATGGGTATTACATGGTTGAGACTGGCAAATACCAGTTCAGTACGTAGGATGTTCTGAACTCATGTTTGTACAAATATACCAGCCTCTAGGAGTGTTGGGGTGCTATAGGTTCATAGTTGTTTACAAAATAGATCCATATTGGGAATGATCTTTTGTAATCTCTTAATGTCAATGTATGGGATCTGTTAGAAAGTCTGAAGACAGGAGGCTTTGGCCCTCCTGATACGTGTACTGTAACAAGACCAATAAAGGATGTTTCACATCAAGTCTAGGAAGGCATCAGTGAGGTCCTGTATAATCTTTCTTCGGTGGTGAGAACTTAAATAAGCAGAACTGTTTTAGCTCCAATTTCCATTGTTCTATGAAAAACTAATGCTTTAGTTTGCCATAACCCTGGCATGGCTTGTTGTTTGCAGATAGATGAATGAAGCCCTGGCTGCCTTCTGTCACGAGTCTGAAGTCTGCAATACACCATGCAGGTCTGAAGGGGATGAATCACACCAGCCCACAGCCACTGAGTCATCCATCCAGGTCTTGACGTTATAAGCTAGAGAGTGATTTAACCAAATGGTGTCATATAATGCTTAATGATAGATTTTACACTGATCACGTGACAGATTTTACACTGATCATTTTCAACTTTAATGCAAGTCACTTTGTACTATTTCTGGCCCATAAGTGGGTAACAGTTTGATGCCATATGCAATCTGATGTCTAGTTTCTTCTGTCTGCCTACCTGCTTCCTTAAACAAATCCACCTTGTTCAAACTGTGATGGATTAAATATTGGATTGTTTCACAGGATACAGTGAGCGAGAGAAAAATTGTGGGGGGTACACAGAAGAGGCAGATTGAATATATTCTCTGTCATAAATTTTGGCTCAGGAATCTGAGATTATGAGACTATTTACATAGCTAATTTTCATTCTATGATACAAGATAAATAATAACTTACGAAATCTCATTTTGCAGTCACCAGCTAAGGCTTTTACCTTCATGACTGGAATTAATGAAGATCTCATCCTTTATTCTGCTGAGCACATAAGCAGTTCCCTGATTGCTCTGGGTAATTTTTTTTAATTGTTTATTATTTTAAGAAATCTACAGCAGTACAGAAGTCACACTCATTCGCTACCACTATCTTGCTCTACATAGTGCAAAGCTCTAGCATAGATCAAAACTCTAGCACTCTCTGAGTTATCAAACAACTGAAGTACAGCCATGGACACATGGAAATATCACCATTTATTTAAACTAATAAAGTCATAATTAAAAGTGTAAGTATGTAAACAGTCTCCTAAGATCCCTGTATTTTTAAAGAATAAAAAAAAGCCTGCAGCATGTGAAGAAGGCACTAGGGAGTTGTGTAATCAAGGTTGTTTGGTTTATTATTTTTTTGTGTATAATTATTTTATTTTTCCAATAGTTCTACATCTTTTTTTTTACTTTACAGGCACTTTTGTATATATAGTTCTGAGGCATTTATGATGAATGTGACATTTCCTGTCAATATTAAGTTTTTATCAAAAGCAAACAAGAATATGAAAAATCAGACATTATGTTAAATGACTAATCAGTACCATTACATTTTTTATTAGAAATGTCATAATGATGCAAAAACAAAAATTAGGATATACTGTCTTGATTGGGTTTCAAAAGAGTAAGAGATCTATATGTGAGAAAATGAAAAATTTAATATCCAAGCCACTAATCACTAAAGAGAAAAAAGTGAAGAACACTTCTTGAATGACGCTTTTTTTGGTAGAAGATATAATTTGTGATTTTTAAAGCTTTCAAACAGTACTATCCACTTAGTGCTATTAGTGATAGATTTTAAGACTTCCTTGCTACTATCCACTTAGTGCTATTAGTGATAGATTTTAAGTTACTTCCTTGCCATAAAAATTATTAGGAGTTAACTTTCCCAGAACAGTTGTTCATTAATAAAAGTGTCGGTACCTTTATACCTATTTATTTTATAGTATCATTTAAAAAACATCAAACAGAGCTATGTCATATAGTCTACAGCATGAGCTGCTTTAATCAGGCAAGCCCACCCAGTCATTGGAATTATAGGTATATATCAATTAAAAATTTGGCTACTATAGCTGTAGTTTAGAACCATCCTCAATAATTTGGTGCAGTTTCACTTTTTTGTTTCTGTTTTTAAGGCAGTATATTATTAATCAGTTTGGCTTCCATACCGAATACATCCTCTTCGTTTTACAGCTTACAGTTCTCCATGCTCTGTGGAACGTTCTTTATATACATATCATTATATAGTTCTAATAAGAAGAGTGATTAGTTATGAGATTACTTATATACTGAAAGTGAACCAGCTATCATTCTGTACTTCTAAGACCAAAATGAATAGAGGTATTAAAAAAAACAAGCAAACAAAAAACCCAGACAAAAACAAAACACCAAAAAAAAAACCCCACAACTTTTTGTGACTGAGCATTCTGACCACAGGTGAAATTTCTGGGGAAAGAGGAAACTATGGGAAGTCTATAGTGTACGCACACAAGTTTCAAAAGCTGGTGTCAGGAGAAACAGAACTTGACCCAAACTTTCTACAACCTTGCAAAGCCTTTTTCTTTCTCCAAATCAATTTATTTCACAGGCATTAGAAATGTGTTCTTTTCCAAAGCTGATTTAGTTTGAACCTTTGACTTTCCATTATTCCTTTTTATATATGCCCCTCTCTGTCCTTACGCTATCCTTGATTCTTTTCAGAATGTTTACCTCACTAGAGCTCTGACACCAAAGTCATACTTGTTCCACAGGGTACCAGCCCTTCAGGGGCAGTCAATCCTTCCTTTCTGCATTTTTTGCTAACCTTTTCCACAAAAGAATGTAGATATCAATACAAGACAAAATTACTGTTATTTATGACCACTGTTTGTTTCTGGTGCCATGAGCAATGTATTGTTTCTCTAGCTCCTGACATAAAACAATAAAAATTTAAACACTTGAAACTTTAACCCAGCTCTGCTAGTAATTAAATTGTGCTTAAACCCTTGTTTAAATGTACAGTATTTCCTTGAATGCATAATTCAATAAGTGTATCAAAAGATAATAATGATTCAGGTCAAAAAAGGTTCAGTCATTCATAGATTTTGACCATATCATGATAAATTCAATGATACAAAACCTAAAAAGTGATATTGTCACTTACTTTTTTTTTTTTGCACTTTTTTCTAAAAATTCTTTACCTCATATATGTGAATTCACATATATTCACATATTCAACGTCAAAGAGCCACCTGCTATAAGATGCATTTCTAGTCCATGAGAACTTCTCCTGCCTTTAGTTTACCCTGTGCTTCCCAAATCTGAGCCAACACTGAGATTCAACAGACTTTCCCTTGTAAGTTAGCCACTTGTGTTGTTAGGAAATGTTTTATTTAGAGAAACACACACACACAAAAAAAAAGTTGTTTTCAGTTAAACCTGTATTCTATTGCTGTAGAATACAAACAAAGCAGTTTGTTTATCTTCAGTACCATGTAAGCATAACTGCTACTGATTTTTCCAATTTGCATATCATTCCCATTCTACTTTATGCTTTCATTTTGGAGTGCAGTACTTCAGGCAACCAGTACAGTCTGCAGTGCTTAAGTTTCTGTTATGCCAAAGGCACATTTCAGAGTTGTTATTGTCTTCGATTGACCCTACCTGATCAGAAAAGTAAAGGATTTTGTGGAATGAAGGAGAAACTGCAAACCGGAATGAAAGCACTTTTAAAGAATAGGATTTTCTTTGTATTGTCCTATTTAATTGCATTTCCACAGACAGAGAAGGAAAAATCCAATTTCAGCAGACTTAATTTTGGCATCTACATCATTGCAGTCCTTTAGAAAGCTCTGTGAAGACTAAACAAGTAACAACAAAACTGCTGATAAAATCCATATGCTCATCCCCAAGCACACAGCATTTTAATCCTAAACCTACTCCCTCCCCGTCAGCATTTCCAAACTCTTCTCGATTAAAATCTCAGAAGAAAGACGATTCAGGAGTCACAGAAAAAAATATATTTATAGTAGAGCTTATGTTTAAGCTTATGGCGTGATTATCTTTTAGATGTGCTTTTTCCTCTGGCCTTTATCATGCCAGACTATCTATACATTCAGGTTTTGACAGGTGGAAGGATGTATATGTCAAATAAAAGAGAAAAAAAATAGACTTGGAATATTCAGAAGTAACAGTAAAGAAGAAAAATAACAAGTCAAGATGACAAGTCTTGTAAACTCACAAAAACTGACAGGGAGCAGAGATGAAAATTCCAAAATTCTTCCAAAGTTTCTTTGACAAGTGCTGAGTGGTTCATGGCATGGGGATTGTTTTGGGGGCTGGTTGGTTGGTGGTTTTTTTATTTTTTTTTTTTTTTCCCTAAGGGTTTTGATTTCCTGATTTGGAAAGGGGGTTCATTCTCTTTTCAATGAACTGAGCTTTTCACAAAAACCATTTGCTTTTTAGAAGTATTTTCAAGTGTTCCTCTGTAAGCTGAACACCTCTAAGACACAAGAGTTTTCACTGAGAGAAGCAAGGGAAGAAAAATAAAAAATGCCACTGAAGAAAACCTGAGAAGCGTTAGAGTATGTGTGTGTTTACGCTTCTTTTTCCTTTGCTGTACAGAACTAACTGAACAGACTCAAAGTGTGATGGAGATCTTGCTTTACCAAGTATCTCCCAGTCAGGTGGGCTGAAGGAACTCCCACAATGTCCTTTAAAATTGAGAAGTTTAAGTTAAGAACTGGAAAGGAACATAATAGCCAAGGAAATTCAGGTGTGAGAGTCAAAGTTTTGTTTGACTCTCTAATGTCTATCATTCCATCGTTATTATTCTTTTACACGTTTACCTTTTCGCTAACCACTGAAACTTTATCCCCACCCTTCCTTTTGCTCATACCAACTTTTTATTTTATCTTTCTGACAAAAACACAAATGAGGAGGCCTCCCCAAAAACAGATTCATTCCTCCTCCACCCCAACGTATCCACTGCAGAGAAATATGATCAGAAATTAAAGCCTTCATTTCTCTAATTCTTCATGTTGACACTGTATTTGTTAACTTGACATGAAACTGCTTAATTTTTTCAAAATGTAAGCTGTATGATGTACCAAAGCTTTAAGGATGCAACACAGTCCTTTCATTGACCAAACAGTTGTGCCGTTATGATAGCCATATGAGTGCACCTATAACCCAGCAAATGCCCTCAGCACATATTCTATTGAAGTAGACTTCCCACGTAGCACCATGGCTGTGCCAGCACAAGCAGATTTAGACCAAGAAAAAATGAAAAGCTTCATTTTGCTTTGAGAAAATAATGAATTTCATTTAAGATTTGTCCAATACCAGAGTTATCTGTACACGAGTTTACAAACAGGCGCACACAAGCCACAAAACTGCCAGGGCACGTAGGAACTGAATTAGACATGTCTTCCTGTCCAAATCTCACTTCTTAAAGCTAGATGTGCGCTATTCCATGAAGGCCAAAATCATACTCTTTCCTTCAAATTCCAGTGGTGAAAGATGTTATTAATACTTCATACCCTTCTAGGTCTGCAAAAGAGACTATCTCATAAGTCATGAATATGAGAAAAGTGGAGATAAGAGTGACAGCTCAGCCTTAGCTCTCTCCCGGCTTTGAAAGTTTGCTATCTCAGCTGGATTCATTGTATTTGTGCTCTTGGTGCTAGACTATATACAGCATGTCATCAAAACAGTCCATAAAACATGTGATGACAGTACTTACTTTACGCAATCCACAATGTGTCCTTTTCCCCTCAAGATAACAGTTAAAAATATTATAAAAGAAAAGTTGCCTGAACGCTGGCTTTTGTATTTCACTACAGAACTTTCTGTACAACAGGAATGTATCAGAGGGGAAAGAGACATGATAGAAAGTTACAGCTGCAGCCTGCAGCAAATATTGCTAATTTTTATAGTTATTTTTTTCTGTGTTTCAGAAGGCATGGAGCAGAGGCTAGAGGAAATCAATAGTTCTCTTGAGGATCAGAATTTATGAGGAAAAAGATCTTAGTTAGTAAAACTGTTTTGTTCATTACTTCTATTTTTTGTAGAGTAAAAGCAATGTGCATTGATACATTCACTGTAGTTCATATCAGATCCCCTGTTACAGCAGAGCACAGCCCCCTTTATAGCTACAGCACACCATGTTAAAAAAAAAAAAATTACTTGTGATCAGAACAGGAAATTTCAGGAGATCTGTGGTCTCTAAAACAACTATCATTTAAGGATGTTTTCACGTTGTGTTACAAAGTATGTTGTCGTGGTTTAACCTCAGTCGGCAACTGAGCACCACGCAGCCGCTCGCTCACTCCCCACCCCACCCCCAGTGGGATGAGGGAGAGAATTGGAAGAGCACAAGTGAGAAAAACTTGTGGGTTGAGATAAAAACAGTTTAATAATTGAAATAAAATGATGATGATAATAATAATAATAATACACAAAGCAAGTGATGCACAGTACAATTGCTCACCACCCGCCGACCGATGCCCAG